>NC_060149.1:648938161-649264979 GCF_021461385.2 Schistocerca piceifrons
GGAAGGTAAGGGTTCAAGTACCGTCGACGACAAGATGATTAGAGACGGAGCGCCATGTTGGGTAGAGAAACGATGAGTAAGGAAGTCGGCCATGTCCTCTTGAAAGGGACCAGCCCAGCATTTGTCTCGAGCGGTTTGCGGTGAAATTACGGACAATCTCAGCGTGGATGGATGGACGGGGATATGAATCACCGTATTCCTGAATGGAAGGCCAGTGTCTTACCATTGCAACATATCGCTCGATTGCTCTCAGAAACAGCTAACATCAAAGAATCATGCGACAAATTACTTGGCGAAACTTTCAACATCTGTGAAACATGGGCTATCGAGCGTTAAGTCCCTAACAAGGGAGTTAAAGCAGTCGAGAAGCACTTTGGGGATCTTGTACGAGCACGAGAGGCTGATACAGCCCCTAACTGGACTTAAAGTAACACTTTTTATCCAGTAATTGTCAACGATTATTCGCAGCTCAGTACCTGGTTTTAAGGAATGAAGCTTGTTACAGACGCCTTCGTAGCAAAATACCCTTTTTTCATAAGTACTGCCCGCCTGTGACGAAGATCTTAAAAATGAAGTTCTTAAGTTTTTCAGTGACATTTTACCTTGATATTTCTCTTCTGTACAGATAATTCTGATAAGAATTTCATTTAAAGCCATCCTGATGCATCTAACAGAACCACCGACCGTTGTAAAAGTTGAAGATTCTTTCTCTATGCTACAAACACTACTAAAATATTCACAATCTACAGTGGTTCAGAAATGGGTACCCGTTTTGTAAACACTATCAACAGAAGAAAGGTGGCGCGAATGCTTACTGGTTTGGTTGTCTGGTGAGAGAGTGGAACGGAAATCTTGGAAAATTTTAACTAGTAGTTCTCTAAGAAGTAAACCGCGTGTCTCTCAAGTACGTGCTTGGAATACTCCAAGACTCATCTCTCAAAATAGAAACCCCGAACGTTCTTCAACCCCCTACGTATATATCCCGCAGAGATCAAATTATGAAAATAACCGCTCGCATAGAGGTGCAGAAGAAGTCTTCCCACGCTCCATCCACAAGTGGAAGAGGATAACACTTTAACGTATGGTCTAGTAAAAAGTATCCTCATGCAATTTACAGCGATCCGCCGACTACAAATGAAAATTTGGACTTGTAAATTATGTAAGAAATTAAAGAGAATGAATATTGATTTTTCTAGAGCAGGGGACCATTTCGCGCATAGGGGCTACAAGAAATGGAATTTGAGTAAGACGAGAATTTAGAGCACTAAGCAAATACGTTTCATTAATAGTTTACATTTTTATATGGATATTCAAACTTACGTACTTCTTTCAAATTATTTATACATTCTTGTTTTCAGTACAACGAAAAACCAGCCAAAGTTGCAAATTTCACTTTTTTGTTCACTCGATGGCTAGTTTTGGGGTCGGGACCCATTTTCAAATCGTCATACCACATCGTGGAATTGATATTTCCAAAAATGCAAAAACCATGTCAAAAATGTGCAAACGAACAGTTACAGAGTAGACAGACCTTTATGCGCTATAACAGAAGTTTCTGACCTAAAATTATCTGCCCGCATCTCGTGGTCGTGCGGTAGCGTTCTCGCTTCCCACGCCCGGGTTCCCGGGTTCGATTCCCGGCGGGGTCAGGGATTTTCTCTGCCTCGTGATGGCTGGGTGTTGCGTGCTGTCCTTAGGTTAGTTAGGTTTAAGTAGTTCTAAGTTCTAGGGGACTGATGACCATAGATGTTAAGTCCCATAGTGCTCAGAGCCATTTGAACCAGCCATTTTAAAATTATCTCAGTATGCTGGAAGTTCGGATTCTTGTCTTATCTTGCAGTACGTACAGTATCAGATATTATTTCACTTTTGTGACATTATTCAGTTTCTTCAATTGATTTTCAGATATTATTTCACTTTTTCAGATATTATTTCACTTTTGTGACATTATTCAGTTTCTTCAATTGATTTTCATAAACTGTTTTGTTTTGTATGTAATTAAGATGTCCCTAGGGTAGTGTGCAGTATGTGTTATGTGCAATGCTGCAGGGGCGTAACAGCTCTATGCCGTTAATATAAATCGGGGGGAAATCGTTAAGCCGTGCGGTTCTAGGCGCGTCAGTCCGGAACCGCGTGACTGCTACGGTCGCAGGTTCGAATCCTGCCTCGGGCATGGATGTGTGTGATGTGCTTAGGTTAGTTAGGTTTAAGTAGTTCTAAGTTCTAGGGGACTGATGACCTCAGATGTTAAGTCCCATAGTGCTCAGAGCCATTTGAACCATTTGAACCAAAATCGTTAAGATTATACGAGGGTTGGAACTCAAATAGTGGTAACTATTTATTCACAACCGATACAAAAGAGTTAAATGTTTGCACCTGTTACTGTCCTTCAAAGTAGTCACCAGCGTTGTGTAGAACCCGTTGCCATCGATGTGGAAGGCGTAGTATACCGTTAGCAGAGCCTGTTCTGTTGATGGTGCGAATGGAGCGGTCTACTGCCTGTCGAATCTCTGGAACAGTTCTGAAGCGAATGCCACGAAGTGGTTCCTTCATCTTCGGAATCAAATCAAAGTCACGAGGACTTAAGTCCGGGGAGTATGGTGGATGGTACAGTACTTCCCAGTCCCATCGACCGAACAGAGCAGCCACAGCTTGCGCTGTATGCGCCCGCGCATTATCGTGCAAAATGATGGGTGGGTTGCGCGGAATGTGACTCCGCTTCTTCCGCAAAGCTGGTCGTAGGTGATGCTCCAAAAACGAACAGTAATACTATGCATTGACGGTCTGCCGTGGAGGAACGTAATGCGTTAGGATAACACCATCACAGTCGTACACGAGAATCACCATAGCTTTCACCATACTGGGGCTCTGGCGCACTTTCGACTTTCGCGGCGACCCATAATGACGCCATTCGTTGGACTGGCATTTCAGTTTTGGCTCGTATGATGTGGCCCATGTCTCATCCAGTGTTACCATACGGCGTAAGAAAGCCTCTACTTCGCGCTCATATCGCTCCAAGTGCGTCTGAGCAGCGCAGTAACGCAGCCATTTCTACATTTTCGTTAAGTCATGCGGAACCCATCGTGATGCAATTTTTCGCATGCCCAGGCGTTCCTTCAGGATGTGAAGCACAGTCGTATGTGCTAATCCGGTTTCGTGGCCGAACTCACGAATCGTATGGCGTCGACCACTGTCCACTAACGCGGCAACAGCATGCACTTCTTCTTCAGAGACGCTAGGACGACATTCCCGATGCATGTCTGCCACAGTTTGCCGACCTTTGTTGAAGGCTTTTACCCAACGTGCCACTGTTCTGTACGGAAATGCCGATTCCCCGCAGGCCTCTTGAAGACCTTGATGACTCTGTCGTGCTGTACGACCTCTGGCACATTCAATCTTGATCCAACTCCGTTGTTCCTGTTTCGAAAACGTAGTGACACCGTTACGTTAGACCGCTCGCTCACAAGTGACTGTTTCGCTCGATTTTGCCCACGCCGGTGACGTGGGACAGGCGAGTCCATTTTCTCGGAGGTAAGGTGGGTATGTCAACAACGTGTGCTATCAGCGACATTAGTAGATTCCATTGCATAGTGCCTCCACTACAGTGTTGCCACTATTAAGTTCCAACCTACGTATTTACAGTAAAGTAGATGGTTGTAAGGTTTTTCTTACTTATTTCACTTTTTGTTCTTAAGTGGGAGGGGAGAGGCCGGGAAATAGTGTAATGCAGTGTGTGTGTATGTGAGGGGGGGGAGGGAGGGGGGCAGACTGGCTGTGAAAGACGACGAGTGGGCGACGTTTCGTTGAGATAGAAATGGGGTGGGGAGGGGGTAAGCGTGTAGGAGGTGCAAGGGCCTCTACTTTATGTATTTGCCCCAGGGCTCCCAGAACTGTACTTAAGCTCCTGGTGCCTAGTGTAACTATCACTGATGGCTGGGATTAAATGTTCCAACCCTTCGCACTTTGTTTGCCTAAACGTATCTATGAAGACACTGACAAAGTTCCCCGCGGATCCCGCGCTCGAAGAACAGCAGCATGTCGATGTCAGTTCACAGTTCCACTCAGAGTACATGCTCTTGAGCGCTGCGACGCACGCTAAGCCAGGCGTAATGTAATAGTGGCAATAGTGCATGGTGTCGAGGCTGTTGTCTGACGTACATTCCGGCAATTTCAGACTTCAGTAAGGACGCGCACATCGTGTCCATTCGCCCAAATTCGGTATATTCAATTCCCACCATACTTGCTGCGCGTGTTCATCCTCTTCATCAGCTGTGGCATCACACGCTGGGGACTCTGTCACTGTCTTCATAGATACATTTAGTATCTATGCCCGCGCGCACACACTCACACGAGAGAGAGAGATAGAGAGAGAGAGAGAGAGAGAAAGAGAATAGTTTTTACCACTCCCCAAAATAGCAGATACCTCGCTATCATATTCTCCACATGCGTCTATTAATGACGGCATTCTTATCCCTGGTTTTTGGAAAGCACACATTTGCAGAGAGGACTCCCCAAGCACTAACGCCACATCTGTGAAAAATTAATATTCAAGCAAGTAAATGCATACAAACATTGAAAACGGAAGCACACATTATTATACTACTGGCCATTAAAATTACTACACCAAGCAGAAATGCAGATGATAAACGGGTATTCGTTGGACAAATATATTATACTAGAACTGACATGTGATTACATTTTCACGCAATGTAGGTGCATAGATCCTGAGAAATCAGTTCCCAGAACAACCACCTCTGGCCGTAATAACGGCCTTGATACGCCTGGGCATTGAGTCAAACAGAGCTTGGATGGCGTGTATAGGTACAGCTGCCCAAGCAGCTTCAAAACGATACCACAGTTCATCAAGAGTAGTGACTGGCGTATTGTGACGAGCCACTTGCTCTGCCACCATTGACCAGACGTTTTCAATTGGTTAGAGATCTGGAGAATGTGCTGACCAGGGCAGCAGTCGAACATTTTCTGTATCCAGAAAGGCCCGTACAGGACATGCAACATGCGGTCGTGCATTATCCTGCTGAAATGTAGGATTTCGCAGGGATCGAATAAAGGGTAGGCCACGGGTCGTAACACATCTGAAATTTAACGTCCACTGTTCAAAGTGTCGTCAATGCGAACAAGAGGTGACCGAGACGTGTAACCAATGGCACCCCATACAATCACGCCGGGTGATACGCCAGTATGGCGATGACGAATACACGCTTCCAATGTGCGTTCACTTGGATGTCGGCAAACACGATTGCGACCATCATGATGCTGTAAACAGAACCTGGATTCATCCGAAAAAATGCCGTTTTGCCATTCGTGCACCCAGATTCGTCGTTGAGTACACTATCGCAGGCACTCCTGTCAGTGATGCAGCGTCAAGGGTAACCGCAGCCATGGTCTCCGAGCTGATAGTCCATACTGCTGCAAACGTCGTCGAACTGTTCGTGCATATGGTTGTTGTCTTGCAAACGTCCCCATCTGTTGACTCAAGGAAAGAGACGTGGCTGCACGATCCGTTACAGCCATGTGGATAAGATGCCTTTCATCTCGACTGCTAGTGATACCAGGCTGTTGGGATAGAGCATGGCGTTCCGTATTACCCTCCTGAACCCACCGATTCCATATTCTGCTGACAATCATTGGATCTCGACCAACGCGAGCAGCATTGTCACGATACGAAAAATCGCAATCGCGACAGGCTACAATCCGACCTTTATCAAAGTCGGAAACGTGATGGTACGCATTTCTCCTCCTTACACGAGGCATCACAACAACGTTTCACCAGGCAACGCCGGTCGACTACTGTTTGTGTATGAGAAATCGGTTGGAAACTTTCCTCATGTCAGCACGTTGTAGGTGTCGCCACCGGCGCCAACCTTGTGTGAATGCTCTGAAAAGCTAATCATTTGCATATCACAGCATCTTCTTCCTGTCGGTTAAATTTCGCGTCTCTAGCACGTCGTCTTCGTGGTGTAGCAATTTTAATGGCCAGTAGTGTATTGTTGCTGTCAGAGAATAGTTACAATCATGCATTCGTTCTATGGCACGAGCAATACCATTTGAAACGGAAGCGCCAGAGGCGGTAAGAGCGGCATGTTAGATGGCCGACGTGTTGATAGTGGTAGTAATTCACTCTAAGTACAAAACCAGAATGAATTCAGCACAGATGGCCTCATGACTTGGAGATACTGAATGTATAGTCTGGAGTAATTTCCAGTTTGCAGCTGGCAAAGAGATTAAGTCAGAGTTGTTCTCTTAACGCAATAATAAACTTGGACACCCCTTCAGAATATTAAACCCAGCCATCTGCATGAACTGGCAATACTGTAGGATACGGAAGTTTTTTGAGGAAGCGTCAATTTTCCGCACAAGCTTTGGTGCCTTCTGTTATCGTGGTCTGGCGGTAAACATTACGCAGTGTAAACAGAAATTCGAGAGTTCGAATCAATTACTTACCCGACTTTTAAACGGTATTTCGTCTGTATGCTGATGCATCAGTGTGATGGAAGCATAAATATAGCTTCATATTATGACCCAACAACAACCGAAAAATCTTCCAAAAACATATCCGCGGAAGAGCTCGTGGCTGTCTGTTCAGCTCAGAACACTTTCTGCTCGATAGTTAACCTTCGATGCAGTGGACGACCACCAATGGCCACCTGCCGCCAGCCGTCACGTGATGTCAATCACCGTCTGCCCGGGTTACCGTGAGACATCACACCGTGCCCCCCTGATCTACAGCACATGTTAGTTCCATCAGTTTGGCAAGCATACAGTTATTTATTATTGTTGCGTGAGTTTCAGTGCGAAATTTCTTCGACAAAACCGAGTGAACACCATTAATAATGATGTGACCATTGCCCTTACCGTCTATGACGCTAGGAATAATGAAGTATGAACCCCAACATCACAGTTAAAATTTACCTAAACATAGGTGGGTAGGAATAGATTAGAGTGTCACCAGTGGAGTCGACAGGAGAAACGGAAACTGAAGATCTCGGAAGAAGAGCGGGAAAGAAGAAGAGAAAGAATGAAGAGGTTGTCGGAGAAGAAGAGGAAAATGCAGTCCACGAATGGGCTACCTGTGGTCCTACAGAGGCCGTAACGCAAGAAGAAGAAGAAGGAGAAGAAGTAGGTAGGAATACCTACAGGCTCACATGAAGAATGTTTACACGGTTTGGGCCACGATTGTCCTCATCAGTGTAGCCAATAACTGGCAAATATGATTAACCTTCGTACGACATTTACACTCAATGGGCAACGTTCGAAAATCAGATATAGGGATACCGACTTCTCTAATTCAAAGCAACAGAGAGTAGTGGGTAGCTATATCTACAGTTTTGTTTCAACGTAATCAGTTGGTTCATCGAGCATTCCTATCAACTATCGTTACTACTAATGGGGTAAGCTGCCTTTATACACTTCTGGCCATTAAAATTG
The DNA here is from genome assembly GCF_021461385.2 of Schistocerca piceifrons. Classification (NCBI taxonomy): domain Eukaryota; kingdom Metazoa; phylum Arthropoda; class Insecta; order Orthoptera; family Acrididae; genus Schistocerca; species Schistocerca piceifrons. The sequence goes on from NC_060149.1 coordinate 648,945,608, forward strand.
CTACGCCACAAAGATGACGTGCTGCAGACGCGAAATTTAACCGACAGGAAGAAGATGCTGTGATACGCAAACGATTAGCTTTTCAGAGCATTCACACAAGGTTGGCGCCGGTGGCGACACCTACAACGTGCTGACATGAGGAAAGTTCCAACTGATTTCTCGTACACAAACAGCAGTTGACCGGCGTTGCCTGGTGAAACGTTGTTGTGATGCCTCGTGTAAGGAGGAGAAATGCGTACCACCACGCTTCCGACTTTGATAAAGGTCGGATTGTAGCCTGTCGCGATTGCGGTTTATCGTATCTCGACATTGCTGCTCGCGTTGGTCGAGATCGAATGATTGGTAGCAGAATATGGAATCGGTGGATTCAGGAGGGTAATACGGAACGCCGTGCTGGATCCCAACGGCCTCGTATCACTAGCAGTCGAGATGAAAGGCATCTTATCCGCATGGCTGTAACGGATCGTGCAACCACATCTCGATCCCTGAGTCAACAAATGGGGACACTTGCAAGAAAACAACCACCCGCACGAACAGTTCGACGACGTTTGCAGCAGCATGGACTATCAGCTCGGAGACCATGGCTGCGGTTACCCTTGACGCCTCATCACAGACAGGAGCGCCTGCGGTGGCGTACTCAACGGCGAACCTGGGTGCACGAATGGCAAAACGTCATTTTTTCGGATGAATCCAGGTTCTGTTTACAGCATCATGATGGTCGCAATCGTGTTTGCCGACATCCAGATGAACGCACATTGGAAGCGTGTATTCGTCATCACCATACTGGCGTATCACCCGGCGTGATGGTATGGGGTGACATTGCTTACACGTCTCGGTCATCTCTTGTTCGCATTGATGGCACTTTGAACAGTGGACGTTACAGTGGCCGTGCGTTTCTAGGCGCTGCAGTCTGGAGCCGCGCGACCGCTACGGTCGCGGGTTCGAATCCTGCCTCGGGCATGGATGTGTGTGATGTCCTTAGGTTAGTTAGGGTTAATTAGTTCTAAGTTCTAGGCGACTGATGACCTCAGCAGTTAAGCCGCATAGTGCTCAGAGCCATTTGAACCACTTGTTACATTTCAGACGTGTTACGACCCGTGGCTCTACCCTTCATTCGATCCCTGCGAAACCCTACATTTCAGCAGGATAATGCTCGACCGCATGTTGCAGGTCCTGTCCGGGCCTTTCTGGATAAAGAAAATGTTCGACTGCTGCCCTGGTCAGCACATTCTCCAGATCTCTCACCAATTGAAAACGTCTGGTCAATGGTGGCTGAGCAACTGACTCGTCACAATGCGCCAGTCACTACTCTTGATGAACTGTGGTATCGTGTTGAAGCTGCATGGGCAGCTGTACCTGTACACGCCATCCAAGCTCTGTTTGACTCAATGCCCAGGCGTATTCAAGGCCGTTATTACGGCCAGATGTGGTTGTTCTGGGTACTGATTTCTCAGGATCTATGCACCCAAATTGCGTGAAAATGTAATCACATGTCAGTTCTAGTCTAATATATTTGTCCAATGAATACCCGTTTGTCATCTGCATTCCTTCTTGGTGTAGCAATTTTAATGGCCAGTAGTGTATTAACTTCTGAGACAGCGCTAAGTCGAAACAAGACCACAGGAAGAGACGAAATTTTCTCAGAATTTGTGAGGTCCTTATGAAAGCAAGCCATGACCAAAATATTCTACCTGCTGTGCAAGATAGATGAAATACCGCCAGGCCTTGAAGAAAAATGTAATGATTTCAATTTCAAGAAAGGCAGGTTATTCATTAACTACATAAGGAACAAAGAAGGATTGGCATTAAGTTTTTAAATGTCCCATGTATGTTAGCACAACTTCGGATAGGACAAGGACGCGCAAGGAACAATTCTTGCCTGTACCTTTGAATCATTCAGCACCTTAAGTGATTGAGGGAATTAATGGAAAACCTAAATTTGGATGGCCGGATGTGGCTCTGAGTCCCGTTACTCCAGATAATGAGTAACCGCTGTGGCACCTCCATCAATCAAATCAGCAAGCAACAAAAGCCACTGCTGAAATGACGTCAGCCTTGCTTGTGTGGGAGAAACCGAACGAGTTCAGAAACATTACAAGAAGACGATATATGAATGCCATTTTCTAAGATGAAATATTTTATGAAATGTATATAGTCACAAGGAAATCCCTCATTTTATCTGTAAGTTCAAATTAATTATGATAAGCGTAGCTTTAACTCTTTAAGGAATGATTAATTCTACGTTATACTGGGTTTTATAAATTGGCCTTGCATGTGTGTGTTGTTCTGCGTTGTCATCTATTAGCGACTGTTGCGCTCTTTTCGTATTCTCTATTGTGTGTACAATGAAGTGAAATATTGCGCTGGAAACGAAAATATGCAGTAAAAAAGGGCACAATTGAGAAAGCTGAAAGCTCTTGCTGCGAAGTTCCTGTTTAATGTTTCGCAAAAGTCAGCTTGTATGTACTTCCTACAGGACCCTGCGGCCTTGTTACCAGATTTGTAACGCACATTCTGAAGTGCAAGAGAAAAATATGTATCGCCGTTAAAACGAAGAGTCACCCGAAACACGAATAAAGTGGAAAAAACATCGGCGGGAGACAATATAACAGCTTCTCAACACGAAGGGGCCAGTTTTCTCAGCGTGTTTGCCAAATAAAAAGACAAAACGTAGTTCATCTCACTCATTCACAAATGCATTTTTAAGTATGGGATAGCCTTCAAACAGGATAATCAAGAAAATTGGATTGAAGGAAAACGTAATTCTTTTTCAGGAATGTACCCATATTTTCATTGAAGGTCTCATAGACATCACAGGGAAAGACTTCATGACGAATCCTTTGGGTACATGAGTGACACTTGGTTTTCCATGCGCTAATGAATAAATACGAATATTGTATATAGTTGTTTACCAAAAATATAGGTTAGAGAACTGTATTTGGGGGCACTGTCATTCTGGGGTCGTATCCTGTAGATTTTAATTACTCAAAGAACATAATGTTGCTCATGAAAACTGTATTCGTCAATCAATAGTAATGTATCTAGCTACAGTAGATGCAGATGCAATTTTCCATCATAATTCCTCAATTCACTCAAGCCTCGCACGGTTCACAACTTAATGTTACTACTTGGAATATCTCCTGGAAACGCATGCAACCAGAAATAAGTTGATGTGGGTTGGGCGAATGTACCACCCTGAATAACAGGTCATCGTTTACGTCGTCTTATGGGTGGGTAGCACACTTTTACGTACATGCCCTACTGCTGTCTTAGCTGAAATAACAACAAGTTTAACACATCGTTATACAGTCAAATGAAATTAGAAAACAAATGTCTTTGGTCCTGGAGGACCAGTTATAGTAGCCAACACAAAAATACATTGATAAATTAAAAGCAATTATTTATTCTTATTCTTTCAAGTAAAACTTATGAATAGTGATCTTACAGCGCTTCAGATGGCGAATAAATGTTGACCACTATCTAAACATACGAAATATTAGAGAGCAGTAAGGTTTGCATAGACGCGAACAAGTGCTAGCAGATACCCATGAACTACCGTTTATTTAAATAGCGTGTAAAGAAAAAGTTCCAAAGCGTCTCAGATTCACCAAAGACCAACAGTTAATACATTAAAATACAGTCAATGTCTCATAGCACTGTCTTCCATTCCATTCGTGAAATGATAACGTATTTAAACCACGCGAGTCTACCACTCGCAAAATGTTTCAGTGCTGGCTCACGGCCAGTTTATATCACAGAACGACAGCGAATTGGTCTAACTTCCGTGATGATGTCCAGAGACTATCACTCGAAAACTAGTAAAGTACGAAACCAGCGCGGCAGATCCATTGCCAAATATCTGAACGTTACTCAAAAAATGGCTCTGAGCACTATGGGACTCAACTGCTGAGGTCATTAGTCCCCTAGAACTTAGAACTAGTGAAACCTAACTAACCTAAGGACATGACAAACATCCATGCCCGAGGCAGGATTCGAACCTGCGACCGTAGCGGTCTTGCGGTTTCAGAGTGCAGCGCCTTTAACCGCACGGCCACTTCGGCCGGCAACGTTACTCAAAGCGGCACACATTCTATCCCGCTGAGTGACGTTTTTGTTCCCTGCATCGGATTGTTAAGTTATTTCCTTGTTCTGACAGGGCTGACAGTGCTATGTTGCTGCACTTCAGTCGAGTGCATTAATAAAATATACAAACACACTTTATAAAAGATTTGATAGTATAAAATATGTACATGTTTTTAAAATGATTAAACCAGACAGTTGCACATTTAAGACCCCAAGTAAAATATTCATGGTTTTTTTTCAATAAAAAACACCGTCACTTGACGGCAGTCCTTCTAAAAACGGAGCCATAAACCTTATTGAAGGTAGAGGCACAGTAGATGAAGAAATATGTTGGAGGAAGTATTACCGTCGTTCAGCCTTTCGTCGCTAGGCAATGAAAACCTCGTAATTCAAACTGGTCAAATTTCACAGGAGAAACAAAAAACTAATTATAGAAATCAAATGGGGACCTGATTAGTCAAATGTAGTGGTTTCTGCTACACAATATGTATCTAGTCATTGGTACATAAGACTTTATTATGCACTTCAAATTGTCTGCCAGTTTTTGGAGTTACGAAGTTTTCACAGTTATTTTTTTGATAAGTGATGGAGATAAGAGGCATGTAACGAGAGCCCTGTTAAGAACTGAAATGAATGAATGCTTAATTTTTTTAAAAAACACTTACTTAAGCTTTGCATAATTTGTGTATTATGAAACATCTGTAAGGATACATTTTACAGATATAAAGTGAAATGAATAATTTCACATTGATCAAAATATTGGAATCTGGATGTTAATAAATTACATTGTTTAAAAAACATAGAAACAATGTTGTTAGCTTTAATTAAACTTTTATTATTGTAAACATTTGTGCAGTTTATTAACATTTATTATTGTTGCTATTACTGCTACTATCACAATCACAGTCATAGGTGGCTGTAAACAAGTTTATTTTCGGCTGCATCTTTTTAGGCACGGACATGTTCTCTCATTAAAAATGTGAGGCAGTGTGTCATAATATGAATGCACATCCTTAGGAAGGACCAGCTTTAGTTGTTGCAAATGCGTAAACTTTTCTGCACTGATCTTTAGTGGTGAACTGTAGAGAGGGAGCACTGTAAATGAGCTAGGTATGTTTGACTTCCTTCTTGGAAGTGGTTCCCATGTATCGCTGAATTTCAATTTATATTCCATTTTTCCGAAGTGATCATACTTGAGACACCGGATATCAGTCACTTTTCGATCCCCAATTTTGGATCCTGGCCGAATAGACGAATACAACGAGAGTTTATCATAGGACCTGAAACATGTGTGGTCCAAATAATTGACAACATAAGGTCTAGGACTTCGTCTTGCGGTAGTGCAAACTTCTACATAGCCAGTAGGAGTATAAATGTGTCGTTTTTTAACTTCCTTTCTATGGTGGAGTGCACAGAATCAGTTTCGATTCTGGTACGTGCATCCGTCGCTTTAGAAAATATCTTCTGAATCTTTTGGACGTACGTTTCTATAAAATGCACGAGTATACTGGCAAATTCCGAAGCTGTTAGTCCACCTTCACTCTCTTGCCAAAGGTAACAATAGCCATCATTACTTTTTAAATCATAGATGGATCAAATGGCTCTGAGCACTATGGGACTCAACTGCTGAGGTCATTAGTCCCCTAGAACTTAGAACTAGTTAAACCTAACTAACCTAAGGACATCACAAACATCCATGCCCGAGGCAGGATTCGAACCTGCGACCGTAGCAGTCTTGCGGTTCCAGACTGCAGCGCCTTTAACCGCACGGCCACTTCGGCCGGCAAATCATAGATGGTAAAGTTGTGGACCTTTAGTTTGCTTTTATAGTACAGTGCAGATGCTTTTAGCCTGGGAGAAAGCAGAAGTGCTTAAAGGTCCATTGTAAACACTCTAGCTGGTCCTAATTTATCACTATTTTTCGCTTCCCTTGCCACAGGTTTTCGGGCCATATGCAAAGAGTATTCATTGTCTGAGACATTGCCTGTCTGGCAGAACAACAAAGATTGCACTGGTCCTTTTTAGGCGAAAATAAGTTAAGATTATTTTCATCGAATACCTTGCAGAACTGTTTGCAAGCAGCTGGGATTTGTCCTCTTTTCTTGCAAAATTGTATATATTCCCCATGTAGTTCTGATTTACTCTGCTAGTTAGGTTCCAAGTAGAGTTTTGTGGAAGAACGACGGCAGTAATGCGATTCCAGTTTCGCCAACTCTGCAAAAAAATATGATGTTGATTGTCGTCCACCTGAAACTTTCGTTGGTCTCTCCTGCATTTGACGCCCTTCTGCAAGCGTTCTTCCTGGTGCACTAGATGCCCATGTTCTGACACTCAATTCGCCTAAGCACAAAGTATTCAGAAACATAGTCTTGCAGACAGCTTTTCTCTGTCCTTCTATTACAAAATTGTAATATAGTGTGTTAGAACGGTGAGATATATTAGATTCTGAAATTTCTGCGTCTTTTAACTGGAACGTAGAACACATGGCTTCTAACAAAAATTTTTCTTTCACCCCAAGACATATCCTCCCAGAAATGATTAATTATTAGCGGTCTCTGCTCTTCTGTAATATCATTGCAATTCCTGTTCCGATTTAAGGGAGAATGTTTACAAGTACATCGTGGTTTCATTTTTCTCCTACTTCTGTTCATTGTTGGTCTCTTTTAACCAAACTCATCTTTTTGCATTCCTAAATAATCCTGTCCCCTCATACGTTTTTCTTTCTGCAAACTTTGAAGTGATTGATTGCTTTTCCTTTTACGGCGCTGCTTAGTACTTTTTACTCCCACATCAACTTCGTCATCGCCGTCTTCCGTGCTGTTGTTACTGCTATGGTCATTTTTGTTTTTATCTGGATCATACACATCACTACTGCCACTGGAGATATTATCCTCGCTGCTGTGTTTGAAAAGACTTTCAAACTCAGAAGTGGAATTCGCCTCTGTATTGGCTTCTTTTTCCGCAGAATCTGTAGTGTAAACAATAATATTTAAATAATTTAATCGCCTCAGCTTTCAAAAAAGGATCTTACTTAAAGTTACAACAATATAAACTACGGTTTACCTTCATTTTGTAGGTTTACTCTTACTTTTGGTGCAGGACAAAGAGGAACCTGACTAGAATCTCCTCCCGCTGATTTTATACGATATGACACGTTGTCGGCTTGTTTCACAAGGTTAAGAGTGAATTTACTCTTTTTACCCATAACTGAAAATAAAGTAGTTACTGTAGAATGTATAGGATTCTGTAAAGTTCTAAACTTAAAACCTCGCATGTGCCGAGTGCAGTCTGCTTTACGCGCGATGAAAAGCTCGTAAATCAACAGTGTATTTAACGAGGTCAATATTAATTCTGTATATTAAAATACAATACATAAATACCTAGAAATACTAACATGTACCTGTAGCAATAAAGCAGTGTTGGGTCTGTCAGTCAAAAAGGTCACTATCACATCAAAAAAACGTTTTAATCTCGGAGCATGTGTTCGCCCTGCACACCAACGATGGCGATTACCGGAGATGCGAAGTTTACAGCAGAAACTACATATCGCTGGAGATGTGAGCTTTTCATTATTGCTGCTAGATGGCGACACCGTACAACTCGTAGTGATGGGCTAAACTGCGATTTTCCGATATCAGTGATTTCTGTGAATGCTACTTTTCAGTATCGGTTATTCTTAACTGTGATTTGTCGCAGTTAAGAGTCGCAGTTAAGGAACATAGGTCGTGTATCCCTCCGCCACTGCTATTTCTGCGATTTCTGCTACTTCCGCGATTTCTGCTACTTCTGCAATTTCTGTGACTTCTGCGATTACTGTGATTCCTGCGACTTACCACCGTATGAAAAAGTTACATCTGTCAACACAGAAAATTGCATCTCAACAAACCTGTCATTGGCAAGTATGTTTTACGTTTTTTCTTCCGTTGGCTTTAATTTTGTATTAAAGAAACAACTTGGAAAATATTAATAGTGTAATTAATATGTAAGTAGCCGTACAGTACCGTAATAGTTCGTATTTAGAAAATGAATTCTAACATATTGTTATGTTCACAGGTACCTGAACTACATTTCAGTCACTCAGTAAAGTGATAACTCAAAATGTCATTGTCAACAGATCTGAAGAAATTGCCACTGCGTCTTTAGACCGTTTTCGTCAGACGAGAGGTTAGTTTCTAAGCGTTTCGATGGACTTAATTACTTCAGTGAGATCGTTCTTGCAAATGTGATATTCATTATAGCAAATATTAGCAATCCACTCTGTCAATTATATTGCTAGTAATTAATGACAGCAAAAATTGTTTAATAATCCTTGTGTTTTTGCAGACACAGTTCTGACTCTGATTACTGGTTGCTGTACGTATCTATCCACATCAAGGCTGTTGAGAGAGACTCGTGAAGATTCAAGACAGCTCTTAGAGGATTTGCAGTTTTAAAGTGAAATAATTGTGAAATAAGTGTGTGAATGATTAAACTGTGTTTTATTGAAGTTGTTGTGCGATTTTAAAGGAATAATAAATGTCAAATACAGTGAGTGAATAATAAAAATCTCATTTTCCACATGTTTAAGCCGTCCTATACCCATAATTTTCCGCCACTTACTTATTGGTAAACACTTGTTGGAGAGTGACATGCCGCCCCCCCCCCCTTTCTCCACAATCTTGGTGTGACACTGACCTGTAACATATCCCGAAGTCTACAATATGCTTTTTGAGGCTGTTGATATGAAAGTGAGAAGTACAGATCTTCCAGTTAAATCAGGAATAGCTTAAGTGCATTACTTGAAAGTAACACAGGAAGAGCTTACTTATGTAGGTGGTTGTAGTGTCGGCAAAAAGTTCTTGTGTGTGAAGTTGCCATGTAGAACACCAGGTGTAAAACTTTTCTCCCGAGTCTTGAACTGTGTTGGAACAAAAGTGAGGCATTCATATGACCGTTTTCATTTCTCTACACTTATACAGATGTCTCAGTTCTCCTGTGTTAACATTGCAAAGTCCTGTAGGCATGTGGAGTATTAACCAAAACTGTCATATTGGAAGCAGGATCAAACACATTTGTTACGTTACTTGATATTTTCAGGAGAAAAAGGCAATGTTGCTTCTTATTAATATAATACATTCAGAGTCACAGCAGTATTTGACCAACCTTAACTGATGCTGAATGTGCATGTCGTCATATAATATGAAGGGCTTATTTCAATAGTGGTACAAGTCCATTACCTCCACTTTTCTGTCTATAATGCTTCTGAAATTAGTGATCCAAATAAACATAAATAAAGGTTCATCTCTAGCAAGAAGCCATATGCTTGAATATTTCTGGTATCTCAGCTGCAGATTTTTCAGCGCTCATTTAACTTTACGACTATGTATCTCAAAATGAACAAAAATGTACTTGTACCACTATTGAAATAAGCCCTTCATATGCACACACAGCCCACCGATCTCGTGAGGCACAAGGCTCTCATAACGAAGTACGTACGTCGGTCAACAGATGACACTAGGAAAAGTATGTTAACTGCGCTTTTTAGTTGCTACTTGCGACTCTTGGTTGCGATTTGTCACAGAAATCGCAGTTTGACTCGGTAGCGAATAGCGTAGTATGAACTTTGCTCAACAGATGGCAGTGCTCACTGCGCTTTTTAGTTGCTACTTGCGACTCTTAGTTGTGACTTGTCACGGAAATCGCAGTTGGACTCAATAGTGTATCGCAGAGATGGGCGTAGTACGAACTTTGACCCACAGATGGCACTGTTAACCGCGCTTTCTAGTTGTTACTTGCGACTCTTAGTTGCGACTTGTGACGGAAATCGCAGTTGGACTCCATAGCGTACCGCAGAGATGGACGCAGTACGAACTTTGGCCAACAGATGCCACTGTTAACCGCGCTATTTAGTTGCTACTTGCGACTCTTAGTTGCGACTTGTCACTGAAATCGCAGAAAACAGTGCTAAATTCGACCAATAGATGGCTCACGTCTTTGAATGTGAAATACTACTTGCGACTGCTAACTGTGACTGTAATCGCAGTTAGATTCTGTAAAGTTGCTACTGTGATATCTGTGACTTCTCAGTCACTGTGATTTCTAACAGATACGCGATTTCCTGAGCACCACTACTATGCGGCATAATTGTCTACATTTGGTAATGGAGTTACGAGGTCTTCATTGCCTAGCGACTTCATATACTTTCCTAGCGTACCAGTCTCCAACGTAACAGCCGAAATTTGGGAATATGGCCCACACTGAAATTTACAATAAATCAGGCGTACAGTTAACGTTATGAGGGGAGCACCCGTCTTGCTGGTCACTTTCGAGTCACACACGTTATTCGAAGTCAACTGATTCATCAATAAACAAGTGAAATACAATAACAAAATTTTCAAATGTAACTAAATGTCCTGATTATTTTGAGCTTCTCTTTGATCTCTTTTCAAGGGTACTCTCAGAATTTACATAGCCTGCAATTTAGTCAAATAGCATATATCTTTATTAATGGCCACAATAGTTAATTATACGTTTATCTATCAAATACAACTTGAATCTGCATATATAATACGTTAGGAGAACGGGACTATTTAGAGCTAAACAATGTTGTATTCATATTATGCATATGTATGGAGAATTCGGCTTTCTGGCACAGTTACATAATTAAATATATTTAAAATATGGTCTAAGACTGACACCACTGGAGGCAGGGATATTGGTGACAACTGACACGTTCATCGCCCATCTGAGACCTCGTTCTTGACTATGGGTGTATGGATCTGCGTGCTATCGAATTTTTAAATATTTTGTATAGGTACTTATTCATACAAATAGTCGTTAATTTCTTAATTTTCGTAATACAGCTATTGGCTATGCGGAAATGTATTTGTCCCACTGATGCGAACATTTTTGTATATCGGGAATTTCTGTAACATTATTCGAAGATGTGAAACTTTATTTCTGTAATGTCCGTGCTGGTTCTTTTTCATAGCTTAACACGAGGTCCCCCATCATATTAGTTTCACGCGTTCACCGAATGGCATACCGATCACTTGCTCATTCCGGTAGCCCAGACATCCCCTACCCTGAAACACCACTCGGACATAGATTCTCACACTCCCGTGTTTACAATTCTGGGCCATAGACGACAAAGAAGTGCGCATTGCCTAGCAGCCTGGGATAACGACACATCGGTTACGTTAACAACTGGTAACCCATAATGCTCCCAGAAGTTCATTAATGTTAGATAATAGCATCAAATTTTGTATGGTTTGAAGTAAGGACTAAATCACATCACAGTAGGAATAATTGTAATTAAAAATGAAATACTTTCTATCGCATAGATACCATTTATTCAGACATATTGTAACGCAGCAAGTTATTACGAGGTGACATTCGTTGCAGTAAGGCACACAGCCGTCTAGTTCGGTGGCTGCAGGATGGCTATCTCCTTTTTTTCCTTTTTTTTTCACAGCACAGCTGACGCTGCCTACCGTGAGAACTGCATAGCGTAACAGTCAATACGAAGATTCATACCCTCTACGAATCTAAATAATCCATATCAGTTATTATCCGATTTTGTTCAAATTTGGTACACAGCGTTTTGTTATTAATGGAACCCTGCTTTCCAAATTTCAGATTTTTATTTATTATAACTCTGGAGATAAAAAGAATTACCTGAAACTCCTAAAACCTACGCTTTCAAAACTTTAGTCACTGTGCATTACGTAATACAAAAATCGGTCAAAATTATAATTTGATTATATTTTTCCGTGTGAGTGCGTGAGAATGATTGAGAAAGTGTATGTGGGAAATACGTTAAAATGTAATATTTTATTTTTCGTAAAACGTTGTACAAACGAACCGTGGGAAAGTTATGTTGCAACCACGACTCAGGTGATGTATGTCGGTGTGTGCTTGTCTTTGTATAAAAGCAGCCAGAATGAAAGTGAGAGGCGGAATAAGTTTATTTATCAATTTGAAATATATTTCGCACTCTGTTTATTTTGATTAAACAAAATATCAGAAATTGAAGTTTTGTTGACATTAATTACTATCAAATTAGTGATTGGATAAGGCAAGATTTTCCGCGAGAATGATCTGGATGGAACGTTCTGATTGGTCGTTTAGATCAACAGCCATTCAGAATTAAGCTCTTCCCGCACGAAAAGAGGAGTACCCATATAGGAGAAAACCTCGAGATGAGTCGCCTGCTAACCGGTCTACAGATAACACGATGTTAGACCGATCCTTAAAAATACTCTGTACGATGAGGAAATACTGAACTAATTTCGGCGAACTGAAGCGACTGGAGTTACGAACATTTTAATGAAAGTTTAGTGTTTCTAAATTAAATAGTTTGAGAGATATGAACGTGTGAACTTTCTGGTCGTAGTAACAACTCCGCGTGGCGTGTTTCGTGCTCTGTACGGAATATTTTGGCGAGCAGTTCTTATGAAGAAGACAACTGAAACGACCGAATGTTTAACTCGCGGATAGTTGTGGGTCTGTGACTGTTAGAACGTGAAAATTAAAATTCTGGCTGCTTTTCGTTTGAATATTTGTTATACAGACAGTGAACTTCGAATGATAACGTTTTACCATATTAAATACGGACTTGATAGCCATTTCATGTGTTTCAGTATGAATAAAAAGCAGAATTAATCTAATTTTAAACGCTTTTCAACAAGCAGACTGAAGATCCCGAACGCCCGATTTTTTAATCATGAACTTTCTGGAACTGACTTTCAACTAGAGTTACGTGGTCTCTGTGTGGTAGTTAGTTTCATCAACGCTGCTTTACACTGCCTAGCACATATCTGCTACCACAGAGTGAAGGGACATCGGCAAGGATCCTATCGAGGTAGGTGGACTCAACGACAGCGTTAACAGAAAAGCAGGCGACCGACTCCGCCCCGCCGTACTACCTACGTTTCTCTATCAAAAATTCGAGGTAACGTCATCAACCCTAGATTAAACACACTTGTTAAATTTACGATTGCAGGTGGTACCAATTCGCGGTTCCCGCCAATCGGATATTGTCAGTATAGGGTGCAAAACAGAACATTTTATACTTATTTTGTGAGTGACATACCAGTGGAGACCTTATACCTGTAATTAACTAGTGCATAAACCATAAATTATGACTTCCTTAGAATAAGATATAGAGTTGTAAAATTTACTATGATTTGGTAACTATGTAACATTTTCCTCTCGTCAGTTTTCTAGGGTTAATAAGTCTGAAGTTTCTCTTTCCCCCGCACGGACCATTTATGAGGTACGTCTGATAACAGGTTCGTATAAAGTTTATTCATTTTTACATGTGTTGGTGTACCATAACACGTAGCCCACAGGATGAACTGTCTACAGGTGTACTGCCGGTTCATAGAGTCCAATGGGCACAACATTTCGGCGATCAGACATGTTGCCATTGTGAGGTGGGCTGACAAAGTGAGCTTCTGAGGGTGCGCGACCGAGTAGTATCCCCTGCCCCGCGAGCCGCTCCCGCCACGGTTCGCGGCCGCGCGTTGGCGGCCGTAGAGACACTAGCGCCGATGTCTGTGATACGGTTGATGTAAGTTCTCTGTCCGTCCTGGTCGCCAGATCGTTTTGTTGACTAAGAGGCTTCTTAATTAAAATCAGTGCTGGTTCCCAAACCTCGCTAAGATTACATTCGCAGTCTCGGTTAATGAGACCGTCCCTGAAGCGAATTTCTATGGCCTCTCTAATGACGCTGCCCCAGTATTTGGAAGTCTGTGCCAAGATCCTGATACGTTCGTACTCCATCGTCTGATTCCCGGACAATCAGTGGGTAGCGAAATAAAATCGGTTGCGCTACACTTTTGATATCAAACTGATGTCATATTAATTATGCAAATTAATTAAGTGATCAATTAATTACCCTTAACCCTGTTGATGTCATGGTTTTTCCCCAGCCAGCACATGTCCCCTTCCCCCCACCCCTCTGGTAAATCCCTGCCCCTTCCCTCCCCTCCCCATTGCCTCGAAAAAAAAAATAGTTGTGGGAAAAATCACTCGGTCCGTGTTGGAATGTTAGACTGGGAAGATCTCACGACAGTAGGCTAATATATCGTCAGTCACATTGCACTGGACAATTTAAGGCATTGAAGTATTGGTTAAACAATTTGCAAGGATGTCGTTTATTGAAACAAATTGTGGGAGTCAAAGCAGTGCGGAACATTGCTTATTTAAACAATCTGCAGGGATGGCTATCACACAGTTTATTAATTTCTAAAATCACAATACAGCTCAACATTGATGATTTCACACAACGCGTGGTATCCTGCTGGAAAAAATTCACAATTTCACTCGAAACTAATATCAGGCAGACTCAGAATAGATAGTAACTCTACATAGGATGTTCCCTTCACCTACAAGTCGAAATAAATGAAACGCTGAGTGGGCTTAGTTTATATGTGCTGCTAAAGTCAGATGTGCTAAGGAACTTATTTTTTATCATCCCCAGTTTTCGAAGCACAATTCCACAGTGGGAAACCCACACTGGTGTTAAGCACAGACGTACAGCAGACTTGATCTGAAAGATTCTTCTAGAACTCTAAGCACTGTACTAAATATGAGAAAAATGGCTAGAATTTCCGGTGTCCTACAACTGCTGGCCTGGAAGGCCACATTGGCGGGTTGGTCTGCCTGGACTTGTCACTGAACACTCGAAGAGAGAAGACATCACTTGACTCTCTGACGTCACGGAACTTTCCATAGATGCCTTGTTCCGCCCTTGTCTTGTTCGAACCAGTCTGTAGAGACTCATATGCCCCACCAAGAATATCTTGAGACTCTCAGGCATCATGGAACTTCCTGTGAATGGAGTATCCACATTGGTTCTTACTGAATTTACCCACCAAAACGCTACTACTGGTCTGAGAGCACTGTCTATCACTTTCTATAGACAGACAAATAACGAGAACTTAAAAAGGAAAACTGTTTTTGCACGGATAAAAAAAATGGCTCTGAGCGCTATGGGACTTAACATCTGAGGTCATCAGTTCCCTAGAACTTAGAACTACTTAAACCTAACCAACCTAAGGACATCACACACATCCATGCCCGAGGCAGGATTCGAACCTGCGACCGTAGCGGTCACGCGGTTCTAGACTGAAGCGCCTAGAACCGCTCGACCACAACGGCCAGTTTGCACAGATCGAAAAAAAAATACAGTAGTCATATTGCACTGATAGTTAAACCTGGCAAAAGTGGTCTACAGATGATGAAACATGGAAATTATAGTCAAAGATAGTCAGTTGCGCTGCTCTGCTATTGTCGAGGAAAGCTTGAGTTTTTCGGCATGAAACTACTCTCCAACCGGCTTATACCACCACAAACAATTTTACCACCATGCTACGTCGCTGTAATAAACACAATTTATGTACTGCACCATACAAAATCATCACTTCTGCATCCTGCGTAGGCTGTCGACCATCAGGCACTCCTACATTTAGTGTGCAAACACAAAGAACCCAAAAACACAAGTACACTTTTTCCCATCACCACATATCTCTGCCACACAACTGAATACCATGTAAAGTCGTCCTATGAAACCAGCCACATATTTATCACTGTAATTACAATTAACTATTAAGATCTTAATGCCAATCTGGTAACATTCGACAGTGAGCGAAGTGTCGGAAATACCTCCTCCCAATGACTGTGGCACTGGAAATGTCAATTTCCCGTGTAAATCTATATTCTTCTTATGACTCGACATAATTTTCAACGTAAAATCTTTCCTAACCCTAAGGGCTGTCGATGCACTGAAATCGCAGTTTTCCACGTCAAATCTATACCTCCCTTGCGACCTGAAATAGTACAACCCACATCATTTTCTTTGCACATGTCGGAACACTGACCACAGTAACTTTACACTCCAACATAATTACACATTTCAGACAAGCAGTGCAATCATTGTTTATATGTGTATAGCGCCCGAAAAATTATGATATATCCACGTTCACACCGGCTAGGTGTCTCAATTCTCCTCAGCTCTAGGAAATTATTTGACATTTATGTCTTCCAGGCAATCAGATTCGAGAATAGACTGCAGGTATTTTCAATCAGTACTTTATGAAGGGGTAGCATTCTGCAAGACTCTCCCAAACAATTGTCGTAAAGCACAGGCATGTGGCACCATGTGCCAATCAACAGCGCTCCAGTCGACGAAAGGTTTTGAAAGACGTCACCAATATTCACTGAAGAGCCAAAGAAACTGGTACATCTGCCTAATATCGTGTAGGGCCCCCGCGAGGACGCAGAAGTGCCGCACCACAACGTGGCATGGACTCAACTAATGTCTGAAATAGTGCTGGAGGGAAATGACACCATGAATCCGGCAGGGCTGTCCATAAATCCGTAAGAGTACGAGCGGGTGGAGATCTCTTCTGAACAGCAGGCTGCAAGAAATTCCAGATATGCTCAATAATGTTCATGTCTGGGAAGTCTGGTGGCCAGCGGAAGTGTTTAAAACTCAGAAGAGTGTTCCTGGAACCATTTTGTAGAAATTGTGGACGTAATGGGGTATCACATTGTCCTGCTGGAATTGTCCAAGTCCGTCGGAATGCACAATGGACATGAATGGATGCAGGTGATCATCAGACAGGATACTTACGTACGTGTCATCTGTTGAGTCGTGTCTAGACGTATCAGGAGTTCCATACCACTCCAACTGCACACGCCCCATACCATTACAGAGCCTCCACCAGCTTGAACAGTCCCCTGCTGACATGCAGAGCCCACAGACTCACAAGGTTGTCTCCACATCTGTACACGTCCATCCGCTCAATACAATTTGAAATGAGGCTCGTCCGACCAGGCAACATGTTTCCAGTCATCAACAGTCCAATGTCGGTGTTGACAGGCCCAGGCGAGGCGTAAAGCTTTATGTCGTGCAGTCATCAAGAGTATACGGGTGGGCGCTTTCGGCTCTGAAAGCCCGTATCGATGTGTTTCTTTGAATGGTTCGCACACTAACACTTGTTGATGGCCCAGCATTGAAATCTGCAGCAATTTACTGAAGGGTTGCACTTCTGTCACGTTGAACGATTCTCCTCAGCTGTCGTTGGCTTTGTTCTTGCAGGATCTTTTTCTGCCAGCAGCGATGTCGGAGACTTGATGTTTTACCAGATTTCTTAGTATTCATGGTACACTCATGAAATGGTCGTACAGGAAAATCCCCAAATCATGGCTACCTCGGAGGTGCTGTGCCCTATAGCCCATGTGCCGACTATAACACCACGTTCCAACTCACTTAAATCTTGATAACCTGCCACTGTAGCACCAGTAACACATCTAGCAACTGCGCCAGACACATGTTGTCTTATACAGGCGTAGCCGACCGCAGCGCCGTATTCTGCCTGTTAAATGTCTCTGTATTTGAATAAGAATGCCCATACCAGTTTCTTTGGCTCTTCGGTGTATGTTGGCCTACTGTAATAAACACTGCAGTCGAGAGTGCGACAAAGAATATCTGAGGATCCGCTTAGGGGAGCCAATAAGAGGTCGTTCAGTGTATCAGTTTTGTTATAGATGTATTTCGTGCCATGTTCATCTATAGCAGATCCAATTGAAACCTTGATTTCCTGTATTATGTAGCTGTTTATGAACTGAAGCTATCACCTCTTATGGTCAGATATGCTAGTCAATGCGTTGAAACCACTCCCACGTCAAATCTATCCTCCCCTTACGGCTAGACATAAGTAATTTTTTACAGGAATGGTAGTCTGATCACTTCCTGGACACGTCTGGTGATACGCTGGAACACTCATCATAGGAATTTTACGTTCCGAGAGCATAAAATTTCCGACAAATAGCGTGATTATCATTGATAGAAG
Source organism: Schistocerca piceifrons (assembly GCF_021461385.2). Classification (NCBI taxonomy): domain Eukaryota; kingdom Metazoa; phylum Arthropoda; class Insecta; order Orthoptera; family Acrididae; genus Schistocerca; species Schistocerca piceifrons. Next base: position 648,963,532 of record NC_060149.1, read on the forward strand.
TAGACAACATTCCATTAGAACTACTGACGGCCTTGGGAGAACCAGTCATGACTAAACCCTACCATATGGTGAGCAAGATGTATGAGACAGGGGAAATACCCTCAGACTTCAAGAAGAATATAACAATTCCAATCCCAAAGAAAGCAGATGTTGACAGATGTGAAAATTACCGAACTATCAGTTTAATAAGTCACAGCCGCAAAATACTAACGCGAATTCTTTATAGACGAATGGGAAAACTGGTAGAAGCCGACCTTGGAGAAGATCAGTTTGGATTCCGTAGAAATGTTGGAACACGTGAGGCAATACTCACCTTACGACTTATCTTAGAAGAAAGATTAAGAAAAGGCAAACCTACGTTTCTAGCATTTGTAGACTTAGATAAAGCCTTTCACAATGTTGACTGGAATACTCTCTTTCAAATTATAAAAGTTGCAGGTGTAAAATACAGGGAGCGAAAGGCTATTTACAATTTGTACAGAAATCAGATGGCAATTATAAGAGTCGAGGGACATGAAAGGGAAGCAGTGGTTGGGAAGGGAGTGAGGCAGGGTTGTAGCCTCTCCCCGATGTTATTCAATCTGTATATTGAGCAAGCAGTGAAGGAAACAAAAGAAAAATTCGGAGTAGGTATTAAAATCCATGGAGAAGAAATAAAAACTTTGAGGTTCGCCGATGACATTGTAATTCTGTCAGAGACAGCAAAGGACTTGGAAGAGCAGTTGAACGGAATGGACAGTGTCTTGAAAGGAGGATATAAGATGAACATCAACAAAAGCAAAACGAGGATTATGGAATGTAGTCGAATTAAATCGGGTGATGCTGCGGGAATTAGATTAGGAAATGAAACACTTAAAGTAGTAAAGGAATTTTGCTATTTGGGGAGCAAAATATCTGATGATGGTCGAAGTAGAGAGGATATAAAATGTAGACTGGCAATGGGGAGGAAAGCGTTTCTAAAGAAGAGAAATTTCTTAACATCGAGTATAGATTTAAGTGTCAGGAAGTCGTTTCTGAAAGTATTTGTATGGAGTGGAGCCATGTATTGAAGTGAAACATGGACGATAAATAGTTCGGACAAGAAGGGAACAGAAGCTTTCGAAATGTGGTGCTACAGAAGAATGCTGAAGATTCGATGGGTAGATCACATAACTAATGTGGAGGTACTGAACAGAATTGGGGAGAAGAGGAGTTTGTGGCACAACTTGACAAGAAGAAGGGACCGGTTGGTAGGACATGTTCTGAGGCATCAGAGGATCACAAATTTAGCATTGGAGGGCAGCGTGGAGGGTAAAAATCATAGAGGGAGACCAAGAGATGAATACATTAAGCAGATTCAGAAGGATGTAGGTTGCAGTAGGTACAGGGAGATGAAGAAGCTTGCACAGGATAGGGTAGAATGGGGAGCTGCATCAAACCAGTCTCAGGACTGAACGCTACAACAACAACAACAACAGGTATATAGTGTCCGAAAAATTATGGTGTGTCCACATTTGCACAGCCTGCCATAGCTTCGCAGTAGCAAAACTCTCCCGCGACATTGTCATTATCACACATTACAATTAAAGAGCCCTCGCGTCCTTTATTTGTGTTACGTACGTTCTTGCACGATAGTTGGCATTTGCCAGAGCAGGGAGAACTGATACCCCCAGCAGAGTCACGGACCCCTGCTAATTCTCTCGACAGCACAGTCTCTCTCTCTCTCTCTCTCTCTCTCTCTCTCTCTCTTTCTCTCTCTCCACACACACACTTTTTCTCTCACTCATTCTCCTTGTTATTTTTGTAACATCCAAAGGAGTAAAACTACAAACTATAAAAACGTTGCTAACTGCACCTGTTAGAGAACTCAATAAGATTTTATCACATCTATCTCTTCTGATATATCGGAAACAAATACTGTTTGTCTGTTGATGTCGACCATAAGTGGTGATCCCATTAAATATACATGTATTGGTACACTGGAGCAGGCAGCCAGTGATCGAAGTCGCTTCCACAGACCTGTCTAAGTTTTTGTCACCTGTACTGGAGGAAGACCATATCCCACAGACTATCAGTCGTAAGGAGAGGGTTCTTGTTTTATTGTTTCATAAGCAGTTTGATATATTGTTCTTTGCTGTAACACATCAAAGCAATGTATGACTACAGCTGTGTACACCGCCATACATTTTGTTTTTCTACGATGAAAAATGTATACGTATCACACATTGGAAGGCGCCACCCAGAAGCGGGCTAAGAGTGTGCAGTGTATGGCTTGAAGAGCCCTCTCTATCAAAGACTATTTGCGGTGCCTGTAGAGCAGTGTTCGCGGTACTGCACCGCAGCTGCCGCATATGGTACGGCAAACTAGTATTCGATTGAAAGGATATTAAGTGTACACTGTACTGCAGTCTAAAATCGGCCTGTCTACTCACGTCGATAAAAGCGTCATTTTGATGACAGGACTGAAACTCTCACGTACTCACACTATCCAGTTGTAGCGAGAGAAGCGGTGGGTTGCTCTGATTGAGTGAGAAGGAGAAAATGAGTGAGTGAGAGAGAGAGACATACAGACAAAGAGACAGAGAGAGTATGCAGAGTAGTAGTATGACTCTTTTATCACATCGTCATCATCATCAGTGTTCTGCCTAAAGGCAGGTTTCCACATGGTAACTCACCAGGCTGTCCGGTCTTCTGCCATCCTCTTCAGGTCTGCATAATTTCCTCTTCACTTTATGTCGTCTATCATCTTGTATCTCCTTCTTCCTCTCAGTCTTCTCCCACAAACCAATCCTTCCAAAGCACCAACTAGCAAGCAATGAATGTCCCAACCAGTTCTTTTTCCTTTCTCTTACAATCTTCAGCAGTCATCTTCTCTCACCAACCCTTTCCAATACTCTTTCATTACTCACTCTTTCCATCCAGCTTATTCCCTCCATTCTCCTCCACATCCACGTCTCAAATGCTTCTAACCTTTTTTCATCCTCTCGTCTCAGCGTCCATGTTACTGCCCCATATAGTGCCACACTCCCGACAAAACATTTGCCAAGCCTTTTCCTTAGTCCTTTATCTAACTTGCCACATAAGAGTCTCCTCTTTCTGTTGAATGCCTCCTTCGCTATGGCAATTCGAGTTTTCACCTCCTGGTGATATCGCAAGTCTTCAGTTATTGTGCTTCCGAGATATTTATATTTAAATTCACTTACTTGGCTAATGGTAGATTGTCCTATTTTAATATTGGACAGTGTACGTCTTGTACTGATGACCATACTCTTTGTTTTTGCTGTGTTTATTTGCATCCCATATTCCACACAAGCTTCATTCAGATCTTTGAGCATGTTATTCACTGTCCGCTCACTTTCTGCCACTAATACCATGTCATCAGCAAATCTTATACATTCTATTCTCTTTCCACCAATACATATTCCTCTTTTCCCATCTAAGCTTTTCGCAATAATCTCTTCAAGGTATACGTTAAACAACAGTGGGGAAAGGCAACAACCTTGTCTAACACCTCGTCCAATGCTGCTTCCTTCTGACATTTCATTTCCAATCCTTATCCTTACTTTCTGGTGTAAATATAGATTCTGTATCAGTCGTCTCTCTTTCCAATCTACTCCTTTCCTCTTCAAAATATCCATCAGCTTGTTCCACTGAACTCTGTCAAAAGCCTCTTCTAAGTCTATAAAAACAGCAAAGATTTCTCTACCCTTTTCCATATATCTTTCCCCTATAGTTCTTAGCAGGCCAATAGCATCTCTTGTTCCTTTTCCTCTTCTAAATCCGAGCTGCTCCTCTGCAATCCCTCTATCCAGCTTGCCATATAACCTTATATTCAACACTCTCAGCAAGACTTTAGCTGCATGAGAAATTAGACTGATGGTCCGGTGCTCTTAACATTTTTTAGTGTTTCTCTTTTTCTCTATTGGTATCATAACTGTTGCAGCGAAGTCCTCAGGCCATTCCCCTTTCTCATATATCTCGTTACAGAGGTAGACTATTTCTTTTCTTGCCTTGTTTCCCAGACCCTTCAACAGTTCTTCAACAGTTCTGCTGGAAAATCATCTATTCCACATGCCTTCCTATTCTTCCTCTCCTTCAGCGCCTTTTCTACTTCTGCTTCCAAGATGGTAAATCCCTTTCCATCTTCTGGCACATATTGCTCCTCTTCAACCTTAATTTCGCTTTGCATTTCATCCCCCTTATACAGACATTCATTATATTCTTGCCATCTGTTCAAAACCTCCTGTGGTTCTTCTGCTAGAGTACCACCCGCTCTTTCTATTTACATGTTATTCCTCTTTCTTTTACGTTCAAAAACTATCTCACTAGCCAGTCTATACATCATTTCATACTTTCCCTCTCTCTCCATTTTCTCTATTTCGTCGCATTTCTGTTTCATTCATTTTTCTCTTCCTTCTTCAGTTTCTCTTCTTAATTCATTATTCAGTTTCCTGTACCTCTTTTTGCCTTCTTCAGTTTCTACACTTTTCCACTTTCTGCGCTCTTCCATCTTTTTTAACATGTTTTCTGTTGTCCATTCTTTCCTGGTGCTTTGGGATACTCTAATTCCTAGTACTTCTTTGGCAGAGTCCATGAGTCCTTCCCTCATTTTTATCCACTTGTCATTAACACTTACATCAACACTACCTCTTTGCCATTTTTCCATAAATCTGTTCTCCAAATCTGATGCCTTTCCTACCTCTTTGAGTCTTTCTATGTTTAGTCTTTCCTTTGCTTTACCTCTCCAGACTTTTTTCAACTTCACTTGTATTTCTCCAATCACTAGGTTGTGGTCTGAATTTATATCCGCTCCTGGATAAGCTTTAGCATTCTTCGAACAGTTCCTAAACCTTTTGTGTATCAGGATGTAGTCCAGCTGATATCTTTTCCTATTCAAATTTGTTATCCATGTGTAACGTCTCCTTTTGTGGTGTTCAAATAATGTGTTACCCACTGCTAATGAATTTTCTGTACAGAAACTAATTAGTCGTTCACCTCTCTCATTTCTTATTCCTAATCCAAATTTTCCTACTGTATCTTCATCTCTTCCTTCACCCACCACTGCATTCCAGTCCCCCATGATGATAACACAGGCATTTCTATTTTCTTTCTCGATGAGTTCTTGTATTTTCTCATAATATTCTTCCACTTCCTCATCTCTGTGCTGGCTGGTTGGCATATATACCTGTATTAATACCAAATCGTTTGAACTACCCGTCAGTCGTATCATCATCAGTCTTCCATCAATATATTGTACCTTCATTACCTTATTTTTCAACTTTTGCCCTATCAATATTCCTACTCCGTTTTCACCACTCTTGATTTCCCCTGAGTTTATAATCTCCACTTTCTATCTCCCCATTCTCTCCCCATCTCATTTCACACAAACCGAGGGCATCTAATCTGTTCCTTTTCATCTCCTGTTTTGCATTCTCTAGCTTTCCTGCTTGCAGAAGTGTCCTCACATTCCATGTTCCAATCCGTATCTTTACTCCCTTCACTGTCCCTTTCTTCCTTTCAAATATGTCTACTCTCAATGTGTTCCCCTCCCGGAGATCCGAATGAGGGGAAGTTTTATCTCCGGAATTACTTTCCACGTAGGCAGTAGGATGCCCAGCCTAAATTCAGCCGCCCACCATGAGTCAGACGCTGTCTGTAGCCGCCCCTCTGGGGTTCAGTCGCTACTTGTACTCTTTTTGTAACAAAAGAGAAAAGGTGCCTCTTCCGCCAGCTCCGAAGTCCATCTTCTCCGCCTTCGCTGCCGTTGAGGTCTTCACCTTATTCCTGGCAAGGGGCCCTCACGAGGTACTATCACCCGGGCCAGGTGAACCAAGGTTTTTTAACGAGGTGTTACTCCTCCCCCTCCTCCTTTATTTCCATTTTGTGTGTGTGTACGTGTCTTTGTGTGTGTCGTGTCAATATTTATTTATTTATGTGTAGTATGTATGTGTGTATACACACACTCTCACACACACACACACACACACACCACACGTGGAAAGAAAAGATAAAGAAAAAAATGTAACTATATATGCACACCATGTGTGAGAAAAATTAAAGAACTTAAAAACAGCATAAACAAAATAATATATTTATATTTATTAAAAAAGAGTAAACCGAAAAAATTGTATATTTATCTATTTTTACACAATGCATGTGTACCCCGTATATATATAGACACATCCATGTACATGTGCATCTTGTATGTAGAATAGTTCGTAAGTTTTCACCTGCCGCAAGCCATCCAAGTCAGATCTGTTTTTAAGTGTATATATCTATATAGCTCAGAGTCCACCATAATTATTGTAAAAACCTTTGCTATTGAGACTGAGGAAATTAGTTTCTAAATGTACACAGTCCATCAGAATTATTGTGAAAGCTATGCTCCTGGGACTGTGGAGTTTAGTTGCAGTAGTAAAAAATACTATCTCCAAATTAGTTTTTAATGTGGATTTATATATGTGGAAAAACTGTAGACATTCTCACCTTGTGCTACTAGAAAAAAATTGTAAAAATAGTATTCTCGGCCAGTGTTAGTGTTGTAGCATATAAGGTAAAAATATCTCTGCATTGGAATAGCAGAGTCAAATTGTACCTCAAGAACTGTATTGTACCTCCAGAACTGTATTGTACCTCAAGAACTGAACTGTATCTCAACAACTGAACTGTATCTCAATAATGATGTATCTGTGTGAAGTGAAAAAACGAAAAAATTCGTTACCATAAGTCTTTTTTGTTATCTACAAAAAAAAAACCTATCCCCTGTTGCATTGCGTTTACAAAAAGGATGTGCATGACACAAATGATAGTTATTCTGAAGATTGTGCTATTAAGGAGGTGAAGATTAAAGTGAAAGATAACAAAATGTATATAATGGTTGCATGGGATTACGCCTATCATGCAGCACGAATTGGCTTATGGGAGCAGGAGACACGTGACCAGGTCCACTTCCAAAGACATGTAGCAAACATATCTAAAATTACATCTCCTGTGCATGAAGAAAACCACAGACATAGTATCTGGGTAAAACTGGGTGCTATCAAAGGGGGAACAGTGTGGAAAAGGAAAAGCACACAGATGTTGTGAGGTAAAAATTCATTTATGTCTCATTCAACTTAAAAGTAATTTCATATTTTCGTAATCAGATACAGAACACTATTTTCACACGTTTTCTTGTTGAGTCGAAGGAGAGCAGGACAACCATAGAATTCCAGGTCTCGAACAGCAGCATATTTGAAGAATTGACACATCCACGAGATCTTCTCCTTTCCCTTCATGTAGATGATGGTATCCGTGTGGTTGAATATTCGAAGCGATGCTACCATATCTTTATAGGATATGCCAAAATCATCCCAGTGAATTCCATGGTAGAAACGTGTTAACCACTTTGCGCTCTTCCCCGTTTTAGCTCACTTCACATCCTTGGACGACCTCAGCGATGTAGTATTTGATGAGAATATCTATACTGATGGTGTTGGGACAGCAACCAGCCACAAATTTTCTTTCAGTTCCTTTATTCAAGGGGTACTGTTACCGGTTTCGAATCGTTATGATTCATCTTCAGACGGTTTACGCGCTTTCCTTATAACATGTGGTGCGTTTTTTACAGATAAATTGTCCTAAAATATAAATAATACATAATTATAAGCATGCCACACACAGATGGTTGCGTTACAGATTTTCGTTGGTTGTGACTTACGTGAAACGTCGGTTTGGAGTGTCTGTTTTCATAACATTCGTCCAACAGATGTGAATACATTCCCACTGCATTCTTATAGTTGCACACGTAAATTTTTCTCACTGAACGCTTTAGATTTGTCGCTGAGAAGATTTCTACCACGCACCACATGTTTTGATACATACAAAGAGCTTAGAAACATATGAGTATCAAAGATGCTATGATATATCGTAACATTTGAAGATGTCCTGTATTTGGAAAAGGAGCATATATTCACTTACGCAACTGAAATGCCTCTTACACTAGTACAGAGACATTAAGTTTTTGAGCGGATACTGTAAAAAAAGGAACAACTTTATAATTAATGTAATAGTATTGATTTTTTGAGTTTTTAAGTGGATACTGTAAAAAAAGGATACTGTCAAAAAAGGATCAACTTTATAATTAATGTAACAGTATCCGCTCAAAAACTGTGTAAAGGGCATTTCAGTTGCATAAATGAATATATTATCCTTTTCCAAACATAGGACATGTTCAAATGTTTTGATATATCATAGCATCTTTGATACTCATATGTTTCTAAGCTCTTTGTATGTATCAAAACATGTGGTGCGTGGTAGAAATCTTCTCAGTGACAAATCTAAAGTGTTCAGTGAGAAAAATTTACGTGTGCAACAATAAGAATGCAGCGGGAATGTATTCACATCTGTTGGACCAATGTTATGAAAACAAACACTCCAAACCGACATTTCACGTAAGTAACATCCAACGACAATCTGTAACGCAACCATCTGTGTGTGGCATGCTTATAGTTATTTATTATTTATATTTTAGGACGATTTATCTGTGAAAAACGCACCACGTGTTATAAGGAAAGCGTGTAAACCGTCTGAAGATGAATCATAACGATTCGAAACCAGTAAAGTACCCTTTGAATAAAGGAACTGAACGTAAATTTGTGGCTGGTTGCTGTCCCAAAACCATCAACATTTGTCTTTAAATAATAGCCACGGTCTCCAACGATGTCATCATATGACAAAATTGCAATATCTGTGTTATTACAGCATCTTCTGTGTATGTTATGAATGGAACATCTAAAAATATGAACTGTGTACACTCATCATCATAGAAACCCTGAGCACCTGCAGTGATGTTCACACCTTGAGACAACATTGTGGAATGATTTGGGTATGGCGCAGCACCTGTTCATTTATGTAGCTCGTTGCACAACACTGGTGAGTGGACAATAATTGATGACACGGTCATGTAGAACTAGAGTTTATGCTGCAATGTGTTCTGGGAAATTTGTCGAAGATTCAAATTCAGTTCGTACATCTATAGGTCCAGATTTAATTATCTCGTTCTGTTTTCAGCAGCCTATTACGACAATTGGCGCCAGTCCCTTGAATTTCCGAGGATGGAGTAGACATACCTCCTCTTCGTAGTATGAAGCACAAAACCTCGCATACATGTCATACACTAGACTGTATACATTTTCATTCCACAGCAGGTATAAATTATCACACTTGCAGAATTCAGAGATCAGGTATACACTGGCATTAATTAACTTGCAGTTGTCGAATACAGTGGAATCATTTGCTATATTCCCTCTTCTATTGGTCTGAAAGGCAAGTATGATAAATCTAGGCGTCTCTAGCTGAGAGGAGGTTTTAATATACCACATTTGTCTGCTTTCAGTCGGTAGCATTGGGTACTCGAAAACATCCCATTAACGGAAAGATAGCGATAGAAATACACCGGCATTCAGAACTTTTAAAAGCTTCTAACGCTGCTCATCTGATACTGTGATGTGCGTCATTTTCCATGTTATTTTATTGATGGTGATATCGTTCTCCTATTGAGGTCCTTGAATGTGTGAGTTGTTATCCGTTGCACTCCGTACCAGAATAAGTTCCTGGTCAGCATTCTGAACAATTCGCCGCATGTTCACAAAGTAACCCATAAGCAATTTTAAAGGTATATACGTAGTAAAGCTCTCGGACTCTTCCACTGTTCTATCTGCTGGCTCGTTAATGAACCATCCAGCATTTTCTAAATCCGAGGGAGAAGCAGAGACATACGTTTCAAGAGTTGATGTTATGGCTACATTGTGTGTACGGTCAGTGTTCAAATGTGTGTGAAATCTTATGGGACTTAACTGCTAAGATCATCAGTCCCTAAGCTTACACACTACTTAACCTAAATTATCCTAAGGACAAACACACACACACCCATGCCCGAGGGAGGACTCGAACCTCCACCGGGACCAGCCGCACAGTCCATGACTGCAGCGCCTGAGACCGCTCGGCTAATCCCGCGCGGCTGTGCACGGTTAATCTCGGCCTCATTAAGTTCATATCGTATCTCATGAAACAAACGCTAAAGCAATAGGTATAAGGTTCGATACTGTTGTAGCAGTACAATCCCTTTTCATAAATGGTCCATCAAGGTACATGAAGGTCTTGCATGGGAAGGTTAAAGCGTCCTGGTGCTGGATCACAATCCTAATTTCATCGTTCTTGTTAAATGTGGTTGACGCATAAGGCTTATGCAAGAAGTATTCCCGGCGTACAATACGCACGTCCTGCTCCACTGGGCTAGTTAGCTGAACGACGTCATTGCGCGGTTTCAGACCCATTCGCCATGCTGTTCTGTTGTGAAGTGCCACGCTGCACGTAACATACTTTGGTTTTATGCCTTACGCCCACTGTGTCTTCGTTGACAATACGAATACGGGGCTGCTGTGATCTTCTGACTGGTTGAAGCTCGCTGCCACCGCTTCTGGGTTGCTGCTGGTTAACCTTTTAGATGCCGCCGTACAGTGATTTCCTTGCCGCGAAAATCGACAAGTTGATTATCCTGGTTCCAGATAGTCCAAAGCCTGAACTATTACTGGGAAGAAAAGAGCGTTGATAGGGATCTCAACAATCTTGTACCCTGTTCTCACTGATGGGAAGAATCGGTAAATTGTTGGATCGTTGCAATGTTACACCCGACACAGATTGTACTGCCAGGCAGTATGTTCACTGACTGATCTTATCTGTATAATTTATTAGTATCCTTCTTCAAAACCCGTCCTTTTCTGAAACCCAATAGCCGTCATATTGAACCTTTCTGGTTAAAGTCAATCGTTGCACTAGTTATTTTTATTTCAGATTTAAGTGTATTGATGTTTGCATGTAGCGCAATCCCATTTACATACTGTTTTAAAACTTTGTTTAAATCATGAATATCGTATGAACCAAGTTCTATTTGCGCAATTTCTTTTTCACCATTAATTTCCAGATGAAGATTATTGTTACTCTCTGTGATATTCGGAAAGCTGTTGTAAGTTCCCAGTTCAATCAGTGTAGTACTCGACTCCCTGTTGCTTAAAGCGATCGGAGTGAAGTAATTCGTACGTAATACTGACGATCGTTCTTTTAAAGTCAGAGTATACGACATTGCATCTGAACCTCGACAGATAGGTGGATGATTAATGCACCTCCTTATGCTTCTTCGTAAACGTTACAGGAACATGATGCACAGGTGCCTGCGTAAGTAAGTTCCAAAGTCTTGGTAGTGATGAAAATTGTAGAACACACGTCTTCTGTCGGTGAAGTATCCTTGTAACTCTTCTGGCAGTTACAAGTCTCTAATGAGTCGAAATAGTATACGTTATTTATACTTTTCTTAACATACGCCACCCAGTGGGATCTTCGTCTCCCAGAAACATCGAAATTCACAATTCCACATTCTCCGGATCTTCACATAGTCTTTGGTAATGTATCCTGTACAAACACACCACGGAATCTTGGAATTCGGAATTTTTTCCTGACAAATTGAGCAGATCTGTACTTGTAAGCGGTCTGTCCAGTATATTATTTATGAAGAGACTAAGTCATTTCCTGTATGGTTTCAGGTATAGTTCTTTTTCGATCACTGCTGCTTCCATCATGCGACTATGACTTGTTGCCTCCTCCAGCTGTTCCTGGAAGTTCTGTGCCTTCTTCACTGTTCTGGCAACAGCACCACCAGCCAGTGAACCCACCGCTGAGAGACCTGCGAGGGCAGGAATGAGGAAGAGAATAATTCCACCTGATGTCTTGGGCATCTGCAGTACCCTGGGTGCTTTAACCGGTCGTTTATGATTCAGGGCACAGTTGTATACATCACTGTCAGGGTACAGTTTTTTAGATACCCCTTCTTCCTCTTCTTCATCGTTGTCTTATTTTTCTTCAGAGCACGACGTGCAGCATTCATAACTTGCTTGAAATTCATCACACCCAAAGCCATCTTAATTTTAGAATGAAGGCTTTTACGACCAGATGACATAGCTGCTGGTAAACCTTTTCGGGATGTGAAGTCGTGGTCAAAGAAACTCTTCTGTTCCTGACGTTTCGTCCAGGACTGCACTGGACAACTTCAGAGGCGTTCCTCCACTGCGTCTTGCCGACTCACTGGTCAGACGTCTGAGACCCACATATATACTGTACGAAAGGGGCCGTGGTCGAAGTAACACATGGTGAGCAGAGATAATCCTTGTCAAAGATAAAACTTTACTATCGATTGCCGTCTTGCCAAAGATAAAATTATCTAGCGATTCTGCAGATTTACTGTGTCTATGTCTGTAAGTTTCATTGCTTCCTATTTTCTATTAAAATTATCCTGGTGCATATAAATTTCAATGGCTGCTCTACATAGTCGTGGTGGACAATAATTTGACTTTGTAGATCAAATTTATGTTTCAGAAAACTTAACTTCGTGGTTTCCTGACTGAAGAGCATGCTCTGCTACAGCTGATTTCTGTGTTTTTCCTAGTCGGCAAAGACTTCTATGCTCTTTTAGCCGTGTATTTACGCTCCTCTTGGTAGTTCCAATATAAACTTTATCATACGTATACGGAATTTTGTATACACCACATGTCGACAGAGGAGGGCGTTTATCCTTCACAGATCTGAGTACCTGACTTATTTTCTTTGTTGCTCTAACTACCGGTCATGTTTCTGTAAAGTGGGGTAAGCTGTATGGTAAACCAGTGTATATATTCAGAGGCAGCTGATGGCTAAGTATGACACATTTTGTCTCAGCATACCCGACTTTGACAGCAGCAGTGTTCGTGCAGCAATTGTTCACTGTGCTTGGTGTTGCTACGTTAAAATTAATAGTTTCAGGGGCATCAAAGGACGTATTTCTAAAACAACAAATTGGCGTGAACACACATGGTCTGCATGAAGTGGTTGAAACGTCCCCTTTCAACAATTATACATGACTGTGCTTAACCTGACACACAATATTTTGTTAGCGCAACGCAATCTGACTTTCAAAATTCCCTACAAAAGAATGGCCCTGACTAACATTAAACTATACCTTTCACAAATCACTTACCTCACAAAAATCTTCGCTGCTCAAGCTACTGCAATACAGCGAGCGCCACTACTGCCAGCTAAATAAAAGATTCAAACTATGGAAGGCACTAACTACTGATAGGGATAGTTAGCAAATGAAAGATATTAATAGAGAACAAACAATGTATTTACCTTGATATCATCATATATAAATATAGCAGTTCATGACAAACTTCAAAACTCCGCCATCTCTCTCCCCACATCCACCACTGCTGGCGGCTCACCTCCAACTGCTCAACGCTACGTGCTGTTAACAGCCAGCTGCCGCTGCCCAACACTACAATGGCAGACAACAATGCAAACTAGACACAGACTGCACACAGCACAGCCAGTGATTTTCATACAGAGGTGGCGTTACCAATAAAAAAACCTAAACAGCCTACTTACATAGCCCCCATGCTCCCCACAAAAAATTTTTACAAATGGTGTTGGGCACTGGCCAATACATATTTGTTAAAATTTTTCATAATCGTATTTACAATGTTGGTCAAAAGCAAAAATTTTCTCGCAGTCCATAAAGATAGTCCTGATCGTTGAATTGCAATGTTTTTTTCAAAGTCTGAGCAGTAAAAGAAAATGCACACGGAAGTAGTGGATTTTCATGCAGTCTTGAAGGAGTAGTGTTGTCCTTCCAACGAAAAGACGGTGCAGACTCTTGACATGCTGACAGGTAATGGGCCACAACATAGCAAACCCACAGCAGAGTCATTCGACGTTTTGAAGAACATTGGTAGGTAGGTCATCACAGAGTAGACCCACTGCAGTCCTGGTAGAGATTACGGTATTAGTGGGCCATCAGAGTCGCAGACCCACTGCAGTCCTTGCAGAAATAATGGTACTGGTGAGTCAGCAAAGGTGTAGACCCACTGTAGTCCTAGTAGAAATAATGGTATTGGTGGGCCATCAAAGATGCAGACCCACTGTAGTCCTTGTAGAGATAATGGTATTGGTGGGCCAAAAGAGGTGCAGACCCACTGTAGTCCTTGTAGAAATGTCCAGCAGCCATCTGTTGCGATTGTGCAGGTGCACATTCACCATCGAAGAGTCTTGCGGAGAATATAGCAAGTCCATAAACCACCACTTGTGCACTCACAAAGGTTTTGGAATTGTCCTTAGAACAAGCAATGCTGTTATCCAGTCCCTTGCTGAATCAGTAACACATGTGCAAACACTAACAGTCTCAACTTCTCACATATTGTCCATATACTATGACCAGCAGAAACGTGTGCAGTGAAATGTAACTAACAAGTTAATAAGATCATGAACTGGTGACAATTACAATTTTATAACATAAGAATACAATTACAAAGGTACAAAATACATCATTAAAGAACATAACAATACAGATAACATTTGTAGTACAGGCTTTACAAAAGAATCGAACTAACATATACATCAGTGGAATTATGACATGAGTACATACATAAAAGATCACAATAACTTTTGAAACATCAACTTCACACATGAGCATTAAACAGAACGGAATTAATATTGTATAACATCTTTACAAAGTAAATAACATATTATTAATGCCAATTATATTCGAGGATAACAGTATTCCTCATCATAGTGAATGTAGCTTAATATTAAAAGAAGAAAAAATTCTATGAAACTACACAGAGACAGGAAGAATACACAGGGGTACACAAACATATAGTAGGATAACACAAAAGGGAAAGGACAGGGTTTGTTTTACTGCAGTATTTTGCATGGAGATCTCCCTTTGTTCATCATTATTCCCAAAAAGTCCTATCTATACCTGCTTTCTGTATTTTGTTCACATCCTCTGTCAATAATAGTTTTTCTCCACTGTACAGTATCCTATTTCTTATAAATTTATAATAGTTAGTTTCTTATATAGTCTACCCCCTCTTAAGCTAACTTAAATCTACTGAGCTCAGATGCTAAACTAAGGGACGAGGCAATGCAGCAGCACATAAAACAATTAATATAAACAGCAATGAAAAAAATGGAAAATCGCAAAGCAAGCTACAGTAAATCTAAATTACCAAGCAATTCAACATTACAACTAATATGAGGCAATGCGCAGCACACAAAAAAATAAATCTGGCTTAGCAGAGTAACACAAACTAAAGTTCAGTGGCACTATGCCTGGCAAACAGCAGCTTATATCTAAACATGACATAGCTCAAGCAGAAAAATAGTACACTAAAGATAACAATGCAGATAAGGGAAATGTATAATCACATCTTAATGTCTAAGTAATTAAAGTGGTGCACCACAACAACTTATTGTAAAAAAAATATTACCATGTACTTGAAAAGAAAATTATGTGTTACTGTTACTAGTTCCTTCTTATTGTTCTTTCCTTTCCAAGTGCTCCTTTTTTAAAGAATATGGATCATAAAATAATTATTTAATAGATCTGTTGACAGAAAGTGTTCACATTAGCAAAGGCATTTCATTTTATAAAAGCAATGCTGCAACACAGCTGGAAAACAGATGTCAAATGAAATAAGCAATTACGCAAACCAAAGCATAAAAATATCATTCAATAGTCATGTGGCATTTCGTAAGTCAGTAGCTCTCAACTCTCATAGAAAGACACTTGTCATAATCAGGTGTGCAGATGTACGAATATTTCCCATCAATTCATAAGCATTTCAGTAATTAGCACAAAGTACGAGTAATCATATGTTTTCAAGTAATGAGCGTGTAATATTTGCGATGGTTTCTACAAAGGAATGTCAATAGCAAGGTTAATGGAAGTAATGAGGGTGTCGCATTTGCAATATTTTCTCTAAAGGAATGTTAATGGCGAGGATAAAGGCCTGCCTTTTTTCTTTTTTTTTTCTACCTGTGCTTCCGGAAAGGCACACCCTAATGGCTTGTTCTCCAGGTGTTAGACACAGCTGCGTGCCCACAACACATTACGTGCAGGTGGTCACTTAACTTTCTTACGGAAATATTTACGACAGCAGTTTCCGCTACAGTGACAGTCTCACATAAAAATATTTCACAGGTCAAGAATTAGCGTTGCAAATCTGTAGAAACAAAATCCTATGAATATAACAGTGTCCAAAAAATTTTCAGTGGCATTGTGATACATTCACACATGATTCACACATGTACACACATTTCATAATTCTAAAGTATGATTCTTGGTTTCCAACATCCTTTTCCATAAGTCAGAGTCCCTAATCACTATTCATTACTCCTTACCTTATTACACATATATATATTCGTCGACACGTCAATCTTGCGACGGCACTTCAATATTTCATCATAATAAATACATAGCATAACCAAATTCCTCATATAGCATCAGCTTATTGATCATAAACATACCTCAACAGCATAATACACATCGTCGTCATAAAAATAACATCATAACACCTCAGTCAAATCTCAAAATCGTCGTAGCTTCCTCCAATAATTAAAAAAATTCTCTGCTCATGTCAAAAGTGTCATCTGCCTCAAACGTACTTTAAAAATCATGAATCCATACCAAATACATCATTCAAAGCTCTCATAGTATCACAATGGTTCCGAAAATATATGAACAGTTCACAAAGTACAAACAACATACAATTTTGTAAGTGTGAAGTTATCCAACGGTGTAATTACGTAAACGTCTGTCACTGATGTAGTAAAATAAATGCTTGTCTCTCTCAGGTAAATAATCAGACAGCTGTGTAATTTGTGTGTTAGAGAAATATGGTACCGATGTGTAAAGTTGTATAAGCAAATACCATATTAGCTAGGGTTCCTTGTGGTTGCCACACACATGGTACACAAAGTAGGCGTATACCCCCTGAGGATTAATGTAATTATACCCTCAGGTGTTACAGATTACAGCAATGGAATGAAATGTATCACGGAAAACTTTCTTTGTAATTCAAAAATCTTTAAAAATAAATGTTTTAAGTACAACATTAATCACTGAAATGCGTGTCCTGCAGCGCTAAATGTGCATCTTGTTGTAAGATAATCTCTGTGGAAGTGTCGTAGTTATCGTCCTCCAAAAGCTAAGTTCTGCAGAAGCCAATGTACTTACCTCATGATACACAACAGTGAAATGCTTTGCGTATAAATGTCTTAGTTATTACGCTTATTGCCGTGATGAGGAAAGTACTGTGCTGTAACGTATTGTTGTGCTACGGAAAAGACAGTCTCATTGTAGCTATACCACAAAAGTTACTACTAAAACATGTTTTACTTTCCAGAATAAAATAGAAAAACTGTGCAGATATAAAACAGAAACACCGCAAAAGCAATAAGGTAAATTGTCACTCATTAGTAACGTCGTGATAACATCGTGTAGCTGTCACATAAACTAACCACTGTGTCCTCTGGTATCTCACAGAAAGTACTTTAAACCCAGAATGTATTTTCAAGTAAACCAAAATGTTGCATTAAAATCTCATTAGCAGTACTGGTAAATGTTCTAAGTATGTAAGCGTGATAGTCGTTACGTAATCGTGCAACTAACAAGCAAGAATGTACAAATACAACACTGTGTCGTCTGTTCACTATAACAATGCATTCGTAATTTCTGTTTAAAAATGTTCCCTAGGTTCTAGACTGGATATTTAACTTCAAACATTGTTGTATGTTAGCAGTTTCTTAAGTCTAACACAGCATACTAGTAATGTAAAGTGAAAAGTTATATGGCAAAGACAAAGTTAAAAAGCAGATTATCTTTCAATAAACGGTTTTACATGTGAAATGTGGTGTAAACCTTTACTCTTCCTAGTACGCAGAGTTTCAACTTCAACGCAATTATGTTGTATACATCGGTAAAGAATGCTAAAATTTTTCTCAAGGCTAGCGTCTTATGTTATTTTTCTCGGAGCCAGCGGGCGCACGCGGCTGCCTGCTGTGCGAGTCATTGTCTGTCTCTTTGTTGGCGCGCGCCGTTATTGGGATTAGGAGGCCTAACTTCCACAAATTCGCCTTGCCGAGAGGGACCAGCTCTGTTTGAATCCCGCCAGTTCTGATGCAATTCAGGTCTGTCGTTACGAATATATCGTCTGTCGTCATGTCGGTAGATTCCGTAGTTTCTTCCTTGTCCGTCACGTGGTGGAGAGTTTCTCCCTGAATCGTAACTGTGCGCCGAACTGTTGCGTCTGAAGTTATTCTGTCTCCCTTGATAGTATTTATTTTGGTTCCCATATTGTCTGTTTCTCTTATTGTCTCTGTGATAGTCATTACCACGGAGAGGTGATCTTTCCCTGTAGTTATTACTACTCTGCCAACGGTTGTCATACGGGTGGTGTCTGTTTTGGTCACGATTTGTGTTGTGAGAATAGCCTTGTCATGTCAAGTTATTACTTCTTTCATCGCGGAATTGCGACGGATGTGACCTGTAATTGTTGTGTTCCTGGTTTCGCGTTCCGCGATTGTCAGTGTCAATTTCTAATTCTTGTAAAAGTCCCTGAAATGCTTCAATGTCGTCTTTGCAACGTCCTGCCAAAATAATATGTCGTAAATGTTCAGGCAGTTTGAGTAAGCAAATGCGGATGAGTTCTGAGGGGCCGTATGGGTTTGAAAGATACTGATTCTTATGCAACATGTCTTCAAAATATATCACAAGACTGGAAAATTCAGATTGTTCGAAACGTTTCATCATTATGATGCTATGTTTTACTCGATCTTGTGTGGCTTGAGACCAATATGCTGAGAGGAAGGCATGGTAAAACTCTCCTTCACTGTGGCAATCGTGAATTACCGATCGCATTCTTACAGCTGGTTCATTCTCCAAGTAGCCACACATAAATTCTAATCTGTGTTCTAACGACCAGTTGGGAGGAAAACAATGCGAGAATTGATGAAGCCATGCTTGTGGATGAATGTCGTTGCCAGAATTCTTAAATGTTTTGAATTTACGTGTAGTAATGAACAGCTTATAGTCAAAATCATCATGTCGGCGAGTCGCATATCGGTCACTGTTAGGTCGTGTCGGCCGTTCCATCTCAAAATTCGGTGCACATTGCCAATTTCTTTCATAACTTCCGAAGTGCCCTGTGTTATTATTTTGTGGCTGTTCCGTATTTCTGTGTCCCTCTTCCCGTATTGGGGCGCGAGTATCCTCTGAAATACGTAATTCTTGTATTACCTGTGTCAGCTGATCTTGTACTTCTCGGATTTCTCTTTTGTACTGTGTATTGATTTGATTTTGATTCTGTTTGAATTTTCTAATTTGTTCATACTCTTCTGTGTCAGTGAAGGCTACAGGTCTTGTGTCATTCAGATCATCATCTACCTTTGTAGATAAGTTAGTGACCTTATCCGAAAGTTCGGCTACTTTCTCCGATAGTGAACACATTTCCTCAGAGTGTTTTTCTGAACCAAGTTTCAGAGTGTCCATTTGTGTTGAAATCGTATCTACTGTGTCCTTTAAGTTTTCTTGAGTTTTTGCAAGTTGCGTAACCGAATCGGTAGATGCAACTGAGTCAATTTTAGCTTGCAAGGTGTTGTGATTTTCATGAACAATGGTTTGCAGTTCTTTTATGGCTGCTTCGTGATTCTGTAATACATTTTCATGCCGCGAAAAAATGGGTTGAAAATGCTCACAAATTTGTGTTTTTATGTCATTACAGACTTTTTGACATTTCGGTTCAATGTTATGTAACTCACTAGTTAAATCTTCACGTGTTTGTTCAAGTGTGGTGTCTAACTTTTGAAGATTTTGTCCCATTGCGTCTAACTGTTGCTGTGTTTGTCTCTGGTGTTGTTCCATTGTGTCTAACTTTTGAAGATTTTGTTCCACTGTGTGTAACTTTTGCTGTGTTTGTCTCTGATTTTGTTCCATTGTGTCTAACTTTTCAAGCTTTTGTCCCATTTGTTGCATTAATTGTAATAACAATGCACTGGTGTCTGAAACATGTTCCTCAGTGCTTTTCGGCAGTGAATTTGCACCGGCAACATTCACATTTTGACAAGCGGAAAATGTGTCTTGACTCATTTGAGAAAACGGTGAGAACCCAAAACCTGAGTCTGCAGTATTTGCAATATTGTGTTCTGTCATTCCCGATTCCTGAGGCGAGTTGTTGCCGACCAATCGATCGATAACGCTTCCCAGTTCACTACCTGTTTCACTGTCTACACCATTGTTTGCCGCCCGCTCCATTTCCCTATGCGCAATTACCAAATTACTACTTTGAACATTAGTTAATTCATTACCCAGTGGTGCTGGCAAGCTACACTCGTCGTCACTATCATTTCTCAATTTACTTTGGAGCCTAGTGTTACGTTTTTCACACGCCATAATTGTCACACTATTTCACACGATAACACAGAAAAGCACAATTTGAAGTGCAAAAATAGGAGAACACATTAACATAGCACTGAAAATAATATCTAGTTAATTGCAAGCGTAGCTGCGAAATACTTGGTGCAAATCTACATGCATGCCACAACTGTTTTACTGTACAACAATGAAAGGCTACAACTACAAAGGAGATTCTCTCTACAATTACGCGCTAGCAATAAAAAAAAGCTACACTAAATACACAAACTACAAGAAAAAAATCAGAAGATTCCAGTGAGGTATCCTGGCAGGGTCGCCATATGAAACGTCCCCTTTCAACAATTATACATGACTGTGCTTAACCTGACACACAATATTTTGTTAGCGCAACGCAATCTGACATTCAAAATTCCCTACAAAAGAATGGCCCTGACTAACATTAAACTATACCTTTCACAAATCACTTACCTCACAAAAATCTTCGCTGCTCAAGCTACTGCAATACAGCGAGCACCACTACTGCCAGCTAAATAAAAGATTCAAACTATGGAAGGCACTAACTACTGATAGGGATAGTTAGCAAATGAAAGATATTAATAGAGAACAAACAATGTATTTACCTTGATATCATCATATATAAATATAGCAGTTCATGACAAACTTCAAAACTCCGCCATCTCTCTCCCCACATCCACCACTACTGGCGGCTCACCTCCAACTGCTCAACGCTACGCGCTGTTAACAGCCAGCTGCCGCTGCCCAACACTACAATGGCAGACAACAATGCAAACTAGACACAGACTGCACACAGCACAGCCAGTGATTTTCATACAGAGGTGGCGTTACCAATAAAAAAACCTAAACAGCCTACTTACATGGTGTGTGCTGCAGTGGAGCAAGAGTAGATCCATGATATTGTTTTGCTTAAGATAGTGGGAGCATTGAGATTGAGATGTGCTGTTCATGATGTCACTCACTGAATCATCCTAAGATCAACAGAAATTCACTGCAAGAAGGTACACCTACTCCAACAGGTGTTGCATGCAATAAATGTGGAATTCAAAGCATACAAAAAAGTTTTTAAAGAAATACTGTTGGATAGTTTCCAAACGTCAGTCAGTGCTATTTAAGTACAGCGATGCTATGGGTGGTACTCCTTCCAACGATTAACCAATGTTCCATTAAAACTAGAGTCTTCCATGCCATATATGTGCATATAGACTCCATCCTGATTTCGAAATGTAATCCGATTACTATGATAATTCAGGCTATCCAGCGAAGCAATGGAATCAGATATCTGTAACTTAGTTACCCAGAGCCTGTCAAGACTATTTAAGTACAACGATGTTATGTGTGGTAGTTCCTCAAATTGTTTCGCTTCCGTGGTAGATGGCTCTGTAATCGACAAAGATCAAGAGTGCCTGGTTATGCAGTAATGAACTGACACATTTGAATCTACGTTTCATTTGCAATGTAAATATAACATTTGTTCAAAATGGTTCGAATGGCTCTGAGCACTATGGGACTTAACATCAGTCCTCTAGAACTTAGAACTACTTAAACCTAAGTAACCTAAGGACATCACACACATCCATGCCCGAGGCAGGATTCGAACTAGCGACAGTAGCAGTCGCGCGGTTCCGGACTGAAGCGCCTAGCACCGCTCGTCCACCGCGGCCGGCTTAACATTTGTGTTCTAACGGCTGATACTGATGTTCAAACGGTCCTTGACTGTTCCAAACGTCATTGTAGAGTACAAGCAATATGGCTAAACATTGGCATTTCTGGCAGATAAGCTACTTGTATGGTAACATAGTTTTACGTTCCCCACGAGGTTTATTTCCGTGAGTCCGAAACCATTGGAATGCTTGATGTCGGTGGCTGTCCTCGAACCCCGCCATCAGTGACAGATTTCCATGTGTGTTCCCACCCTACCGCCGTAATTCACACGCTGGCTGCTACGATGCTTACGGGGGAATACAAACCACAACCATTGTAATAAGGAAAAATGTCCATGAAGTGATACTGACAGGCGTACCTTCCATGGATACACACATATCATGTTAACACTCACAGGCTCGCCCCATCGCTCAGTGCCCAGCACGCCTCACGCTCCACTGTAGCTCCGGGACTTCATAAGCACGACACCGAACGTCTGGAGCTTGTTCTGGCAACGCTGGCGTAATGAATGTTGTATCTGTTGCAGATAAGATCGAAATAATTTTAATTTATGGCGAGGTTGCAAGAAAGTTGGATGCCGCTGTTGCTCTTTATTCCGAACGTTTTGCTCATATGCCACGATCTCGTGCAAATATTCATCATGGTGTACAGCAATTCACAACCGAGGGAAGTGTGACGCCTAAGAAACTAACTCGTGGAGCAACTGTAAGTGGGAACATCAATAATGAAATTGTAGTGCTAGCTGCGATTGCTCATAATCAACGTGCAAATAGCCGAGACATATCGCAGCAGTCTGTAATTGCTCACGCAAGTGGGCCGCGCGTATTAGCCGATCGGTCTTAGGCGCTGCAGTCATGGACTGTGCGGCTGGTCCCGGCGGAGGTTCGAGTCCTCCCTCGGGCATGGGTGTGTGTGTGTTTGTCTTTAGGATAATTTAGGTTAAGCAGTGTGTAAGCTTAGGGACTGATGACCATAGCAGTTAAGTCCCATAAGATTTCAAACACATTTGAATATTTTCACATAAGTGTTTGGACGATCCTACTCCGTCACAAATACCCTTCTTACCACATCTCCTTGCATTAAGAATTTCATGGGAATTATTTTCAGAATCGGATACGGTTTTGCAATTGGACGCTCATGCAAGAACCAGGACGAGGTAAATCGGCATAACATGATTTATTTTAGTGTGGAGCATCCGCACTGAATACGTGAGGTTGCTCGTCAGCGTTCTTGGTTTGTTAACGGTGGTGCAGTATCACATACAACAAAGTGGTCGTCCCCCTTGTTGTGGAAGGCACGTTGTTTGGAGAAATATACCGTAAGTTATTGCAAGAGGGGCTACCCATTCTGTTGGAAGGTGTACCCCTTGTAGTGTGACTGAACATTTGGTTGCAACATGACGTTTGTCCGGCACATTACTCCGCAAGAGCCAAAGGAGCATTGAATCGCGATTTGAATTGTCGCTGGATCGGTCGAAATGATCAGGTAACGTGAGTGGCCTGCCAGATCACCCGGCCTTACGCAGGCGGATTTTTTCCTATTGGGGTTATCTGAAGGACATAGTGTATGCAGAAGTATCGAGTGGTTATAATTAAATTTTCCCTATTTAGCACGTTATAATAGGGAAACTAATCATCGTACGAGTACCAAACTTAGCAGCATTAATGTCAAGGACATGGGGAATAGAAATAATGCAGAATCAGCTCAACTGAAACACTTTTAATGTGCTACTGTGGTACATCATACCTTTACATACCGGTACCATTACTGACACCAAAGGGGCTCAATATGGCGCCCATCAGTGTCCAGAAGAGTGTGTAAGATCGCATTCTGCACAGCAGAACGAAGCATGTCCGTAGGTATACTGGCTACCTCTCATGATACGCTGCGCTTCAGATCAGCACATGTGTGAATGTTCCCCTGATGAACTGTGTCCCTCAGGTAGCCCCACAACCAGAAAGCACAGGAAGTGAGATCAGGTGATCCAAGCATTTGGAAACAATCGGATGGTAATTCGATCGTTTCCAAATGTGTTTCGGAGAAGCAGATGAACTTCACGAGGTATGTGCGGTGGGCCCTCATCTTGTACGAAAACTTGAATTTAATGCGTCTCTCTCCTGTAGGGCGAGTATAACATACTGGTGAAGCTTATGGCAGTAACGCTGGCCAGTCACACTGCACGTCTTTCGTCCCTGACCTGTTCAAACAAGAATGGGTCAATGATAACTGCAGCCGTGAAGCCACACCAAACGGAGACACGTTCACCATACAGAGAGAAGTTGATGCACAGAGACTGGAGGTGAAGGTCCCCACACTCGGCACTTGTGTGTGTTCACCTCAACCATCAGAGAAAAGTGAGTTTCATCTGTCTATAATATGGTCCAGGGCCAGTCCTCGTCAGCTTCAATCCGTGCGAGAAAGTGGAGAGCGAAGTCAACACGTCGTTGTACGTCCTGTGGTGCAAGCTCCTGTACGATATGGATCTTGTACGGATACTATTTGAGAATGGTTCGAAACACCTTCCATACAGTGCACCACGGGATGCTCAAGTGTCGTGACACAGCACGCCCACTGGCTAACGATCGGTAATTGCGCGCAGCGTTGTCTGCCATAGCAACAGCGATTCCATCAGTCACCTGTGATGCCATCGGTTGTCGGCCTCTTCCAGGAGCGACGCCCAGTTCTCCAGCTGATCCGAACTTCTTCATCGTGCTCCGCACAGCAGGTGTAGAAAGAGACCCTTCCATAATCCTTCGCCGGCCGGAGTGACGGTGCGGTTCTAGGTGCTACAGTCTGGAACCGCGTGACCGCTACGGTCGCAGGTTCGAATCCTGCCTCGGGCATGGATGTGTGTGATGTCCTTAGGTTAGTTAGGTTTAAGTAGTTCTAAGTTCTAGGGGACTGATGACCACAGCAGTTAAGTCCCATAGTGCTCAGAGCCATTTGAACCTTTTTTGAACCATAATCCTTCCAGCCGGCAATATTCTCGAAGTGCAGCTGCAGCGTTATAGTTGTTTTGATAATAGAGCTTCACAAATAATGCCCTGCTCCTTTTGTCCAAGCTCATGTTGACACGTCAACAAGTGCACTGCGATTGATCAGGTGTGTGGGACTATGTATCACGATGACTGATCACCGCACCTGGTGGCCATAGTTGGAACTGGACGGTGGCGCTATGTCGCATGGAAATCGTGCACCCCATACTCTGAACATTAATGCTACCAAGTTTGGTACTCGTACGGTAATTAGTTACCGTGTTATGACGTTTTAAATAGGGATAGTTTAATTATAACCACCCGATACCAACTACTCGACAGAACATGAGAGAACGTATGAGAAATGCCTGCACAAAGATTCCACTCGACATGCTTTTAAGTTGTATACAAGCAGTCCACGCACAAATTAAAAAATTAATCGAACTGGAAGGTTGTCAGTTTAATAGCATTTATTGTGAATTATAGTTATGGCGAGAATCAATGGGGCACGCCGAAGTCAAGCACTCCAGTGGTGAGAGGCAAGGGGACTCACCGAAATCAAACATCCCAATGGTGAGAGGCATTAAGTCCCATAGTGCTCAGAGCCATTTGAACCGTTTTTGAACAGAAAATTATTACATCCACGTTGTTGTTCTCGGATCACACCAAACGTAGATTCTAACCAGACATTGAAGCTGCTAACCATACTGTGTTTTACAATCAAATCTGCAACAGAAAGGTAAATGTCGACCCTAAATATCAACCATTAGAATATAAAGGTTATATTTACGTCGTAAATGAAATTTAGAATCAAATGCATCGGATCTTAATTGCAAAAACAGGCACACACAATATTTGTCGATTATAGCGCCATCTACCACCAATGAAAAACAATGTTTTGGGCAAACCATATGTAGCTTTAGGCGTAGAATCCGAATATGCAATTAAAATGGGTGGTTCCCATTTGAAAATACAACGCTGACCCCGCCCACGTAGGAGTGATGGTTAGGAAGTGGCCAGTTGTAGCACATAAAGATGTCCTCTTGGCTACTATTAACTTTTTGATCGAGAAAGTTTTTTTCGTGCGATGCGTCGTTTTCGATATATTATGTTGTCTCAGTTTAAAACAAGCATCCTGTATATCTAATATGTACACAGTATATTTTCGAAATTGGTGTCCAAGTTGGAAAAAAATAAATCAACTTTAGCTTTAATGAAACCTAGAACTCAGCTGATACTTGTTGCTGCTGATTTTGTTAAGATCGTTTTAGGATGTGCCTCTTTAAAACCATAACCCCGGTCTTCTCCAACCACTTGGTAATATTATAGAAATTGTGCTTGAGACCTAGTTTTTCGGAATGCTCACAGGCAATTCGCAGAAACTCAACCAGGGAAATGCCACAGAATAATTGTGCCACTGTAGTCACATGGTTGACTAATTCTTATACTTGTTCAGGAACAAAAATGGATCTTCTCTCCAAAGAAGGAAACGTGTGCGAATTTGATTCTAATCGGTCATAAAGTGAAATACTTGTATGTTCAGCTGCTCTGATACGCTGTTCAGTGATCGCACTGACTTCAATAAACCTAAAGTCAATTTTAGAGTTTCTTCAGTCCACTTATCCGACTCTGCTTTTCTTTTTCTTGTCCTCGCTTCAGTCTGGAACCGCGCGACCGCTACGGTCGCAGGTTCGAATCCTGCCTCGGACATGGATGTGTGTGTCGTCCTTAGGTTAGTTAGGTTTAAATAGTTCTAAGTTCTAGGGGACTGACGACCTCAGATGTTAAGTCCCATAGTGCTCAGAGCCATTTGAACCATTTTTTGACTTTCGGCATTCCCCCGGTTCCCAAACATTGGTTTGACGAGCGTGACAGTGAACTCCTGTTGATTTCTTGGCCACCAAATTCGCGTGATCTGAACACAATGGAATACAGCTCGGTCACAAAGCACGGGTCTGTAATTCAGGGGAATTTGCTGAAGTGTGGGTAGACATCTGGTGCCACATACATTCGGAAACCTGCCAACGACATTTCGAATTCATTCCACACAGACTCACTACTGTATTGGGTTCCAGATGTTCATCAACTGATAATTTATCAGTTCTCATAATGTTTTCACCTATCACCGCATATTAGGACAGATAACGAAAGCAATCTGTTGTCATACTCTTTCGTACGTGAGTTGTTTTTGCAATCTACTGTACGCAATAATTCAGGGAACTCATTTGCTTTCTTGAAAACCGAAATTACATGATTCATTCATTTCTTGTGCCCTTACAATGCTTCTTCCAAGAAATTACGTGATACGCCCGTTAAAATGATGAACCTTTAGTCCAGCAGTCAGGGTCTGATACGTTTCTAAACACCAGTTTCTTCACATAATTACTGTGTTAATTTAAGAGAATGGAAGGAGATACGGGAGTTCAAGAATTTTACCCATACAATGATTCGAATGACTCTGTAACATATGTTTAAAGGCACCAAGTAGAATAATGCATATTTTTACTCCGGAATTGTATGAGAGGTGATTTGTTGCAAATTTGTATTGGTAATAGTTAATAAAATATTGTCGTTGCACTATGGACGTTGACCGCAACACTAAAACCCAAAATAGTACGGTATTTGTGCCTACTTCTAAGCAGTCGTCATTGTGGAACATCAGTTTCCATGAGTTAAAGGTGTCGTGCCAAATCGTGGCCGTTAATTTCGAAAAAGCTTTTGTCAAAGATGTCTCGCAGAATGCCACCAATTACATCAGATTCATTACCCTGTGCCTTTGACTAACGCTGGTGGGGTCTCTGTTACCTAAAACGAGTTAACAGCTTGATGGATGCACAGCTCGTACAACCGAATCAGTGTTTCCACTTATCAAGCATTTGACGAATCTATGTCACTCAGAATCGCTGCTGTATTCCGTTCCAAAGATAGACCAACGCGCTATCAAGCATATGGTCATAATGTTTTGGTTCATCAGTATGTTGTCAGAGTTAATCAGTCAGTAGTGTAACCACGGTTAAAAATTTTATAACAGTGACTATGAAGAGAATTACAAATTTTGCGTTGAGATTTGTGATATCAACATATTAAAGAATTTGCAACTAGATTATTATTGTTGTTATTCAAAAATGGCTCTGAGCACTATGGGACTCAACATCTTAGGTCATAAGTCCCCTAGAACTTAGAACTACTTAAACCTAACTAACCTAAGGACATCACACACACCCATGCCCGAGGCAGGATTCGAACCTGCGACCGTAGCAGTCACGCGGTTCCGGACTGCAGCGCCAGAACCGAACGGCCACCGCGGCCGGCTTTATTGTTGTTATTATGTGAGATTTTAATATCAACTTGCACATGTAATAGTATTATTATATATTCACCAGTAACTTTAAGACGCTGTTGAAAAAGTTTAATGAATGAGATTACTTTTCCATTTAGTAAATTGAAGGGGTTCCGGCAAGAAAGTGCCAAGCCACATTTTTATGCTTTCGAGATAAAGCCATATTAATGTTTGAGCAAATGCTCAAATCACGTGAATTATTAAATTTTGGTTGAACACTTGTAATATGTTTCTCTGGTACATTTTATTTTGTTTGATGAGACATAGTATAAATATTTTAAACTACATTATATAGAAACCAATATTTTAAAATAAGATGATATATTGATTGCTTGGCTGGTTGTATACATGGAAGAAGCCTGGAGATACTGACAGGTTTCAGATAGATTATATAATGGTAAGACAGATATTTAGGAACCAGGTTTTAAATTGTAAGACATTTCCAGGGGCACATGTGGACTCTGACCACGATCTATTTGTTATGAACTGTAGATTAAAACTGAAGAAACTGCAAAAAGGTGGAAATTTAAGGAGATGGAACCTGGATAAACTTACTAAAGCAGAGGTTGTACAGAGTTTCAGGGAGAGCATAAGGGAACAATTAACAGGAATTGGGGAAAGAAATACAGTAGAGGAAGAATGGGTAGCTTTGAGGGATGAAGTAGTGGAGGCAGCAGAGGATCAAGTCTGTAAAAAGACGAGGGCTAGTAGAAATCCTTGGGTAACAGAATAAATATTGAATTTAATTTATGAAAGGAGAAAATATAAAAATGCAGTAAATGAAGCAGGCAAAAAGGAACACAAACGTCTCAAAAATGAGGTCGACAGGAAGTGCAAAATGGCTAAGCAGGGGTGGCTAGAGGACAAATCTAAGGATGTAGAGGCTTATCTCACTAGGGGTAAGATAGATACTGCCTACAGGAAAATTAAAGAGACCTTTGGAGAAAAGAGAACCACTTGTATGAATATCTAGAGCTCAGATGGAAACCCAGTTCTGAGCAAAGAAGGGAAAGCAGAAAGGTGGAAGGAGTATATAGAGGGTCTATACAAGGGCGATGTACTTGAGGACAATATTATGGAAATGGAAGAGGATGTAGATGAAGATGAAATGTGAGATATGATACTGCGTGAAGATTTTGACAGAGCACTGAAAGACCTGAGTCAAAACAAGGCCCCGGCAGTAGATAACGTTCCGTTAGAACTACTGACAGCCTTGGGAAAGCCAGTCCTGACAAAACTCTACCATCTGGTGAGCAAGATGTATGAGACAGGCGAAATACCCTCAGACTTCAAGAAGAATATAATAATTCCAATCCCAAAGAAAGCAGGTGTAGACAGATGTGAAAATTACCGAACTGTCAGTTTAATAAGTCACGGCTGCATAATACTAACGCGAATTCTTTGCAGACGAATGGAAAAACTAGTAGAAGCCGACCTCGGGGAAGATCAGTTTGGATTTCGTAGAAATATTGGAACACGTGAGGCAATACTGACCCCACGACTTATCTTAGAAGCTAGATTAAGAAAAGGCAAACCTACGTTTCTAGCATTTGTAGACTTGGAGAAGGCGTTTGACAATGTTGATTGGAATACTCTCTTTCAAACTCTGAAGGTGGCAGGGGTAAAATACAGGGAGCGAAAGGCTATTTACAATTTATATAGAAACAAAATGGCAGTTATAAGAGTTGAGGGGCATGAAAGGGAAGCAGTGGTTGGGAAGGGAGTGAGACAGGGTTGTAGCCTCTCCCCGATGTTATTCAATCTGTATATTGAGCAAGCAGTGAAGGAAACAAAAGAAAAATTCGGAGTAGGTATTAAAATCCATGGAGAAGAAACAAAAATGTTGAGGTTCGCCGATGACATTGTAATTCTGTCAGAGACAGCAAAGGACTTGGAAGAGCAGTTGAACGGAATGGATAGTGTCTTGAAAGGAGGATATAAGATGAACACCAACAAAAACAAAACGAGGATAATGGAATGTAGTCGAATTAAGTCGGGTGATGCTGAGGGTATTAGATTAGGAAATGAGACACTCAAAGTAGTAAAGGAGTTTTGCTATTTGGGGAGCAAAATAACTGATGATGGTCGAAGTAGAGAGGTTATAAAATGTAGACTGGCAATGGGAAGGAAAGCGTTTCTGAAGAAGAGAAATTTCTTAACATCGAGTATAGATTTAAGTGTCAGGAAGTCGTTTCTGAAAGTATTTGTATGGAGTGTATCCATGTGTGGAAGTGAAACATGGACGATAAATAGTTTAGACAAGAAGAGAATAGAAGCTTTCGAAATGTGATGCTACAGAAGAATGCTGAAGATTAGATGGGTAGATCACATAACTAATGAGGAGATATTGAATAGAATTGGTGAGCAGAGGAGTTTGTGGCACAACTTGACTAGAAGAAGGGATCGGTTGATAGGGCATATTCTGAGGCATCAAGGGCTCACCAATTTAGTATTGGAGGGCAGCGTGGAGGGTAAAAATCGTAGAGGGAGACCAAGAGATGAATACACTAAGCAGATTCAGAAGGATGTAGGTGGCAGTAGGTACTGGGAGATGAAGAAGCTTGCACAGGATAGAGTAGCATGGAGAGCTGCATCAAACCAGTCTCAGGACTGAAGACCACAACAACAACAACAACATATTGCTTGGCACTATGTTGAACAAAAAACGTAACCTTTATTAGACAAATATTTTATTAACATTATTAGCGCTTAAAACAAATGTTTATTTACTTTCTTTCTTAACAGACAATGCTGCATTTCAAAAATAGGTTAACAGTGACCTAAAATACTTCTTCTATACCTTCTTCTTCATTATCTTCATCACTAACAGCAGCAGGCAGCAAATTGCGATAAAAGTCGTGGCAGATTGGTGGAACATAATCCATTAGCTTCATTACACCACTGAGTTTGATTTTCTTAATTTCAGCAGGTCCACTGTATTTCGGTCTTAGAACCATGGTATTGTGTTCCGTTTCTTCCTTGTAGATACCTCTTCAAACTCCCATGTTCATTCTGTTTTTCAGTTTCATAACCTATGGCTCGGTTTGTTCAAATCTGAAGCATATGGTCTCTGAGAATTTAAGCTGAAAACCACTAACACATTATTTCCTATTAGTACTAAGCAGCCTATTTATCAGTTCTGTTACATCAAAGAAATCACCGCTTCCCATATTTATGACACTGAACTTGTGTTTATGGTCACAAGGAGCAATTATTTCTCTCCTATGTGATGGAGAGTATACATTGGGTTGTTCCCTCCGATAGTTCTCAATTGTAGCATAGTGTCTATCAGAGAGCAACTAAGTGTGTCCAGGAATAAGGAAATAATCCTCAATTTCTTCAAACCGATTTGTGTGGATCAGATAACTCCAAACTGCTATTATATTCCAGTTCTTATTCTGACCCCACAGTTATCAGAAAATACACCAAGCTTTTTTTGCAGAGATGGGTGTTGATTTCAAATATTTGAGGACACAGTTACCAATCCCAAAATTACCTCAGCCTGCAATACTTTCATCTCATACAAGCAATATTCTTGCCACAATCATGTATTCCAACATCATATGTCCTCAGTTTTCTGGAGTAGAAGGCAACAGAGGAACTGAGCTTGAGGGTGGACAATGTTTGCTGCAAATCTATGGATGTGACATTTATGTTAGGATCATCCTTGGGCAACTTTGAAAATTCACTTAGTTTGGACTTCAAAGATTCAGCATAACGCAAGTGCAATTTCTTTTTTATGCGTGTGGCAGAATTCCCTTCTTCTGTCCCACTTTCTATCTTTATCTGGAGGGAGTCACATGTTTGACTTGTATCTACTGCTGGAAATTAAAAAAGCCTATATTATATTCTTCACAGAATATTTTTCTGTTCTTGCTTTGAGGTACTCCTTGTATGTTTGCATCCTTGCAGTGTTGACAGTAATTTTCATATAGCTGTGTGATATTCATATCACTGCCTAAGTAGACTCTTTCACGATTTTGTGACTTACTGTAATAAGACCAGTGCTTGTGAATGGATTTAATGTGATCATGGACACCATTCACTGCATCACTAGTATAAGCACTAGGCCTATCGACTTGTTTACCTCGTTTATCAGAAGGAGGTGTTTCATCTTTAATTTTTACTCTCGCTATTACGTTTCTAATACGCCCTCTGTGATTTTGTAGGCCATGGATGCTCATAAATGATTATTTACAAACTATCACTGACTTTCCACTAATCTTCACTCTAAAAATGAAAGTATTGTCTTTGCAACAATTTTTTGGAGAACTTTTCTTGTATCTCCGTTTTACAGAACATGCTTCTGTGCTGCCAAAGAGGGAGGCAGTTTGCTTATCAAAATCTCCCAAGTCCCAAAATCCTGTGAAGACACTTTTTATTCCTTTTTTATCCAACTGAAAGCATTTTAAGGGGCACTTACACATTTCTCCTATTGTTGCTGCTGGAACAGGATTACCTGCAGAAGATGTATATTCACGACCTTCGTTTCTTCTTTTTTTATTCCTATGAACCTTCTTCGTGAGTTGCACGCGCTTTCTTGATGTTTGTTGTTTTGGAGGACTACTGAACGGAAGTCTCTCATGTGATGCCGTTTTTCTTCGTGAAACAGAGTTACTGACATCCAAACAAAAGGAAATACAACATATAGATTAAAGTCATATTGTTGTAAACACCTCATAATGACAATCTATTACTTCAGTTGTTAACACTATTCAGAATACCTGTTAAATTTTTCATGAATATAGATTTCTAATCTTTAGGTCAAGAAAGTGTCAAGCAACAATTTTACTTTTGGCATATTTTGATGTACATAACACAAAATTAAAGAATCTAAATAGTGTAAAGTAATGTATACTGTAATCATTTCATAAAGACAAGTAAATAAGTATCAGAAATGTGTCTCGTAAACAGAAATCCACATTTCGTCCAACCAGCATCTACACGTGATGAACTATGAGAACTATATAATGCCGAGCAACATATACCCGAATTTCACTTTCTGATGTTAATTCGTCCTCAGAACGTGATGAATATTCAGAGTGAGAACTAGCGTCTGTGTCTTCATCACTGTTTTCCATAGAAAAGTACAGTTTCTTTCTAGAAGCCATCTTCTACAGATTCATTGTGTTGCTTGACATTTGCTTGCCGATAAGGAAGATATGTAAGGCATTCGGTCAAGAACAGAAACCTGAAAACAGTACCATCTCTTGAGATTTTTGCAGAATCATTTGACGCCATGATCTGCAGTATTACTCATTGTACAAAATGACACAGTTAGTTTCATTTGCCCAAAAATGTGGCTTAGTACTTTCTTGCCGCGGCCCCCTTAGTGGCAATGCTGATTGTTTTTATTATGCATGAATATTTCCACCATCTTCAAGGGGATCAGTGCATTAAATTACATTTTTGTTTCTTGGATGTAGCCAGTTGGCCGTTCTGAACTTCATTTTGCTACAAATAAAGTATACTTTGCACTTTTTCCTGTAATAAGGCGCTGGAATTATAAATTTTAAATAATAATAAAGCTGCTTACAAGATGTTCGTTATAAATATACATTTTCATCATTAGATGGCACACAGAACCAAAACAACAACACAAATAGCCACTGTACACATGTGGAATCACCGTGCCTTGTAAGGCAAATAGCATCGCCAACTTGCATCGCGAAGCTAAGATACAGAATGATACAGAGTACCACACGCACACATAAACATACGTGTGCAGCTCTCTCTTTTTCCCTCTCTCTCACACACACACACACACACACACACACACACACACATAGTCATCATTAGATGGCACACAGAAGCAAAACAACAACACAAATAGTGTGTGTGTGTGTGTGTGTGTGTGTGTGTTCTGTGTGTGTGTATGCGCATGTTTATGTGTGCGTACTTTATTCTGTATCTTTTCTTCACAATATAAGCTAGCAATGCTATTTCTCTTAAAAGGCACAGTATTTCCACATCCGCACGGTCGTTGGGCTATTTGTGTTGTAGTTTCGCTTCTGTGTGCCATCTAACGATGAAAATGTATATTTACAACGAACATCTTGTAAGCAACTTTATTATTATTTAAAATTATGCTTACAAGTTTTTTTGCAAACGAACAAAAACAAAAACTTGAGAACCTATATTCCAGCATATTTATTTGTTAATGTGTCGGTCTGATGATTTGCCAGTTGTTTTTATGATTTAGGTTACTAAAGAGAAGATGGTAGTAAAGTTTAGTGACTGTCGCTTAGTAAGCTTGAGAAGGTTCTAAGAAAGTTCATTGCCACTATCTCAGCTTCGTCATTGAGTGTGTTCTGCGCATGTTTTATGTTATAGAAAAAAATTTCGAGTCGACTCGATGTAAAAAGCAATAAAGACAAATTTTTCAACTGTAGCGTCTACAAGATAATGCGCAGTGACGGCCCGGTACAGGATGTGGGTCAGATCGCACGAAGCTTTCGAAATAGCTTTAAGGAACACATCAATTCATTTAGATACAACACTCCCAGTAAGCATACCATAGTTTCTCACATGAAAAATATAGGATATGCTTCTGACAACATAGATAGTCTTATTCTTTTTACTGGTCTTATCCCGTGTCTTCTCAGGGTCAGCTTGTTACTATGGACTCGGCAGTGTTAGTTTATGAAACGTGCTTCTGGCTGGGGCCTCCCGTCGGGTGGGACGGTCGCCTGGTGCAAGTCTTTTTACGTGACGCAACTTTGGCGACTTGCGTCTCGATGAGGATGAAATGATGATGAAGACAACGAAACATTCAGTCCCCAATCGGAGAAAATTTCCATCCCGGCCGGAAATCGAACTCAGGCCCGTCGCATGACATTCCACCGGTCTGACCACTCAGCTGTGGAGAGGGACATGTTTGTAGTAGAACTTGGTCGGATGCCCTACTTGTCGCAAACTTTTTCGAGGTAGTGTACATGCTATTCAGGAAATTAATTTTTACATATGTTCTCCGCATACTTTGAGTTTAAATAATATATTTTTCGTATGCTTTACTCAAATATACACTCCTGGAAATTGAAATAAGAACACCGTGAATTCATTGTCCCAGGAAGGGGAAACTTTATTGACACATTCCTGGGGTCAGATACATCACATGATCACACTGACAGAACCACAGGCACATAGACACAGGCAACAGAGCATGCACAATGTCGGCACTAGTACAGTGTATATCCACCTTTCGCAGCAATGCAGGCTGCTATCCTCCCATGGAGACGATCGTAGAGATGCTGGATGTAGTCCTGTGGAACGGCTTGCCATGCCATTTCCACCTGGCGCCTCAGTTGGACCAGCGGTCGTGCTGGACGTGCAGACCGCGTGAGACGACGCTTCATCCAGTCCCAAACATGCTCAATGGGGGACAGATCCGGAGATCTTGCTGGCCAGGGTAGTTGACTTACACCTTCTAGAGCACGTTGGGTGGCACGGGATAGATGCGGACGTGCATTGTCCTGTTGGAACAGCAAGTTCCCTTGCCGGTCTGGGAATGGTAGAACGATGGGTTCGATGACGGTTTGGATGTACCGTGCACTATTCAGTGTCCCCTCGACGATCACCAGTGGTGTACGGCCAGTGTAGGAGATCGCTCCCCACACCATGATGCCGAGTGTTGGCCCTGTGTGCCTCGGTCGTATGCAGTCCTGATTGTGGCGCTCACCTGCACGGCGCCAAACACGCATGCGACCATCATTGGCACCAAGGCAGAAGCGACTCTCATCGCTGAAGACGACACGTCTCCATTCGTCCCTCCATTCACGCCTGTCGCGACACCACTGGAGGCGGGCTGCACGATGTTGGGGCGTGAGTGGAAGACGGCCTAACGGTGTGCGGGACCGTAGCCCAGATTCATGGAGACGGTTGCGAATGGTCCTCGCCGATAACCCAGGAGCAACAGTGTCCCTAATTTGCTGGGAAGTGGCGGTGCGGTCCCCTACGGCACTGCGTAGGATCCTACGGTCTTGGCGTGCATCAGTGCGTCGCTGCGGTCCGGTCCCAGGTCGACGGGCACGTGCACCTTCCGCCGACCACTGGCGACAACATCGATGTACTGTGGAGACCTCACGCCCCACGTGTTGAGCAATTCGGCGGTACGTCCACCCGGCCTCCCGCATGCCCACTATACGCCCTCGCTCAAAGTCCGTCAACTGCACATAGGGTTCACGTCCACGCTGTCGCGGCATGCTACCAGTGTTAAAGACTGCGATGGAGCTCCGTATGCCACGGCAAACTGGCTGACACTGACGGCGGCGGTGCACAAATGCTGCGCAGCTAGCGCCATTCGACGGCCAACACCGCGGTTCCTGGTGTGTCCGCTGTGCCGTGCGTGTGATCATTGCTTGTACAGCCCTCTCGCAGTGTCCGGAGCAAGTATGGTGGGTCTGACACACCGGTGTCAATGTGTTCTTTTTTCCATTTCCAGGAGTGTATTTCCTTCAGTTGGACGTGGCTTTGACTGAACTCCTGTTTGGGTTTTTATAAGTTCTCCGACCACTCTTCGGAGCACTAGAATCGCCTTGAGGTATTCGTTTGCCGTTACGAAAATTTTAACGTACTCTAAATCCGACCATGTAACTGCAATGAGTTTTCGCTGCACTATCCGGTGGAACAACCTTCTGAATATCTTCTTAATAAGAGCTAACAAGCACAATTTGGTGACTCTTTACTTAAGTATAATGTATACGCCGCTATTCAAGACATAAGCCTCTCAGTTGGGCATTAATGAGAACAAAAAATTACTGTTTTTTTTTAATTATCTTCTAGTCGCGCGTGTGCTGCGTAACGACCACACAGACTTTGCTTTCTTCAAACTTCTAGATATTGCCAACATAGTTACAGGAAAATCTAACTGGTCTCTCCCTATTCACCTCCCACCTTGTGCTGTTCAGTTGCATAACCTGTACCGAAAACTGTTAGCTTAAATACTGTGAGAATTATTGAAACAATTATGAGTAACTGTTGTGTAGTAAATAGAACCACATTGTCAGTACTGTGTACTGAGAAACTATATGATTAATTTGTAATCTATTACATACTGCTTCATTAATGTATTACAACATTATTTAATTCCTGTGTTGGGTATTATAAAATTCCGATGAATTTTTAATTAGAACTTACCGTCTTTTGCGTTAGTAGACTTATAGCTTCACACCAAGAGGCTTGAATAACATATTTGAAAAAATGACGTTACAAAATAGCTTGTAGCCCCAAACGTAGGTGGTGTGAAATTAAAAATTTTGAAATATAAACTAAAAAACTGTTTTTTCTTCATTAATAACTCTGTTAATTGCTAATTTAGGGAGGTGAGTGCCACTTAGTTCGGATCCAGTAATAGACTTTGATTTACGTAGCTTGTTTTTAACATTTTGAATTTAATTTAAATTGAGACCAATGTCACGAACGATTGGAGTAGTCTTCAGGAAGCCTGACCGCGTCACTTGCTACTGTGTGCGGTGGGTCTACCGGATTTAGCGTGGAATGCAAAGTCGTCAATATGAGTCACGCTCCGGGCGACCTCGTACCGCGATAACGATTGAAATTATTGCTGCAGCGAAAGAAGAAGGCCACATCACACGGAACCAAACGAACGCAACTCTTAGTATCAGATCAAATCCAACTCTAACAACAATTA
Organism: Schistocerca piceifrons; assembly: GCF_021461385.2. NCBI lineage: Eukaryota > Metazoa > Arthropoda > Insecta > Orthoptera > Acrididae > Schistocerca > Schistocerca piceifrons. The sequence goes on from NC_060149.1 coordinate 649,001,433, forward strand.
CCGACCGGCTGTACCTGTAATGTGAAAAAAGGCTTAGAATTACACATTTTCTTGCATTCGGGCATAAGAGACACTGTATCAAATACGTTACGCTAAGCTTTCAGAAAACAGTAAGGAATAATATTTTTAAACTACCTTACGGCTGCAGAAGCAGTCAATTTCTTTAAGTTACCTCAGGTGCATGGTTTCTTTAATTGGCCCACAACCTGTTTCTTTCCTAATCCTTAACTAACTAAGTGCTCTGTCTATACAGACTACGCCGTCAGTGGAACATTTCATTCCGTTTGTACTAATCAGGATAGTTTTAATTTTTTAAATTAATTGATTTACTTAACCCGGCCAGATTAGGACCGTGAGGCCCACATCTACACAAATATATCGCATATTTTGCACTACATTCATTGTGATAAACATGTTATAAGTTACATCTAATAAACAACATTATAAAACATGCAGTAATAACTATACTGCAGAAAGAGGAGAAAAAATAAACACAGTGTACATTCGTTCATGAGTACAACAATAGAAACAGTTCACAGGAAGGTGGGTTTTAACTGTGAGGCCTAGCAGCAATGGTCATGAGGGAGGCGGTTCGAAAGGCAGAGGCAGACTAACGTGATTAAACAAAATGAATGAAGGTATAAGACAAACACCAACTCTACAGTGAACTTGTAGGTTTTGTTCAATAATGTTGGCTTAATTTTTTGCATATTAGGATCCCTAAGTCATCTGTACCTTACTGACATATGATGTTTAAAATTTTTCTGTTTCATAATCTGTTATAATATTGATTAAGTATAGAATAAGCAACTCCCGCCAAAAGTTTAGGAAATAGACACCTTGAATTTAAATGATAGGAACATTACACTCATGGGCAGCTAAATTACCGATAGCTACTGCGCAGTAAGCGCTACTATCGCTACTCCTCATAGACAGCTTAGTCGTGTCACTTACAGCGATTGCGTCAGACATTGTATTCGCCGTCGGTGTGACATTCGAGCCAGGGATGGGCAAGACGTGCGACGTCGCCACTTTTGAACTAGATCTGTTGATAAAATATCGATATATCGATATTTTTTCCAAAAATTGTCGGTATATATTGGCGATATTTTCCCAGAATATGGCGATGTATAGATAACGAAATGGCAATATTGAGGGGCTGTATTTCTATTTTATACTATATTTTCTTCGCATTTTTCGGTGAATATTTGAAACTGTTCCATTGAAATTATACTAGAACATAATTTTACTTTCATATGTGGAGGAGTCTTATTACTTTTTGTGAAGCAAGTATAGGTGGCACAAAGAAAAAGGTCGATTACAGTGGGGGGGGGGGGGGAGGGAGGGCGGGAGGTCTGGCGATGTGAATGGAATAACAAGATTTCCAATGTTAAGAAATAGCACACCGGGTGCGTTAAAAAACAATTTTTAACGCAACTAGTGTACTATTTCTTCACTTCAGCATTCTTCAAAAACAGTTGCTGATAATGATGAACAAAAAAGTAAATATATACTAAGATGGTACAGATACCATCGATGACCATGCAGCTCGTTAGAATGAAATTACAATGAAATGAACACCCTTAACTGCTTACAGGCGTTGACATACGTCAACGAGGACAGATGAAAATGTGTGCCCCGGCCGGGACTCGAAGCAGGGATCTCCTGCTTACATGGCAGACGCTCTATCCATCCTTTTTTTTTTTTTTTTTTTTGTCGTTGTGTTCGGTCGTTGCGGACGCCGCAAGACATCCTGTTCAAGTTCGGTGGTTGATCCTTCCACTCAGTTTTTTATTACAGAGGCCAACCGGCTCTCTGGCCGAACACGCTGAGCTACCGTGCCGGCTATCCATCTGAGCCACCGAGGACACAGAGGATAGCGCGACAGCAGGGATTTATCTCTGGCACGCCTCCCGCGAAACCCACATTCTCAACGTATTGTCCCGCACTACATTCGTAGTGCCCCCGCCCATTATACTCATTAACGAGCTGCATGGTCACCGATGGTATCTGTTCTTTCTGACATAGTTAAGGCTCACCGGCCACTTGACCATCTTCTTCTTCTGTGCGAATGCACAAACAGTGCCCGAACTCTTACGGGAATCGGCAACGCGCCGCGAGTAATGATTATAACGGGCGGGGGCACTACGAATGTAGTGCGAGACAATACGTTGAGAATGTGGGTTTCGCGGGAAGCGTGCCAGAGATAAATCCCTGCAGTCGCGCTATCCTCTGTGTCCTCGGTGGCTCAGATGGATTGCCGGCACGGTAGCTCAGCGCGTTCGGTCAATGGGTTATCTGCCTTCTGTAATAAAAAAACTGAGTTAACGGATCAACACTGAACTTGAACCGGTGTCATGGGACATCCGCACCGAACAAATGCAACGAACAAAATCGAACAAAAATGTGAACAATAAAAAAAAAGGATGGATAGAGCGTCTGCCATGTAAGCAGGAGATCCCGGGTTCGAGTCCCGGTCGGGCCACACATTTTCATCTGTCCTCGTTGACGTATATGAACGCCTGTAAGCAGCTAAGGGTGTTCATTTCATTGTAAAAACGTAAATGACAACATTGGTCTTTGCGGTGGGCGGTGACGTGTGAGGGGAAATGCTGGTGTAATTAGCACTCGGCGCTACCAACAGAAACTGCAACGTTTAACTTCACCACGCAGTTTTGACACTACAACTGCTAGCTCGCTAGCGTTGGCAGAAATGAATAAACCGGGAAGTCGACGTGAAGTGTTCCAGGCAAATCCGATATGTGACGAAACCAAACGACGGATTCATCGGACACCTTTTACTGTACTACTTAACTGCAGGTACCATTGCTGGCAAAGTGGTTATTGTTACCGTCAAGCGTGAAAGTTTTCATTTCAGTTCTTGCTCTAAAGGGGACAGGCGGGCTGCTACCTTGTTGATGTACAGAATATCTAATAATATATAAATACTTAAATATGCAGCTCCAAAACCGGCATCACATTTACAATGTACAGCCGATATTTTTGTCGGCTGTTAAGTCGATATTCTTTCCCTTGATACATCGATATAGGACACGTTTTTTGATATAACGATATATCGAGGATCGATAACGATATTTTCTTAAATATCGAATTACCGGACTGCCGATGTTTTGAAAAATATCAACAGTCCTAATATGAATACGGTCAGACTGTAGGTACCCCCACTGCATGGAGTACTCTAGATAGTAGGAATATCGATTCGGGGAAAACCGCCACTGTTAGGATCAACCAATTTCTGCCACAATCATTGGATGAAGCAAGCGAATTATGGTGTATTGTTGCCGCTTCATAGAGCTGCAGATCACTCACAAATCCAGTGTTCTGTAATCTGTGAGAGGGCACCGTTGCGAAAGCCAGGTACAGACCGCCGCGTTCATAGGCCACGCTCTCTTCGACCTGTCCACTAGTATCAGTGTGTGGGTAAATAACCGACGCCAGAACCAGTTCAGCTTCTGCATTAACCTGCGACATCTTACAACGATTATAGTGCTGGCTGTCGCGCTTCATGTATTGGTATGCAGCAAGGGTGACAAACTCAAAAGCTGACCTCGACCGAATAAACAATTTTCAAGAAGGTTAGGCGAAAAAAAATCTGTTTTCATAGAAACATTAAGGTATCTAGAAAAAATATAGCGCAGAGCACAAGAACAATGATAATAAAGATGTTTTCTTCCAGACACTTGACAATTTTTTCTGCTACTGTCTACCCTACTCCAGGAGAAAATATATTTTTGCAGTATTTACTGTCAAAACTGACCAAGGTAAATATCTGAAATTTTGGATCTGACACGAGATTTATTTCCTTACATGATTGAAAATAGTTGCTTACGTCGATAAGCACTTCCACTCATGGAAATAATTTCATATGCAAATCTTAGAGAATTTTCAAACCTGGCAGGAAAATATTTATGTAATTCAGATACTCCTACCCCACAAAATTATGTCGTCAAATCTGAATTGCACTGGTTTTCAACGACCTCTCTTACATTTGATTAGGTACTGATTCTATGTTTATTGCCTAAATCGAGGAGAACACAGGAAACTTGTTTTCTACTAATTTAAAATCTGTAAATCTTTGTTTAAACTCATTTCTGAAGCAAAAGTTTTTCTCTACGTAGGTTTCGTTGATGCTGTTTCACCTCAACTAAATTGGTTCATGTTGCCTGTCCGAAGTGCTTTACATTTTTATTCTTCAAGTGTTTCTCCGTAAAACTGTCTTACATTTAGGTCCTTTAACCTTGTCACACATGTTCATGATGGCTTGATTTTTTCCTTAAGTTCAGATTCAAATAATATAAAGCTTTTGTTGTATTAATCATGAAGGATAAATTTTCTAACCATATTTTGTCAAAAAATTGTCTTGTACCTTGATTTTTACTTGTTAAGGTCTGGCATATTTCCTCTATCAAGTTTCAGAATTGTTTAAGAATTGTGGTGCAGAATAACGAACGTACCTCGGTGTAATCTAACAAATCCGAATGATCGGTGTCTCTTCCTTGTAAGAAAGCAGAGAACTCTCGAGGATTTGAACCTCGATATTTAATGAAACTGATGTTTTTTTTTATAAGTTGTATCACATGTTCCATTTCCATTATGTTTTCACATAATTCTTCTTGATGTGTAATACAAGGCACATGAAGAATCTTGGAACCATCATATTTTCACTTTTTTTTTCATTAGTGCGACGAAACAATTTTTTTTTCAGTCATGGAAGGAGCAGCATGTGTAGTTACAGAAGTTAAATTTGACAGGGGTAGTTCGTACTTTTGCAGGAGTTCGAAAACATAGTTACTAGTCTCTTGTCCTGTACATGTGTTTTTCGTGAGAACTAGTTCCAATAATTCCTCGATAATTTAGGTAAGCCTCTGGTGCCCGTACTGTCATCACAAACAATGGCAAAAGATGAGAAACTAGATGATATTGAATTGATCTGAATACTAAAATTGTCAGCCAAATCAGTAACGCTTTCCGCAACGCATTTTGAGATAAAGAGATTGCTTTAAAGCCTTCACATTTCCTGAACAAACAATTTCTGCAGTTTCAGTAATCAATCTTTTATGAAATCAACTGCATTAGAAGGTTAAGAGTGTTTTTCTATCAGCTCCGAAAAATCGTATCCTGTGTGCACCTCCCCTTCAATTTCTTGTGTTGCTGGTTTAAACATTAACTGTTGTTTGTGCAGTTCCAGCTAGAACTCTTTCAACTTTTCTTATATCAGTTGACCCTTCATAATTATTATACGTTGACTTACATTGTGTAATATTTGGGGTTTGCAGCCATCATATTCAAGTACAAGAAGCTCTTTTTAGAGCAGTTAAGAAGGCAGCAGTGGCGAGATGACGTAACGTGGTATGAGGTACCGATGACACCTGGTTTAGTCGGTATAGGTATCGTGAAAGAGACGCCTAAATTGTGGTCCTACTACGCAATTGTCTGCTGCGTTCGGAAGTTGTGCGCCCAAACAATAATCTTCTGTTATAAATATTCGACAAATTAAACAGCGTATTTACTTGCATTTCAAACTGAAGCATCTCTCAGTAGCGTGCTATCATTCCACTATTTCTCAAGTATTAATAACCAGCAAAATAATAAACAACTGCTACACGAAAAGGCAGACGAAACACTTCGGATTGCGCCCAACTTGGATGGAGGGCGAAGTGGTTCGGCTGTAAGATCAGAGCAGCTACGATAGTGTCGGAGGACAGACATGTTGACTGCCGCGGTCGGTGTCAATTAAGACTTTATTAGAAATCTACAGTTTTTAAATATGTGAGGTGGTTCGGCAGTCGCGGCAGACATATTAGTACAGCCTCAAGATAACGGATTCACGATCTACGTGTTTTTTTGTTTTTGTTTTTGTTTTTGTTTTCGCAGGGGACAACAACTATAGATGACTGAAGATAGGTGAACATTTATTAGAACGTATGCATGCCACTCAGGGCGGTGGAAGCAAATAGGCACTTTGAGTACTGCAATCCTAATACAAATGAGATCAGTGACACGTTATCTGTGGTAACACAGAGGAGGTATGCAAGAGAGAAATTTTCGAATTTTCGTCGGACAGAGTCTATCATCGTATATATACACTGAAGAGCCAAAGAAACTGGTACACCTGCCGAATATCGTGTAGGGCCTCTGCGAGCACGCAGAAGTGCCGCAACACGACGTGGCACGGACTCGACTAATGTCTAAAGTAGTGCTGGAGGGAACTGACACCATGAATTCCGCAAGACTGTCCATAAATCCGTAAGAGTATGAGGGGGTGGAGGTCTCTTCTGAACAGCACGTTACAGGGCATCCCAGAATGCTCAATAATGTTCATGTTTGGGGATTTTGGTGGCCAGCGGAAGTGTTTAAATTCGGAAGAGTGTTCCTGGATCCATTCTGTAGCTATTCTGGACGTGTGGAGTGTCGCATTGTCCTGCTGGAATTGCCCAGGTCCGTCGAAATGCACAATAGACATGAATGGATGCAGTTTATCAGACAGGATGCTTACGTACGTGTCATTTGTCAAAGTCGTAGTTACACGTATCAAGGGTCACATATCACTCCAACTACACACACCCCACAACATTACAGATCCTCCACCAGCTTGAACAGTCCCCTGCTGACATGCAGGATTCATGAGGTTGTCGCCATACCTATACACGTCCATCCGTTCGATACAATTTGAAATGAGACTCGTCCGACCAGGCAACATGTTTCCAGTCATCAACAGTCCAATGTCGGTGTTGAGAGGCCCAGGCGAGGCGAAAAGTATGTGTCGTGCAGTCAAGGGACACGAGTGGGCCTTGTGCTCCGAAAGCCCATATCGATGATGTTTTGTTGAATGGTTCGCACGCTGACACTTCGGAGATGCTGTGTCCCATAGCTCGTCCGCCGAGTATAAAACCACGTTCAAACTCACTAACATCGTGGTACCCTGTCACTGTAGCAGCAGTTAACCAATCTAACAACTGCGCCAGACACCGGTTGTCTTATATAGGAGTTGCCGATCGCCGTTTCTGCCTATTTACATATCTCTGTATTTGAATACGCATGCCTATACCAGTTTCTTTGGCGTTTCAGCGTATTTCAGTCTCTCTCGCTCACTCTCTTTTTCCAACTTGCCGTACACTGCATCCCTGGTAGAAGAAATGTTTGAAATCGAAGTGCTTTGGAATTATGAGGCTAGTTTTATTAGAAAGAACTGTGAACTGTAAACGACCAGCGAACTGTGTAAGGACTATGATACGGGTAAACTGTGAATGACAAGAAAAGCCGGCCGAAGTGGCCGATCGGTTCTAGGCGCTACAGTCTGGAACCGTGCGACCTCTACGGTCGCAGGTTCGAATCCTGCCTCGGGCATGGATGTGTGTGATGTCCTTAGGTTAGTTAGGTTTAAGTAGTTCTAAGTTCTAGGGGAGTGATAACCTCAGAAGTTAAGTCCCATAGTGCTCAGAGCCATTTGAACCATTTTTTGACAAGAAAACTGCATGAGAACTGTGATAAGTAGAGTCTGAACTGTTTTTGAACCTTATTTGAACTATTATATCTGATGCCACAAAATCAAATTTTTCGTTAAAATGAAAGATGTGTCGGTAATTCTGGAATAGCAAGTGCTGAAGTGCTACGATAATGAAAGTTAACTTTGTGTACGCGGACCATGGGATTACGTTATAAACCATCACTTCAAGATTCTTCATGCTAAGAGACAATGCAGCGTGCAGAGCAGCGTGAGGGAGCCAGAGACAACAGGTGCGGCGGCAGCAAGCAGAGGCTGGCGCAGTTGGCCGTACAGGGCGCGTTTTAAGAATCATTCAGCATATCACGGCAGCGGAATTGCAGCCAGTGATGTAGCCCACAGCTACGAGAATCTGCGTCAGAACGTCGAGGAATAAAAGTAGTAAAGTGTTGCACTTGCATATAGCAGTCTAAGATTTGTAATTGGAACATTAGTATTAGTAAAATGTCTGGGGAGAAGGAAGTAAGATACGATCTGAGAAATACAGGAGTTCAATCTCACAGTAGTAGTGACGATGTGGTAGAGAGATACAAACAAACGGTAGTGAAGTCAGATATGGCTTTAGTGATATGTCAAATGAAGTCACAAATAATCAAAGTGAAAATATAATTTCAAACTTTGGTGATGAATCCGAAATAGCAAATTCAATAACCAGTAATCGCATTGAGAATTCTGAAGTATCCATGAATGGAAATTTTAGAAATTTGTGGTAAGTTCCTATGGGACCAAACTGCTGAGGTCAACGGTCCCTAACTTTACACACTACTTAATCTAACTGAAACTAACTTACGCTGAGGACAATATACGCACCCATTCCCGATGGTGAATTCGAACCCCCGGCGGGGGGGAGCTGCGCGAACCTCGGAAAAGCGCCTGAGACCGATCGGAGCCATAAATGATTTCACTGGAAGTATAGAGTTAACTAATAATGAGGGCAGTGGAAATGTTGATTTAGTGGCAAACAATCATAATGTAAACCCAGGATTTGCGCTACCTAGTCAAAATGAAATGATTAATTGGAATGACGATGCCAGAGAAAAACACCCTGACGTTGACATTGCTAATGAGTCAATAGTTGAGTTACGTACACTATGTCATGATACAGCAATAGCTGACACTTTGCCAACTAAGGAAGATCAGGATATAAGATCTATGCTAAAATTAATTTTGCAAGAACGAAAAGAATATAATGAGGAATTAAGAAAATTAATTTTAAGTTTGCAATAACAAAAAGAAAATAAGGCGGAATCAAGTAAAACTCAAAATAAAATAGATAATGGCTAAAACAAGACAGTGTAGGAATAACTCAAAGTAACGGTATGTTCAATGCTTTGGAACAAAACGTTACAAATCTTGAAGCTAAAACTGAGGGATATTGAAGGAAAATAGATTATGAAACAAAAGAATGGTGTAAAAATTTAGAAGTTCGTAAGTTATAAATAAATCACAAGGTTGACCATGAAATGAAGAAGCTGAATAAGAATTTGCAGGATCAAAATGGGATGAATGAAACAACAATTAATGACATTATTAATGTAAGACTAGAGCTAAACAAAGTTATCACGAGAAATTTACAGAGTATCAAAAAGACCAGGAAATATTTAGTCGTAATTTCCACATCTAGAATCCTCTTGTAAAGGGAACTCAAGTGCGATTCAGGGTGAACTGAGAGAGTACTTCCTGAGGTGCAAGAAAAAAAATAGAAAATGATGTTAAACAGAAAGTAGAAATTTAGTGTGAACAACAAAGAAAGAAAGGTGTTGTTCATATAAGTGACGTAGCAAATAACGCTAATGCTTGTAAATTACAAATTACATCATTTCTCTAGTAAGGGAACTATATATCCAGTAGCCTTCATTAGACAGTTTGATGGCATCATTCCTGAAAACATGAGTGGACAACAAAATATTAAATTCATAGCCAGTAGATTAGAAGGAGGAGCAAAATCATGGGGAACAGAGGTCAGTAACACATGTAAAACATATAAAGAATTTGTTCAACATTCTTGAATCAATACTGGATTGGCAGCACACAAAATAGAGTGGGAGGTGAAATATTTCTGGACAAAAATTTTGATGGTGGAAAAGTCATTCCAGCACAAAAGGATAGAAGTAAGTTACTAGAAGGCCCCTTACCAAAGTTCAGTGGCGTCAAGACAGAAATAAACAGGGACTTGACAGCCAGCTTCTGTCAGAGGCCCCTAGCAAAAATGGTCTAATGTGTACTGCATTCGTCTGTGAGAGACAAAGTTACCATTTCAGTTCTAAAAAGCATCACATGCGGGTAGATTGCGTGGTTGAATTTGAGAAAATTTTGAATGAAGTGCCTCATTCTACCACGGAAATAACGCCCAACAATTATTAGATGAAATGTCAATCAGTGACATGAAAAAATATTATTAATACTAACCTCAGGGGGCAATAACGTTATTTGTATTGCTAGGTAATTGATGATTACCAGGTGCCCGAGTTAACCTGACAGCATACTTCATTTTCTTTTCCTGCCTTCTTTCATTCTGTCTTCCTTAAGATTCTTCACTACCGAGGTTATGTGGAAATTTTCTTATACTGAATGTGACAACAAAGAAGCAACCTTGACACAAAGAAAGTAGCCCAGCAGAACAAACATCTGCATAGCACAGGTGAAAAAACAGAGTTTTCACAGTATGTATATTGACAGGCCCGAGTATACGAAGTATAGGATTACAGATACACCAGCAAGAGAACACAGTATATCATTCCAACAAGACACCAGTACCATATTAATGGACATAACAAAAATTTTGTATAAATTATGTAGTGGAACAACTTTTTAGTATAACAACAACGATAAACAAAACTTAATGTTTGAAAATACTTTAAAAGTAGAGAGGCAAGACGTGGGCTATAATACATAATACAGCTGAAATAACCAAGAAAGGTGAAGTATTATCGTTAGGCGATGGAAAGGTCGACCAGTCGTTAATGAAGAGTGAGGGGGAGGGGGGGGAGACAAAAGTCGACATGTAAGTCGGGCGTTAAGTGGTTTCCACCAACTATTTTATAAAGTAAAAGGGAGTAAACTATACTGTCGATATAATACACAATACTGACATGGATATCTCATAGAAGACATAAACGTAGTAAATACGGTTTACATGGACTCCACACGATATGAAGTACAGAGAGTAAAAACACACAATGGTTTTAAATGAGAAAGGAATGTAGAATAAAGATCTAGCTAAGAATAAACTAATTAGCTCCTACATACTACAAAGTCACATAATGCTCGTATATCAAAGTCAGTAAAAAACACAGTCATTATATAAATACAGTTCTACTACTACCGTTTGTGGGTACAATGACACTCAAATGTAGAAGGAATGATACATCACACTGTGGAATGAAGCAACGGTATCATAAATGAGCGTTTGTGCATAATGTCTAAAGCAAAATACTAAATGGTTTTCTCGATGTATCTGTCAATCACAGTTGTAAGCCTCCGTAGGTAAGATTTAAAGAGCACAGCAGGTGACGCCGGTTAGCGGCATGAGTCAATAAAATGGTTCAAATGGTTCTGAGCACTATGGGACTTAACGTCTGATATCATCAGTCCCCTAGAACTTAGAACTACTTAAACTGAACTAACCTAAGGACGTCACACACATCCATGCCCGCCCCGAGGGAGGACTCGAACCTCCGCCGGGACCAGCCGCACATTCCATGACTGCCTTGAGCAGCCGCTGGTGAAGTATCAGTGCAGCAGCAGTGCAGTAGCGAGTCGTATATTTAGCTTTCATATTTGTTTTGCAGTTTGATTCATAATTTCTTTCCGAGTGTTTGTGCGCTTGCATATTTAATGACATAAAATCCTTGCGTATTCTCGTATTTGAAAGGAGTAATATTGCTTATTGATAGCTGTAGAGTATAAATTCGCGGAGTCGTTAGTCAGTTGTTTGTTTTGGACAGCCAGTGCGCTTTTGACACAGCGCAGTGAGCCTTGAGCAGCCGCTGGTGAAGTATCAGTGCAGCAGCAGTGCAGTAGCGAGCCGCATATTTAGCTTTCATATTTGTTTTGTAGTTTGATTCTTAATTTCTTTCCGAGTGTTTGTGCGCTTGCATATTTAATTACATAAAATCCTTGCGTATTCTCGTATTTGAGAGGAGTAATATTGCTTATTGATAGCCGTAGAGTATAAATTCGCGGAGTCGTTAGATATTAGCAGTACGATGGATAGGGTGTGTGCGTGCTGTGTGCGGGCGCAGGAGGAACTGGCCGCGGTTCGCGAGCAGCTGAGCGTGCTGTTGGCCACGGTCAGCCGCCTTCAGGCTGCTGCCTCGAGGTGCAGCGACGGCAGAGGGTCTGGCGCGTCGCTTGAGACATCCCAGGTGTCACTTGCTGCGTCCGCTGACTCGCCGCCGAGGCACCTTCTAGTGTACCCAGCGCGTTGGGGCCGCCCTCACCTCAGGGTGAGTGGCGGACTGCAATGCGTTCACGTCGCTCGAGGCGGAGGGCCAATGTGGAGGCTGGCCGGCTGGCCTCGCCCGTTCATCCTGTCAGTGGGCAGGTGGCCGCTCCTTCAGCAGGGCCCGAGCAGGCACACGGGGGCAAAGGCTTGTTGGTTATTGGGAACTCCAACGTTAGGCGGGTGATGGAGCCCCTTAGGGAAATAGCGTACAGGGCCTGAAAGAAATCCAACGTGCACTTGGTTTGTCTGCCGGGGGGCCTCATCCAAGATATGGAGGCGACCTTGCCTGCGGCTATCGAGCGTACGGGGTGCAATCGTCTGCAAGTAGTTGCTCACGTCGGCACCAATGATGCCTGTCGCTTGGGTTCTGAGGCGATCCTCAGTTCGTACAGGCGGCTGGCGGATTTGGTGAAGACCGCTGGCCTCGCACGCGGGGTGCAAGCAGAGCTCTCTATTTGCAGCATCGTTCCCAGAGTGGATCGGGGTCCTTTGGTTGGGAGCCGAGTAGAGGGTCTCAACCAGAGGCTTCGTCGACTCTGTCACGGTCTTGGCTGCAGATTTCTAGACTTTGCCTATTGGGTGGGGAATTGTAGGACGCCCCTAGATAGATCAGGGGTGCACTACACAAAGGAAGCGGCTACTCGGGTAGCAGAGTACTTGTGGCGTGCACATGGGGGTTTTTTAGGCTAGGCAGTAGTGCGAGGTGTCCTGATGAACACTCACCAGTCGAAGTGCAGGCAGGGAAATCAGGACGCGCTCAGTGTAAAGACACTTCAGCTATAAAGATATTAGCAGTAAATTTTCAGAGTGTTCGGAATAAAGTTCCTGAATTTACTGCCCTCCAGGAAGCGCGTGGCGCGCAAATTATTCTCGGGACTGAGACTTGGCTGAACCCTGAGATAGGAAGTTCTGAAATATTTAGTGAGGGTTGGAACGTGTATCGGGAAGACAGATTAGACACCGTAGGAGGTGGTGTCTTCATTACAGTTGACAAAAATATTGTGTCTACTGAGGTCGAAGTAGAGTGTGATTGTGAAGTTATCTGGACACGTTTAACAGTGCTAGGGGAAATAAAGTTAATTGTGGGGTGTTATTACCTCTACATTCTGTATCGCAGAAGTACCCGGATCATGCTACATTAGACGGAGGCGACTTCAACATACCTAGTATAGCTGGGATGTCTATGGATTCATTACAGGTGGTACAGACAAGCCGTCGTGTGAATTACTTTTGAACACATTATCCGAAAACTGTCTTGAGCAGTTAAATCGACAACCAACGCATAATGGAAATATTTTAGATCTGGTAGCCACGAACAGACCAGACCTCATCGACGGTGTCAGTGTTGAGACAGGGATTAGTGATCATGATGTTGTCATTACGACTATGGTTACGAAAGTTAAAAAGTCGGTCAAGAAGGCTAGGAGAGTATTCTTACTAGAAAGAGCAGATAAGCAGTTGTTAGCATCCCACTTAGTAAATGAATCGACTTCATTTGCTTCCGGTACGATGGACGTGGGAGAATTATGGGCAAATTTTAAACACATTGTAAATCACGCATTGGACAAGTATGTGCCGAAAAAGTGGGTTACGGACGGAAAAGACCCACCGTGGTTTAACAGCGCAATTCGGAGAATGCTCAGGAAGCAACGGCAGTTGCACTCGCTGTACAAGAAAGATCGGGAGAATGAGGACAGGCAAAAGTTAGTAAAGATTCGTGCTGCTGTAAAAAGAGCGATGCGCGAAGCATTCAACCACTACCACCGTCATACCTTAGCAAAAGATCTTGCTGAAAACCCAAGGACATTCTGGTGTTACGTAAAATCGGTAAGCGGGTCGAAGACTTCCATCCAGTCACTCACTGATCAGTCTAGCCTGGCAACGGAAGACAGCAAAACGAAAGCTGAAATTTTAAATTTACCATTTGAGAAATCTTTCACGCAGGAGGATCGTACAAACATAGCGCCGTTTGAGTCTCGTACAGATTCCCGTATGGAGGACATAGCGATGGACATCCCTGGGGTTGTGAAATAGCTGAATGGGTTGAAAATAAATAAATCGCCAGGTCCTGATGGGATTCCAATTCGCTTTTACAGAGAGTACTCTACTGCATTGGCTCTTTACTTAGCTTGCACTTATCGCGAATCTCTTGCCCAACGTAAAGTCCCGAGCGACTGGAAAAAAGCGGAGGTGACGCCTGTATATAAGAAGGGTAGAAGTACGGATCCTCAAAATTACAGACCAATATCCTTAACATCGGTTTGTTGCAGGATTCTCGAACATATTCTCAGTTCGAATATAATGAATTTCCTTGAGACAGAGAAGTTGCTGTCCATGCATCAGCACGGCTTTAGAAAGCATCGCTCCTGCGAAACGCAACTCGCCCTTTTTTCACATGATATCTTGCGAACCATGGATGAAGGGTATCAAACGGATGCCATATTCCTTGACTTCCGGAAAGCGTTTGACTCGGTAACCCACTGTAGACTCCTAACTGAGGTACGAGCATATGGGATTGGTTCCCAAGTATGTGAACCCAGTACGTTGTCCTCGATGGTGAGTGTTCATCGGAGGTGAGGGTATCATCTGGAGTGCCCCAGGGAAGTGTGGAAGGTCCGCTGTTGTTTTCTATCTACATAAATGATCTTTTGGATAGGGTGGATAGCAACGTGCGGCTGTTTGCTGATGATGCTGTGGTGTACGGGAAGGTGTCGTCGTTGAGTGACTGTAGGAGGATACAAGACGACTTGGACAGGATTTGTACTTGGTGTAAAGAATGGCAGCTAACTCTAAATATAGATAAATGTAAATTAATGCAGATGAATAGGAAAAAGAATCCTGCAATGTTTGAGTACTCCATTAGTAGTGTAGCGCTTGACACAGTCACGTCGATTAAATATTTGGACGTAACATTGCAGAGCGATATGAAGTGGGACAATCCTGTAATGGCAGTTGTGGGGAAGGCGGATGGTCGTCTTCGGTTCATTGGTAGGATTTTGGGAAGATGTGGCTCATCTGTAGAGGAGACCGCTTATAGAACGCTGGTGCGACCTATTCTTGAGTACTGCTCGAGAGTTTGGGATCCCTATCAGGTCAGATTGAGGGAGGACATAGAAGTAATTCAGAGGCGGGCTGCTAGATTTGTTACTGGTAGGTTTGATCATCACGCGAGTGTTATGGAAATGCTTCAGGAACTCGGGTGGGAGTCTCAAGAGGAAAGGAGGCGTTCTTTTCGTGAATCGCTACTGAGGAAACTTAGAGAACCAGCATTTGAGGCTGACTGCAGTACAATTTTACTGCCGCCAACTTACATTTCGCGGAAAGACCACAAAGATAAGGTTAGAGAGATTAAGGCTCGTACAGAGGCATATAGGCAGTCATTTTTCCCTCGTTCTGTTTGGGAGTGGAACAGGGAGAGAAGATGCTAGTTGTGGTACTAGGTACCCTCCGCCACGCACCGTATGGTGGATTGCGGAGTATATATGTAGATGTAGATGTAGACTGTAGCCGGCCGGAGTGGCCGTACGGTTCTAGGCGCTACAGTCAGTCGCAGGTTCGAATCCTGCCTCGGGCATGGATGTGTGTGATGTCCTTAGGTTAGTTAGGTTTAATTAGTTCTAAGTTCTAGGTGACTGATGACCTCATAAGTTAAGTCGCATAGTGCTCAGAGCCATTTGAACCATTTTTTTGTAGACTGTAGCGCTTCAGACCTCTCGGCTATTAAATGAAACTTTAAGATATTCAGATGTATTAACAGCCATCAACGATTATCTTAATCACGCTTTAGCTACGTGGTTTTTATTTCAAAAATCGTGTACAGTAGCATCCTCTGCAGCGTTGTGCTCTGATTGTCGCGCTGCTAATGCGCAGTATGAAAGTGGCTGAGGCTGCTTTCTGTTCCGTAGTGAAACACGCGTGTGAAAAACGTTTAAAAAGTGCCGAGAAATACGTTGTCCTTAAAGATTTTCATAAATTTACGGAGATAATTGGCTTTGATGTTTTCCCAGTCACTGTATGTACTACAGTCGATGCATAAAGTCACATCTTACGTGTAGCGCAGTCGGTATTGCAATGGACTGTTAAGCAAATACGGTTAATGATTCATTGGTTCAATTTTCCCCCACAGCCGGCACGGTACACCAGCGTGTTCGGTCAGAGAGCTAGCTGGCCTCTGTAATAGAAGAACTGAGTGAAAGGATCCACAACGAACTTCAACCGATGTCATGTGACGTCCGCTACGACCATATACATTTTTTGTGAATAATTCACGTCTTCTTGTTGCTAGTTACATATTGGACGCGAAATTCCTGTTTTCATTTCAAATTCTTAGTTATCGATGTTTTTTAAAAGACTGTTCATAAAAGTTGTTTAAATTAAGAAACATGACAATTTAATTTTTAAGGCAAAAATGGAAAACTAAATCCTCTTTATTTGGACTATGTCCATCGTTTTTACCACAGACGTAGATAAGTATCGTAGAAACATTTTCACAGCCTCGAGCACATCATGCAAATGCTGCATTTTTACATTTGCTGCTGTACTATTATACAATATGAACGCAACAGAACTGACCTGGAACCAAGTTGCTGGATTTGGCCGGAGAAGTAACAAGACTGTTAAGCTGCTAGACGTACTGGAACTAACGCACGCAGCTTTTTCACATGTCACTTCCGAACGCTGGCGGGATATAGGACGGCTCGTCATAAAAGAAAGAGAGAATATGCGGCGCCTGGTTGGCTTCGTGGATTCTGTTGTTGATAGGCTCGTTATCAACGTAGCAAGTAGAACTGAAATGTATTTCTCGGATTCGGATAAGGAAGGAGCTAAGAGATTACCAGACGACTGACTGTAATTAACACCTTCAGTGGTCTCAGTATTCGACAGTACGGTGAAATCCCTGCAGTATGCTTTTGCATTACACACAGCTCGCTCAGAAAAATTAAGCTATGTTTAAGTTAGAAATTTTCATCACTCTTGTTTGTAATTAGAATACTATGTCAGGTGAAGACGAGTGCATTTTATGCTTTCCGTGTGGTCGCCTAAGAAGCGCGCGGTAGTGCTAGAGTCTCTCCGAAAATTATTGCATTCTCTTTAAAAATTAAATGGCATTCGAAGCTATATTGTTTCTTTGCTCGTCTCTTTTTACGTCTAAACTGCAACTGCTCACATCATTGTACGTCTAAACTGCAACTGCTCACATCATTGCAGGTTAGTTGAACTGCTGGCTGGTCTGTACTGTCCAAGTTTAATGCTTCGGTGAAGCTGTTGCCCTGCATTATCCCTCAGTCTTTGTGCGTGCAACACGGCATAAAACGTATGCTTATGATCGTACTTCACTTTACTGGTCACAGCTCGGCTTCCGCTCTGAGTGAAACGACATACAATGAGATTCAAGCAAACGGGGAAGAATACATGGCGTAATGTTTACATCAGGTTTATTCTTATGATGAACAGAATATAGTAACAGTACAGCTGTGACCAAAACAAAAACATTGATGAACCACTGTCGTAGTACGATGTAAACAGTGGCATTGTTTATAAACACCCAAAATCAAAACAAATCATTACCTATCATGTCTTTATAGTGCAATTTAAAATTGTTTAAAAATTCTTAGCTAGATCTTTATTCTACTTCCCTTTCTCATTTAAAACCATTGAACTGTTTCGTGGAACTGTATTGGAGCTGTACGCCGAGGTTAGAGATGAAAGAATCGATTGACAGTTGTTGAACTCAACATCGGTTGCGAAAGTCTGCGGTTTCACAATGCAAAACCACATCATGGACAACAGAATGATCAATTTGGGTTGCTGATGTGGGCTGCTTGTGTATGTTCTGGTAAAAGGTGTGAATGTGAAGTTCTT
Organism: Schistocerca piceifrons; assembly: GCF_021461385.2. NCBI lineage: Eukaryota > Metazoa > Arthropoda > Insecta > Orthoptera > Acrididae > Schistocerca > Schistocerca piceifrons. Next base: position 649,019,267 of record NC_060149.1, read on the forward strand.
CTGTCTCCATGTATTTGTGAAATGCATAGGTGTTCTGTTTGTTTTATTTGTAACCACGTAAAGTGGACGTTTTTATGATCCATTCAAATATCAATAAGTGCAGAACGGCATGGTGGCGACATAATAGTGAGGAAAAGTGTAAAGAAGGTTTCATCGAAATGAAACGACGGCAATGCGCCGATAGTAGTGGTATAGCAATTTAACTTCTTTTCAAGAAATATTTTGTTCAATTTAATGGACAACTATGTGCCGGTAGTAGTTTAACTGCAGTACAAAATTTTGTGATTGAAACTTGACTAGGAGATAGTGGACTGCTATAGAGTATTCTAGCAGAAATGATCGACTGCAAGTTAGCAACGGACTACTAACAACATAAAGATGCTGAATAATGCTACTTTGAAAATCTGTTCTATTTAAAGAATGATATAATTAGTATAGAAACTGTAAGTAAAGATTAATGGTTTTGGGAATAAAGGCGGTACACGAATTTACTGAGGGTATGATTATATAAATTGATTAATAATCTGAGAATGAAAAAATATAAAATATTTTCTATCTTTGAAAAACAATAACAAATTACAAGTATAGTGCAGTGGTATGGCTCTTGAGAGACGATAACTGAAAAAAATTATTAAAACTTGAGTAAAAACTAGTTTCCTTCAAAAACTGATTGTTGTCTGCAAGAACATCCCGATGTTTGGAAATCTCAGAAGAAGGGGGTTGTCTAATATTTCTGGCTTTGCAGCCATCATATTCAGCTACAAAAAGCTCTTTTTACAGCAGTTATGAATGCAGCAGTGGGAAGATGACGTAATGTGATGTGAGGTAACGAAGGCACATCCGGGTATCGTGAGAAAGACCGCCTAAATTTTGGTCCTTCTCCGCGATTGGCTGCTGCGTTCGGAAACTGTGCGCCAAATAATAATCTTCTGTTACTAATATTAGACAAACTGAACAGTGTATTTACCTGCATTTCAAACTGAGACATATCTCAATAGCGTGCTATCATTCCATTATTTCACAAGTATTACTAACCAGCAGAATAATAAACAACTGCTAAACAAAAAGGCAGCTGAAGCACTTCGGTGATCGGATCGCGCCTAAATTGGATGGAGGGTGAATGGGTTGGTCTGTAAGATCAGAGCTGGTACAGTAGTGTCGGAGGGCAGACATGTCTGCCGCGCTCGGTGTCAGTTAAGACTTTATTAGCAATTTATGATTATTTGGACATGTAGTTGAGAACAATGTAGTAGTAATTACAGAAATACACAGTTCATTATTTTGTTGAAGAATGCAAATTATTTGTGACTCTAAAGTGGAATTTATCTGTGCAGTTTCTCGTGTTCCGCCAATAAAGCGCGAGTGGCACGTATAAACAAACTGATTGGAAATTTAATGATTTTTAAAATAACAATTCCTCGCCAAGAGTTTATTAGAGCCTCGAGATAACGGATTCACGACCTACGTGCTGTTTTCTGCGCAGGGGTAACAACTATAGAAGACTGAAAGTTGGTGAACATTTATTACGCATGCCACTCGGGGCGACGGAATCAAATAGGCACTTTGTGTGTACTGCAGTCTTAGTACAAATGAGATCAGTGATGTGTGGTAACACAGAGGAGGTATGAAGGAGAGAAATTTTCGAGGGAAGTGGTTTATCATACGCGCGTATATATCTCCCTGTCTCACCACCTCTGTTTTTCAACTTCCCGTAATTGTTCATAATAATTACTAACGGGGCCGGCCGTTGTGGCCGTGCGGTTCTAGGCGCTTCAGTCTGGAACCGCGTGACCGCTACGGTAGCAGGTTCGAATCCTGCCTCGGGCATGGATGTGTGTGATGTCCTTAGGTTGGTTAGGTTTAAGTAGTTCTAAGTTCTAGGGGACTGATGACCACAGATGTTAAGTCCCATATTGCTCAGAGCCATTTGAACCAATTACTAACGTTGTGTAGTTTTGGTACGCTTGCGTGCCTCAGCGATACAGATAGCTGTACCGTAGGTACAACCACAACGGAGGGGTATCTGTTGAGAGGCCAGACAAACGTGTGGTTCCTGAAGAGGGGCAGCAGCCTTTTCAGTAGTTGCAAGGGCAACAGTCTGGATGATTGACTGATCTGGCCTTGTAACAATAACCAAAACGGCCTTGCTGTGCTGGTACTGCGAACGGCTGAAAGCAAGGGGAAACTACGGCCGTAATTTTTCCCGAGGGCATGCAGCTTTTACTGTATGATTAAATGATGATGGCGTCCTCTTGGGTAAAATATTCCGGAGGTAAAATAGTCCCCCATTCGGATCTCCGGGCGGGGACTACTCAAGAGGATGTCGTTATCAGGAGAAAGAAAACTGGCGTTCTACGGATCGGAGCGTGGAATGTCAGATCCCTTAATCGGGCAGGTAGGTTAGAAAATTTAAAAATGGAAATGGATAGGTTAAAGTTAGATATAGTGGGAATTAGTGAAGTTCGGTGGCAGGAGGAACAAGACTTTTGGTCAGGTGACTACAGGGTTATAAACACAAAGTCAAATAGGGGTAATGCAGGAGTAGGTTTAATAATGAATAGGAAAATAGGAATGCGGGTAAGCTACTACAAACAGCATAGTGAACGCATTATTGTGGCCAAGATAGACACGAAGCCCATGCCTACTACGGTAGTACAAGTTTATATGCCAACTAGCTCTGCAGATGACGAAGAAATTGAAGAAATGTATGATGAAATAAAAAAAATTATTCAGATAGTGAAGGGAGACGAAAATTTAATAGTCATGGGTGACTGGAATTCGAGTGTAGGAAAAGGGAGAGAAGGAAACGTAGTAGGTGAATATGGATTGGGGCTAAGAAATGAAAGAGGAAGCCGCCTGGTACAATTTTGTGCAGAGCATAACTTAATCATAGCTAACATTTGGTTCAAGAATCATAAAAGAAGGTTGTATACATGGAAGAACCCTGGAGATACTAAAAGGTATCAGATAGATCATATAATGGTAAGACAGAGATTTAGGAACCAGGTTTTAAATTGTAAGACATTTCCAGGGGCACATGTGGACTCTGACCACAATCTATTGGTTATGACCTGTAGATTAAAACTGAAGAAACTGCAAAAAGGTGGGAATTTAAGGTGATGGGACCTGGATAAACTGAAAGAACCAGAGGTTGTACAGAGTTTCAGGGAGAGCATAAGGGAACAATTGACAGGAATGGGGGAAAGAAATACAGTAGAAGATGAATGGGTAGCTTTGAGGGATGAAGTAGTGAAGGCAGCAGAGGATCAAGTAGGTAAAAAGACGAGGGCTAGTAGAAATCCTTGGGTAACAGAATAAATATTGAATTTAATTGATGAAAGGAGAAAATATAAAAATGTAGTAAATGAAGCAGGCAAAAAGGAGTACAAACGTCTCAAAAATGAGGTCGACAGGAAGTGCAAAATGGCTAAGCAGCGATGGCTAGAACACAAATCTAAGGATGTAGAGGCTTATCTCACTAGGGGTAAGATAGATACTGCCTACAGGAAAATTAAAGAGACCTTTGGAGATAAGAGAACCACTTGTATGACCATCAAGAGCTCATATGGAAACCCAGTTCTAAGCAAAGAAGGGAAAGCAGAAAGGCGGAAGGAGTATATAGAGGGTCTATACAAGGGCGATGCACTTAAGGACAATATTATGGAAATGGAAGTGGATGTAGATGAAGATGAAATGGGAGATACGATACTGCGTGAAGAGTTTGACAGAGCACTGAAAGACCTGAGTCGAAACAAGGCCCCGGGAGTAGACAACATTCCGTTGGAACTACTGACGGCCTTGGGAGAGCCAGTCCTGACAAAACTCTACCATCTGGTGAGCAGGATGTATGAAGCAGGCGAAATACCCTCAGACTTCAAGAAGAATATAATAATTCCAATCCCAAAGAAAGCAGGTGTTGACAGATGTGAAAATTACCGAACAATCAGTTTAATAAGTCACAGCTGCAAAATACTAACTCGAATTCTTTACAGACGAATGGAAAAACTAGTAGAAGCCGACCTCGGGGAAGATCAGTTTGGATTCCGTAGAAATACTGGAACAAGTGAGGCAATACTGACCTTACGACTTATCTTAGAAGAAAGATTAAGGAAAGGCAAACATACGTTTCTAGCATTTGTAGACTTAGAGAAAGCTTTTGACAATGTTGACTGGAATACTCTCTTTCAAATTCTAAAGGTGGCAGGGGTAAAATACAGGGAGCGAAACGCTATTTACAGTTTGTACAGAAACCAGATGGCAGTTATAAGAGTCGAGGGACAAGAAAGGGAAGCAGTGGTTGGGAAGGGAGTAAGACAGGGTTGTAGCCTCTCCCCGATGTTATTCAATCTGTATATTGAGCAAGCAGTAAAGGAAACAAAAGAAAAATTCGGAGTAGGTATTAAAATCCATGGAGAAGAAATAAAAATGTTGAGGTTCGCCGATGACATTGTAATTCTGTCAGAGATAGCAAAGGACTTGGAAGAGCAGTTGAACGGAATGGATGGTGTCTTGAAGGGAGGATATAAGATGAACATCAATAAAAGCAAAACGAGGATAATGGAATGTAGTCGAATTAAGTCGGGTGATGTTGAGGGTATTAGATTAGGAAATGAGACACTTAAAGTAGTAAAGGAGTTTTGCTATTTGGGGAGCAAAATAACTGATGATGGTCGAAGTAGAGAGGATATCAAATGTAGACTGGCAATGGCAAGGAAAGCGTTTCTGAAGAAGAGAAATTTGTTAACATCGAGTATAGATTTAAGTGTCAGGAAGTCATTTCTGAAAGTATTTGTACGGAGTGTAGCCATGTATGGAAGTGAAACATGGACGGTAAATAGTTTGGACAAGAAGAGAATAGAAGCTTTCGAAATGTGGTGCTACAGAAGAATGCTGAAGATTAGATGGGTAGATCACATAACTAATGAGGAAGTATTGAATAGGATTGGGGAGAAGAGAAGTTTGTGGCACAACTTGACCAGAAGAAGGGATCAGTTGGTAGGACATGTTCTGAGACATCAAGGGATCACCAATTTAGTATTGGAGGGCAGCGTGGAGGGTAAAAATCGTAGGGGGAGACCAAGAGATGAATACACTAAGCAGATTCAGAAGAATGTAGGTTGCAGTAGGTACTGGGAGATGAAGAAGTTTGCACAGGATAGAGTAGCATGGAGAGCTGCATCAAACCAGTCTCAGGACTGAAGACCACAACAACAACAACAAACAGTATTACTGCATGTAAAGCATTACATTTTATTATTTACTTCACAGCAAAGGAATTCCAGTTCCCAACATTCTCGGAAATTTCGATGTTCGTCTGCAACTTTTCGTTTATTTTTACTACCACTTCCTTTCAATACAGGCATGCTGAATGTAAAGTTCTGAAGTAAATGAATAATCATTAAAATTGTTAAACAGTAGGTTTTAACAAAAAATGACATACACTGGTGTCCAAAATAAAAGCAACAAGCCGCGATTTCCACGTCGATTGTCTAATTCTCAGTATAATAATATACACTGCCAACAGATGTCCGTATGATCATGTTCTTCACGGAAGATAGCATTCCGGTCAACTATGCCAACGATAACGTGAAGGCATCTATCAAATGCGATAGTGTTCCCGGGTTGCCCCACATCCAGAATAGCTGTGTGCAGAGTCACAGGCGGTGTAGTCTGGCACAGAGAAGACGCCCACCAGACTGTCTGCGGTGGAGGGCCATCGGAAGAATGGAAATCGGACAGTTGCAAACTGATGTGGCCCCACGGCTTAGTCACGGTCCGCGCGGCTTCCCCCTTCGGAGGTTCGAGTCCTCCCTCGGGTATGGGTGAGTGTGTCACCTTAGCGTAAGTTAGTTTGAGTTAGATGAAGCAGTATGTAAGCTTAGGGACCGATGACCTCAGCAGCTTGGTCCCATAAGACCTTACCACGAATTTCCGTTTTCCACGGCTTAACGTGAATCGTTCTGTTGTTTCTCGGATGTGGAAACAGTTTATAGAGAACGAAACTCTATTCCGAAGACCAGGACAGGGCCGACCACATGTGACTTCAGAAAGAGAGGACCGTTATTTGGCTGTAATGGCATAACGGTACCGCCTTAATACTGCACGGCAATTGGAATCTAACCTCGCTGCGTCCACTGTACGTGTTGTATCGAGGCAAACGGTGTACAGAAGGCTTAGGCAGAATGGTCTTTATTGTCAGAGACTTGCTGTACGTGTACCTCTAACGCATCTTCAGAGAAGAGGGCGTCTAGAGTGGAGTCGTCAACATGCCACCTAGACGGTCGAACAATGGACAAACGTTCTTTTTACAGCTGAGTTCCGATTTGCTCTGGAGAGTGATTCTCGACGGGATTTGCATCTGGAGGGAACGTGATACACGGTTTCGGAACCCAAACACTGTGGAAAGAGACCGATATCAAGGTAGATCCCTAATGATGTGAGCAAGGATTATGTTGACCACTGGAACACCTCTTCATGAAACTGTACAGGTGCATCGGCAGGGTTTAATTGCTGTCAGGTATCTTGATGAGACCTTGGAACGTCATGTGCGGTTGTTGCGAAGTGCTGTGGACGCAGACTTCGTACTAATGGACTATAATGTTCGACCTCATTGAGCACGGGTGCTTGATGTTTTCTTGGAAACAGAAGATATTGCACACATGATGTGGCCTGCACGTTCCGCCGATTTGAATCCCATAGAGCACGTGTGGGATGCACTAAGGAGACGGATTGCATCACGGCAGCATCCACCAACCACTGTACAAGGTTTGCGAACAGTTCTGCAAGAAGGATGGGTGTTATTGCCTAAACATGAGATTTATGACATCATTCACAGCATGCTCCGTCATCGTCAGGACTGTTCTGCTGCTAGAGGTGGTCACACCCCTTATTGAACACGTTAAGCATTTGTCAGAATGTGTATGCAAATGCGTTAAGTTGGGAAAAACGAAGAACATATTTGCCTACGATTATGCATGTTACAGTTGTTTAAGTTCTTTATTTATTACGATGTTTCTACTTTACTACCATCTGTTTATACTGTTGTGGCAAAATAAACGCAACCTTGCAAAATTTCCGTTTGTTGCTGTTATTTTGAACACCAGTGTATTTCTTGAATATTAAATTAGCAGATGCTGAATAATTGCACAAACTGATAACGGTTTTCCGACATCGAAATATAATCTATTTTCGTCCACCAAACAAATCAATTTGTACGAGACTTAAGTCCATCAACGCAGCTGTGTCGTATGAGGTGGGTGACGAGGAATAAATCTCGGCCTCTGCGGGCTGTGGAATACTGACAGGGGGGGAATATTTTTCTCTTTATCCCGAACTGTTACCAACAGGCGCCACATGCCATCAGCTGCAGTGGTAGAAATTGCATACAGAAGCAACAACGTTTCGTGGAAGCGTGTTATAGGGTCGCTCGTGTTCAAATGTGTTAGTTGTAATGGTAAAAATAATCTCGATAGGCCAGGTTAAAATGGTTCAAATGGCTCTGAGCACTATGGGACTTAAATTCTGAGGTCATCAGTCCCCTAGAACTTAGAACTACTTAAACCAAACTAACCTAAGGACAGCACACACATCCACGCCCGAGGCAGGATTTGAACCTGCGACCGTAGCGGTCGCGCGGTTCCAGACTGTAGCGCCTAGAACCGCTCGGCCAGACCGGCCGGCGATAGGCCAGGAAGAGCTACATCACTAATTGCTTCGTTAATTAATACTGGACACCCATTCACTGAGCGGCTACAATACCGCAGCTGTATGAACGCTGGTGTATTAGGACCAGTGGAAAACATCATGTCGTCAGTCACGAAGGCTACCGACTTGCACCGATATGTGTCGAGCAGGCCTAGGGAGAAAAGCGATACAGCTACGACCATAAACTGTACTGACAAAGTTTTAGTTCGAGATACATCTACTGTATGTGCTTGAACGCGCAGCAGTGCATTCATCTGTTTTCAAAAGTAAGCACTGTTGCTCCACGCGGCCGACTGCAGCGCATTCAGAAGGGAGGAATGTCCGAAACACCCCAATAGAACCTCCTTTTATACTCTTTAGGTCTGTAATCCGATAATCGCCTACCAAAATATTCGCTGCTAGTCGAGATTTGTGTCCCTGAGCGTAAGCGACACGATATTTATTTACATATCATTACATTGGTGGGGCGGGCGCGCAAATAACCTTTAAGGGTCGCATGCGGCCCGCAGGCCACAAGTTTGACGTCCATGGTGTTCATGTCATTTACCTAATACGGATATACTTGTAGACTGTCTGACAAAAAAGTGACGCACCCAAAAGCCACGGTCCGATATCAATACGATTTCATAGAAGTACACATCATTGGCGGCTATGTGACTGATTTAGAGCAGTGTGTATATCTTTGTGACTGGTGGAACAGGCAACAAACTACAGGTCTGGTAAGGTGTGTAAAGGGTTTGAACATCGGCAGGTGTTGAAGGAACACTGTGAAGGATACGTAGTTGCCATGTACTCGTGTGAGACAGCATTATCAACACCTGACAGAGCTTGAACGGGGCCTCATTGGGATCTTTACTTGGCCAGCTGGTCGCATCGTGCGATATGCAGAACTGTGGACCATTCAGATGCGACAGTGGCCTGAAGTCGAACTGCATGGGAATGTAAGGGCAGATATACTCGTTGTCTTGGTCCTGGTTGGCCACGTCTGGCTACCACAGCGGAAAATTGTCGTATTGTGCAACGAGCACATCATAACCCCTTCATTTTCCCCCTGCCATCTGTGAACAAGTAATGGTCTCCCTGCAGAATTCTGTTGTCATTACGCACCATTGACAGGAAGCTAGCAGCGGCCGGACAAGGAAATTACCGTCCCATGTATTGTATATGCTACCACTAATACCACAATACAAATGGCTGCACTTGGAGTGGTGCCATGACTGGGAAGCATGGAATGCTGATGAATGACATCACAATGTGTTTGCAATGAACCGCGGTTCTGCACTACGACGAGTATGGAGGCCACTTTGGGAGAGGTCCTTTTCTTTCAATGTTTTTGAGAGGCACAGAGGTGTTACACCTGGCATCTTGGTGTGGGAAGCCATTGGGTATGACTGCAAGCCATGGCCGGTCGAAACTCAGAGAACTCTGATGACACGGATATCCTGTACACTCACGCGTTACAATTATTGTGATGCCGTTTTTCAACAGGACAATGCTCGTTCACACATGGCACTATGAACTGCCTGCTCGCTTCTGAGTTACTCCTATGGTCGCAAGGTCCTCAGAGCTTTTCCCGATAGAACATATGTGAGACCAGCTCAGACGTCAACTTCATCCAAGATAAGAAGGACCAGTTACAACACTTGTGGGCCAGTTTTCCTCAGGTGAGAATACAACGGCTTTAAGACGCCCATCCCAGCCGAACCAGTGCATACTTCCAAGTCAGAGTTGGTGCAGCGTCATACTGATTAATGTTAGTCCTGTGGAAATCTGATTGATTTTGTAAGCACTCAAATAAAATGACATACGCTATCAACACGTGAAGTTTCGTTGTGTTTCATTTTCCCCTTCTGAGTGCTTCACAATTTTGCAGGCAGTGTAGATAAGATTTCGGGTGGTATTTTAAACTTCCATAAATAGTGGCATAGCGCCAATGCAACAGTGTTCCTCAAACCTTCCTGAAAAATTCTGAAGCTCTGTGGTGGACGATTGTGCTGCTGAAGCTACAGTTTACCAGTAATCTGTTGTAACCATTCGGTGGCGACAGACGATGGCAGACTCTTAACACTTTGCCGTCCGCACGTCTCGTACAAATTTATTCGCTTGGCCCGAGCGGTCTCAGACGCTGCAGTCATGGACTGTGCGGCTGATCCCGGCGGAGGTTCGAGTCCTCCCTCGGGCATGGGTGTGTGTGTTTGTCCTCTGGATAATTTAGGTTAAGTAGTGTGTAAGCTTAGGGACTGATGACCATAGCAGTTAAGTCCCATAAGGTTTCACACACATTTGAACTTTTTTTTTATTCGCTTGGCGCCGGCAGCGTTAATTCGGATTACTTGTCTTGTCGCCGGCCGCTTGTCACCTTTCCGTTGATGACAAGCTTCAAACACGTTGACTTTTGCGCGCTTTAATTTTCCGAAAATCCTCTATTTTGCCGTATCGTTCCACAAACTCGAATTTTCTTTTCAAGTAACTTCTCTGCAAGTTCTACAATGCCATAATAATTATCCATGCAGAGGTGATGCCACTTTCCATCAGAAGGCGTCAACAGTTCCATCACTGTTTTTGCTAAAGGCTGTCCAGCGCCGGAATATATCTTGAATGAGAAAATGTATCCCTTAATCGAATCACACAGCATCCTAATATGCATGCCGTATTTCGTAAATTTCGACGGATTGTAAACTTTAAAATTTAACCGTACACGCCACGGTATCATTCCTTCATCAATTGAGGTGTTTTGACTTAGATTAAACGTTTCTTTAAACTTTTTGGGCCGCGCGGGATTAGCCGAGCGGTCTAACGGCGCTGCAGTCATGGACTGTGCAGCTGGTCCCGGAGGAGGTTCGAGTCCTCCCTCGGGCATGGGTGTGTGTGTTTGTCCTTAGGCTAATTTAGGTTAAGTAGTGTGTAAGCTAAGACCCATAAGATTTCACACACATTTGAACATTTTTGAAACTTTCTGGAAACATAATCAATTACGAATTGCACTTTGACAAGCCGGTCGGCATTATCCGGTTTACTGTTTCTGTCAGTAAAATGTAAAAATGATCATATTTGTCTGAATCGGGACATCGTTTTGCGAAATACTGGTGTGTCTATCAACAGATCCGTCGGCCAATAATCAAAGATCCTTGCTCTTTTTACAGTTCTCATAAGGACAGCAAGCCCAAACCATTTTCTAAGTTCGGGTCCCATAACGTCGACAAATTTGCCAATTTTTAAATTCCAGTTTCCTTCTATTGCAATTTTGACTGTAGTACGTGTTGGTTTCGTTGCTAATATATTCAAATAGATCGTTCCCAATATATAACTCTACGATATCATCGAAGCTCTTTGTATCTTTGGGAAATATGTTTGGACCCGGGGATCCTTCAAATTTATTGTTGGTTCTCGATAAATCAAAGTCTGACCACTGTGCACTGTCTTCTTCGTCTGATTCAGCCGAATCAGTTGGCAACTGCAGCGTTCGCCGAATTCTTCTTGGACGTATTTCACTATTTTCCTGCGATTTTGCTTCACTTTCATTTTTTTGATATCCAGTGTCTTTTTCCCAATCGGCCAAGTCGTCCGGAACGTCAGACAAGACGTCCGCGCATTCATCGCAAATAATCCTATTGTCTCTTTCGTCTGCCATGATGAAAGGGCACAAGTACTTATAAAAATAAAAAACTTGTTGACGTGTGTAACTTATTGTTACATAAACAAAACACCAACAGAATGCAAAAGATACTAAAGTGCTATCACTGGCCACTGCGTGATACCATGCTCACGACACCACTGTGGTGTCTGTCGCCAGCCGTTGACCGCTATTTCGCGCACACCACTGTGGTGTCGCTGGACGGCATAGTGTTAAGAGCCTCATTCTATCTCATGCAAATATCTCCCAAACGTGAATATCTCCACCACCTGCATGAATGGTGTCCATTGGGAAAACGGCATGTATAAAGTGTATTCGACGTACTTGCAACCTTCCATAGGCACGTACCAACATATACCGTGATTCATCAGACATTATAGTCTTATTCCAGGCTTTGCTTGTCTGATGGTGTTCATGCATTCATGATGTTCTCCATACCGCGTAAACTACTGGTACAGGAAATAGCGGTACACGTGTGGGGTGTCTGTAACCTATGGAGAAAAGATGGTACTGGATGTTATAACTGCTCACGGTTTTTTCTTCTCCCTAGTTGTATTAACGTGTCTGGAGGCTCGATATCAATATCGGTGCAAGACACCAAAACATTTCGCCTCTGCGAAAGTGTTTGTGTGCCATTTGAAATCAACCTTACTGAGCACATCTGGGCCACCACCGATTGAGAAGTCAGGCTATGACCCAGTTCCATCGAACCTCCATAAGCTGCCTGCGGTGTTTGGGTGGGCGTGAATGAGAATGGTTCCTTCGTATTTTAGGAATACATATCGCTGTCATTACAGTGAAAGAAGATGCACCATTCGTCCGTAGCATGGAAATTTTCTTTAAAATGTGTCAGATTTATGTATCAACCGGTGTTAAAATAGTGACTCTCAGAATATCATCTGCATTCTTGGGGCTAAACGTATTCCTTTGTGAAGTGCTAATTCGAAGCGAAAATACCTAGGATCTAGTTCGAACCCAATGCGTATGAGCCATTTTATGGGTGTTTACGGGACAAAGTTACGGTCTCTTCTTTCAACAGTCTCGTATGTCAACTAGGTATCTGAGTTTTACATTTCTTGTGCAGCACAGAGTTGTTGTGGGTGATTCTGGAAATTAAATGAAGGCACTTGATGAAATCCAGTCCCAATACATAGAGTAATGCTTTCCAATACCACCAGAAGGGCCGTCAATATTAGGGGACTGATTTTTTAAATTTAAACCAGGCACAGCCTAGTGGCCTCGAACACTCCTCCCTCCACTGGTTAACAAATTTCTTCTATTTCATGATTCGAACCACCTTTATCTTTGCTATAAATTTGAAGATCGAGTCCTGAAGACTCTGTGATTGATATTACGTCTATTAATGAGGACTGACAGTGACTGAGTGCTAAGTTCATCAGTAGTTTATTTCATGTAGTAATGTTATGGTGGACAGTTACGGCTGAGACAAGGCAAAGGAAAGATAACGGCGTGTAGGTGGCGAAGTGGATTGCTTTATTGCCGTTACTTCGTGGAACAAAGGGCGCTGACACTAGTATGTCAGATGGGTCTGAGAGTCGTGGCTGCCGCTTTTGCGCAGTGGAACTCATGCTGGCAGACACGGGCCGCACAGCAGGGATCCCGTAGCCTCAGGGAGAAAGGAACTCTTGGCGGGGCGCAGTGCATTGTCCCAGAGGCTCTAGACTGAACTTTTACAACTTCTTTAGCCGAGTCGCGGTGGCCTGGCCCCCTGATAATTGTCCGTCGCCAGAGAGAGAGCATTCTTCTGAATCTTCAGGTAGCCACGTGATGTTTCCTGTGGGCTTTCCTGCAGAGATCAGTATCTGGTAGGATCGTGAAAAACACTTCGGCACGGTGGCTGAAATGGGCCGGCACGGCAGGATGCCCGTCACAACGTCGCCGGGACAGCTTTCGCGTTTTCTAGAGTCACGCAGACACCCTCGCCAAGCTGCTTCCCGTATACACGGAGAAAAAGTTTCTTGAACGGGACGCCGACTGTGACATCAGAGAACGTGGCGGTGGGCGCTTATTCCTTGTCACGTATAATAATAGGAATGGAGGAGAAGAATTTGGCATTCTTCTCGGGGGAGGCTGTACGGAGAGCGGAGAAACTTCTGGAGGGAGGCTGTACGGAGAGCGGAGAATTTTGTGATAGGCGTATGGAAGCGCTGACACATTATTATTGCTTATTTCAGCTTTTTGAGTGTACTCCACATGCGGTGCTTTTGGAAAATCTTAGTGAAGAGACGGAGAGAACATTTGGACAGAGGCCACAATACAAGTACACTACTGACCATTAAAATTGCTATACTAAGAAGAAATGCAGATGATAAACGGGTATTCATTGGACAAATATATTATACTAGAACTGACATGTGGTTACACTTTCACCCAATTTGGATGCATATATCCTGAGAAATCAGTACCCAGAACAACCACCTCTGGCCGTAATAACGGCCTTGATACGCCTGCGCATTCAGTCAAACAGAGCTTGGGTGGCGTGTACAGCTACAGCTGCCCATGCAGCTTCAACACGATACGACAGTTCATCAAGAGTAGTGACTGGCGTATTGTGACGAGCCAGTTGCACGGCCACCCATGACCAGACGTTTTCAATTGGTGAGAAATCTGCAGAATGTGCTGGCCAGGGCAGCAGTCGAACATTTTCTGTATCCAGAAAAGCCTGTACAGGACCTGCAGTTCATTATCCTGCTGAAATGTAGGGTTTCGCAGGGATCGAATGAAGGGTAGAGCCACGGGTCGTAACACATCTGAAATGTAACGTCCACTGTTCAGAGTGCCGTCAATGAGAACGAGAGGTGACCGAGACGTGTAACCAATGGCACCCCATACCATCACGCCGGGTGATACGCTAGTATGGCGATGACGAATACACGCTTCCAATGTGCGTTCACCGCGATGTCGCCAAACACGGAAGCGACCATCATGATGCTGTAAACAGAACCTGGATTCATCCGAAAAAATGACTTTTTGCCATTCGTGCACCCAGGTTCGTCATTGAGTACACCATCGCAGGCGCTCCTGTCTGTGATGCAGCGTCAAGGGTAACCGCAGCCACGCTGATAGTCCATGCTGCTTCAAACGTCGTCGAACTGTTCGCGCAGATTGTTGTTGTCTTGCAAACGTCCCCATCTGTTGACTCAGGGATCGAGACGTGGCTGCACGACCCGTTACAGCCATGCGGATAAGATGTCTGTCATCTCGACTGCTAGTGATACGAGGCCATTGGAATCCAGCGCGACGTTCCGTATTACCCTGCTGAACCCACCGATTCCATATTCTGCTAACAGTCATTGGATCTCGACCAACGCGAGCAGCAATGTCGTGATACGATAAACCGCAATCGCGATAGGCTATAATCCGACCTTTATCAAAGTCCGAAACGTGATGGTACGCATTTCCTCATGTCAGCACGTTGTAGGTGTCGCCACCGGCGCCAGCCTTGTGTGAATGCTCTGAAAAGCTAATCATTTGTATATCACAGCATCTTCTTCCTGTCGGTTAAATTTCGCGTCTGTAGCACGTCATCTTCGTGGTGTAGCAATTTTAATGGCCAATAGTGTAATTTTCAGCCTAGGCTGCGGTAGGCGTTGGATTGAGTTGTCGGCAATGGACCACGATATGTGTTAGAGCGAGGATTCACGACTTGGACGCGGCGAACGAGACAGAGGTCCAACGTTCTAGTCGACGCAGAGGTGCGCTGATCGTCGAATCGCTGACTCCAACCAGTGTTCCATGAACATTCCGCAACTCTTGCATAATAGGAATTTGTAAGGTCACTTTTCCCCGTGCATGGCGAGCGCTTTCAGGCAGCAGCAGTCGCTGTCCAATTTGCATTCCATGGTAGTTTCCAGCTTTGCAGTTCTCAGTCATTATCCACAAACTAATTTCAGTCAGATCGCATTATCCGTAGTTAACATCGGAGTAGCAGTTAATTTTACACCCACTCCCCAGCTTTGTCAACCGAACGTCACTGCACACAATTCATTTCATTATACAAAAGCTTGCTTGTAATCGATGTTGTTTATATCTATTCATGTCCAATGTCATTCTCTCTTGGTGTAATAAATTTATAGTTACTTAAAATCGCATCAGTTATTTCAAAAGGTGTTTTTACCCTATTCATTCACTTATTTATGTTGGACTTGATAGGAATTATTTTGGAATGTGATGCATCGTGTCAACTTCAGCTTTAGTGCTAAGGGCCACAGTCAGTCTGCCGAGTACAGACTGGAATGTCTATGGATTCACTGCGAGGGGTACAGATAGACAGTCATGCGAAGTATTTTTGAACACGTTTTCTGAAAATTGTCTTGAGCAGCTAGCTCAATAGCCCACGCGTAACGAAGATATCTTAGATCTTGCGGCTACCAATAGACTGGATCTTATCGACAATGTCATTATAGAAACGGGGATTAGCGATCATGATATCATTATAGAAAATATGACTACGAAAGTTAATAAACCAGTCAAGAAGGCTAGGAAAGTGTTTCTGCTAGATAGAGCAGATAAGCAGTTAAGAGCTAACTTAGTCAATGAACTGACATCACTTAGTACCAGTAAGATGGGTGTAGAGGAATTATGGACAAAGTATAAGCAGATTGTAAATCGTGGTCTGGAGATTTACGTGCCTAGTAAGTGGATAGAGGATGGAAAAGACTCACCATGGTTTAAAAACGAAATTCGTAAGATGCTGAGGGAGCAGAGGCTGTTGCATATAGGTTCAAAAGGGGACGCACAAACGACGACAAGCGAAGGTTAGTAGAGATTCGTGCGTCTGTGAAAAGATATATGCGCGAAGCATACAACTACCACAGTCCAACCTTAGCAGAAAATCAGGCAGAGAACCCCAGAAAATTCTGGTCATATGCCAAATCGCTAAGCGGGTCTACGGCTTCTATTCAGTCCCTTGTCGACCAGTCTGGTGTGCCAGTTGAAGACAGGAAAACGAAGGCCGAAGTTTTAAATTTCACGTTCAAGAAATCGTTCACGCAGGAGAACCTTACAAACATACCGTCATTCGACCATTGGACAGACTCCTGTATTTACGACATGGAAATAGGCTTACCTGGCATAGAGAAGCGACTTAAAGATTTGAAAACAAATAAATCACCAAGTCCGGATGGAATCCCAGTTCGATTTTAGAGAGAGTACTTTACGGCATTGGTGCCTTACCTAGCTTGCATTCATCGTGAATCTCTCGCCCAGCACAAAGTCCCAAGCGACTGTAAAAAAAAACGCAAGTGACTCCAGTATACAAGGAAGATAAAAGAACGGTCCCCAAAATTACAGACCAATATCCCTACTTCTGGTTGTTGCAGAATCCTTGAACACATTCTCAGTTCGAATATAATTAACTTTCTTGAGGCTAAGCAGCTTATGTCCACGAATCAGCACGGTTTTAGAAAGCATCGCTCGTGCGAAACTCCAGCTTACCCTTTTCTCACATGATATACTGAGTGCTATGGATGAACGGCAACAGGCAGATTCCATATATCTAGATTTCCGGAAAGCATTTGACACGAGGCCTCATTCCAGGTGCTAACGAAGGTACGAGCATATGGTTAAGTTCACAGATATGTGAGCGGCTCGAAGACTTCTTCAATAATAAAACCCAGTATGTTGTCCTCGTCAGCGAATGTTCATCAGAAACAAGGGTACCGTCATGAGTGCCCCAGGGAAGTGTGATAGGACCGTTGTTGTTCTCTATATAGGCTACGTAAATGATTTGGCGGACACGGTGGGCAGCAGTCTGCGGTTGTTTGCTGATGATGCCGTCCTGTACGGTAAGGTGTCGAACTTGGGTGACTGTAGGAAGATACAAGACGACTTAGGCAAAATTTCCAGTTGGTGTGATGAATGGCAGCTAGTCCTAAATTTGAAAAAATGTAAGTTAATGCAGATGAGTAGGAAGAACAAACCCGTAATGCTGGATACAGTATTACTAGTGTCCGGCTTGACACAGTTAGCCGAGCGGTCCAGGGCACTGCAGTCATGGACTGTACGGCTGGTCCCGGCGGAGGTTCGAGTCCTCCCTCGGGCATGAGTGTGTGTGTTTGTCCTTAGGATAATTTAGGCTAAGTAGTGTGTAAGCTTAGGGACTGATGACCTTAGCAGTTAAGTCCCATCAGATTTCACACACATTTGAACATATCTGGGCGTAACGTTGCAAAGCGATATGAGGTGGAACGAATATGTGAAAGACAAATGGTCGACTTCGGTTTATTGGGAGAACTTTAGGAAAGAGTGGTTCACCTGTAAAGGAGACCGCATATAGGACGCTGATGCAACCTATTCTTGAGTACTCCTCGAGTGTTTTTGGATCCGTACCAGGTCGGATTGTAGGAAGATATCTAAGCAATTCAGAGGAGGGCTGCTAGATTTGTTGCCGATAGGTTCGAACAAAACGTAAGTGCTATGGAAATGTTGCGGAACCTCCAATGGGAATCCATGGAGGGAGGGCGGCGTTCTTTTCGAGAAACACTATTAAGAAAATTCAGATATATGAAGCTGACTGCCGAACGCTGCTACTGCCTCCAACATATATCGCGCCTAAGGATTGCGAAGATAAGATACGAGAAATTAGGGCTCATACGGAGGCGTACAATCGTTTTTCCCTCGCTCTGTTTATGAGTGGAGCAGGAGGGAAATGACAAGCAGTAAGCAGTACAGGGTACCCTGCGCCATGCACCTTACGGTGGCTTGCGGAGTATCTACGTAGACGCAGATGCGCGTAAACGTTCCGTTAGGTAACACACTACAGTAATGTAACTGAAGGGTGGTTCCGTGCCTTAGGGTACCCCCGTGCAGAAGTTCAGTAGCGGTACCCGACATACCTTCCACCAAAACAGACGCATTCTACTTTTCAGTATCTATGTGAACAGAGAAAGAATAGCAGCAGTTATATGTGGTATGAGTCCCAACACGCATCAGGTGCCTTTCCTGTGGTGTTACGAAAAATATTTTCAGTTACGTTTTTGTGATATGAAGGGCGAATCACCTCATTCAGAGGCTGCTGCTAAGGTGTTTCGCCTAACACTGAGCGTCCATCGAAAGCGTCGTTTTGGTTCTCATTGCAAACTAAATATTGTCTGGCATGTAATAGCAGGTGCACAATCAAGAGAAAGGCCTCAGTTAGTTTGGTGTGAGATTCAGTTCAAAAATATTTTAAATGTTTGCGGCAGCACAATAAAAAAAAATTAAGTTTGCCTCAGCGACGGAGAACGACAACAGCTTGTTGGGACAGTGAGGACAGAGCAGTGCAGCACCGACTCATACAGCAGCCTGATTCAGCCGCTTCAGGAACACTTATTTTCATGTGTGTTTTAATGACATTAGTCGTTAGTATTCTTGAACTGATCAGCTGTGGCCATAGTGGCTAAGTGTAGAGGCTATGACTGTGTGGAATAAGTGTTTGTGTTTAACTGCTACAGGCGACATTCATCTTTATTTTATGTTTAGTTTAAAGTAGCGCCAATAGTTATGAGCATTTTCTGCTCATCTTCAGGCGTGTATACGTGGAGACATAATGTTATTAAATGATAATGTCTTAACTAATCTAAATTAATACGGATACTAAAGCTACAGTTTTGTGCACTGTGCTGTGACATAGTGGTTGGTGGGAGGGGAGTTTGCGTGTGTGTGGATGGGGGCGGTGAGGGGGCAGATGTTGACGTCCAGTAGTATAAACTGCTGTTATTATTTTGTTGTGGGGCTCATAAGTCTCTCGTTGTTTGTTGAGATGGAAAACACTGCTTGTGTGGGATGCAAGCACATATATTTGCATCAGTTGCTATGGCTCAGTAACAGTGTGGTGTGACACAATTTTAACGCGTCAGTTGTTCTCTTATGATTTTGGCGTTCCATAGATTCATTCTTATTGTATTTCCGTCCGATACACTAGCGGTACTGTTGTATACCATTACACTTAACCAGTGCCACTGGCTAGGATTATTTCACTGCTCAACGCGTTTTTTCTATGGAAATAAACGTCACACACTTATAACAGTATGGCGGGCTTGTAGTGTGCGGCTGGGTATCGACTATCGCTTCTTTCAGAACGATATTCGCGATACTAACAGACCTCTGTGACTCCGGTCCGTCTTAAATGTATTGCGTTACAACCGATTTACGGCTGCTAAACGAGTTTGAGTTTTTAAATTCAGTTATCATAATAGGAATACTTTCTCCGTCTTTTGTACTACGGCTAAATATTTCCATTTCTTCCATGACAGCCAATATTTTATTTATTTATTTATTTTTTCGATTTCGTTCAGATTTTCCAAGTTGTTTTCGATTTCGAAAAGGTGGCTTGTGTCTTTAATATGACAGTTAGCAGTTCAACAGATATTATTAATTCTTGAACTGAATATCACACCACACTAATCTGAAGACGCATTGACAAACTCATAAAATTACACATTAACCACCGACCTTTATTTTGTTTTATTTTATTGAAAAGAGAACCAAAACGATTTATTACTTCGACTCTTATAAGAAATTTTTTACTGCAATAATTGTACCTGCCTATTACAACAGGAAATTTGAAAATATCATTCGAAACGTCAGAGAAAAAGCAAATGACTACTCTGAGAAGGTACAAGCGTATTCTCAGCAAGACGTCGTTCTTAACTCCTTTGACACTGTTACGAGCAAACATTTAAAAACACACTGGGGCAGTAAGCCCAGGCTGAGAAATAAATACAGCGTTTATATGGACACAGCTGCTGAGTTTTGGTGACTAAGTCCTAGAGAAATAGTCTAAGACAATATAAGAAACACTTTGTGGGAATCGAAACCTGCAACATTCCTATCATTTCTTCTTCAGTTTTATGCTTCTCGAGGAAAGCGCTCCTTGCAGCACTAGGAACAGCCTCCCAGCATTGACATGCACAATCTGACTCCTAAAGCACGAGACTTATACGACTTGCTAAGCACATCTTGTCGAGAGTACAGTGGAATCTTGTCACCCTATAGTGCCTCTCAATACTGCAACTGTTTGGCTATCAGGCAAATGGCTCAAATGGATCTGAGCACTATGGGACTTAACATCTGTGGTCATCAGTCCCCTAGGACTTAGAACTACTTAAACCTAACTAACCTAAGGACATCACACACGTCCATGCCCGAGGCAGGATTCGAACCTGCGACCGTAGCGGTCACGTGGTTTCAGACTGAAGCGCCTAGAACCGCACGGCCACACCGGCCGGCGGCTATCAGGCAGATTTTACTAAAGAGAGAATCTCTGAGCTTTCGTTTGTGAAAGCTTATGTAAGGAATATGCCAGTTTTGGGAAGAGCGTGACAAGACGGTGAAACAATAAGTAGGGCACGGTGGCGCTGAACGATGTAGCCGAGTGTTTGTATCGACGCAAGGCGTTGCGTGAGCGGCCGCGGTAGCAGCGCACGCAGACTCTAGCGATGACGTATCAGGTTTGCCAGCTGGCTTTTCTGATTAAGGTGCGCCGCGCGGTGTTCTGGTCACGGCAGCCGCATACAACGATGATTCACAAGAAGGTCGATAGCACGTTGCTTGTACTAGCCTTATTGAATACTGAGCACAATTTCTGAGCAGTGATTAGCGTGGGAGACGACATGTCTCTAGCGGAAGGGCTTGTGGCTTCCTGCTAGCTGCTCCCAGGTGCAAACGTCTCCTTTTGTTCTAATTCCTTCCGGGTGGTTCTCAGTTACACACGAATAACAAAGCTATGTTGGGAGGTTCAAAGCCGGCCATACTTCGCCCTGCGCTGTCTCGGAAGTGAGGAGCCAGCGGTCCTTCGCCATTTGTGAATACCATGTTTAGTTTTATGGTTTGACTAATTTTCAACTTTAACGAGACATGGAAACATCGCTTCTAAGCAATATATTTCGTACTAATCTCCGCTGTAAAATATGTAGTAGTTATTCGTTAATAAACGCAACGGCCTTACCGCAGTGGATACACCGGGCCTCATCAGATCACCGAAGTTAAGCGCTGTCGGGCGTAGCCGGCAATTGCATGCGTGACCATCTGGGCCGCTATGAGCTGTTGCCATTTTTAGGGGTGCACTCAGCCTCGTGATGCCAGCTGAGGAGCTACTCGACCGAATAGTAGCGGCTCCGGTCAAAGAAAACCATCATAACGACCGGGAGAGTGGTGTGCTGACCACACGCCCGTCCTATCCGTATCCTCGGCTGAAGATGACACGGCGGTCGGATGGTCCCGATGTGTGGCCTGAAGACGGAGTGCTGCTATTCGTTAATAATGATATCCTCAACCTGCAAATAAGTTACTTTCTTTAGCAAGTACAAAGGCAACGTTTTGCTTCTTTGAACACTTACACCTCAGTATAAGGATATTTAAGGTACAAGTCAACGAGTACAATAATGATTATATTTTCTGTATAAAATATTTTTCCGGACCCCTTCGGTGCTGACACAGTAAGAAATTTTTTCTGCACAAAATGTAAAAATGTAGTTGCTTTGGCGACTAATGATACACAATTAAAGTCAGTCATGTCAAGCAAATACCTGAAACCACCAGATTTTGAGGATTTTATATGGAACGGCCAGTTATACTTAGAGGTAGAATAAAAAGTAGGTTTCAGTCTGCTGAAAGGATGGTGAGAAAGCACAGCCTGTTTGCAAAAGACAATACTCCTTAAACGATGTGTTGGAAACTGTGAACTGCTAGACAGTAGCGGAAAGACACCTGTATCTCGAGGTAAATTTCAACAGTCGATATGAACGAATATTTTTCAGCGCGTTACATATCGCTCCCGCAGAGTGTGTGAAGATAGAAGTATACTAAAATCTATTACATAAGCGCATTCCTTTTCTCAAACGATCTGTGAAATAACCTTAATACACGGTACAATAAAAAGTTCCCTCTTCCAGGTATTCTATAATAGTTTGTAATCCTTATAAAATGGTTCAAATGGCTCTGAGCACTATGGGACCTTACTGCTAAGGTCGTCAGTCCCCTAGAACTTAGAACTACTTAAAGGTAGCTAACCTAAGGACATCACACACATCCATGCCCGAAGCAGGATTCGAACCTGCGACCGTAGCGGTCGCGCGGTTCCAGACTGTAGCGCCTAGAACCGCTAGGCCACTTCGGCCGGCTGTAATCCTTAGAGCTGTAGATGCACCTGCAGATACGAAATTCAGTTTTAAGCCTTGTTCTAAGCCTAGCTATTTCGCGCTGTACACGAAAATTATCGTTTTGATAACGTTTTTGGTTAAATAAATGTTGTTGGCTGTGAGTTGCATCAAACTAAAATGTGAAAACTGCCTCACTCCGTGCACAACTTTGTTAACGATCACTCTTTTCTTTGCAAGTCACTTATGTACACTACGTTCTGTGAAAATAGCAACAGCCAGGAAGAATGATCTGTACTGCGAAAACACTACCACGTTTTTCACCCGATTCTCATTTTATGTCAATACCATATAATAGTTTTTCTATAGATGAACGTTGGATGAATGTGCATACAGATACGAGCACACCCAACTATGCATTTTATTATCCATTTTAATACATTTATAAGCATCTGTTGTCTGTGTTGACACTGACAAACAGTATTTTAAATCTGTAACATGTGTCATATGGGCCACTGTGTCAAGAAGATTGTTCACGTCGAAAGACTTTTTTCCCAAATTTCTCAACGGCGGTCTTACACCATGCCAAACAGTCGACCTCGGACGTGTTAGCGTAAGTGCTAGTATGCTGGATTAAGTTCCAACCATCTTGGCTGTGTCTGACTAAGTGGGGGCAAGTCACACTGTTGATGGTGAACCTTCCGCTAGGTGGGGACGTTACGCACGGTGGTTCCTTTAGTGCTATTCGAGAGGAAGAGTCTACGTATCGGTGTCGGATTTCACCCTCCTCTTTCTCTCATCATCATACAATACAAACATTACAGCTACCTACATTCAATAAAAACACTTAAGACGTAACTCCCCATCGCAGCTCTCAGGAAGAACACACTTTCCGATCACTCTGCTTAACAACGTTTCGGGATCTCCCAGGCAAGAATAACATACAACTTCATTTTTTCCTTTATTTTTCCGAACAAGTGATGGATGGAGGATGTTACATAGGCCACGAGCGAGAGTATTCTTTACAAACAAATTTATCATCTGATGTACTTCTAGGCAACGTGATTTGACAACTTATCTTCTCAATGTACCTAAATTATTTGTCAGACAGAGGAAGCAGTCTTCTCAGTTTATTTATTGGCTATGGCTACAGAAAAATATCACTGGTAAATAATTGTAGGACATTTTAAAAAAGTGTCACTTTTTTTAGTTGAAAACCAGTTCCCTCGACCTTGAATAAATGACCACAATCAAGATAAAACGTTCCCACAGCGTCCAATTACAAACTTAGCGAAAAGCCCCTTGACCTCTGTCACATTTACTTAATATGTACAGAGAAAGATACCAAGCGATATAAAGTGGAAAAAGCATTCTGCGTAGGCTGTAATGAGGCGAACATCCATAGAAAATATTTTAGAAAAATGTAGCAACTCTACAAAGTAGATGCATATAATCTACTCTTGAACACTGCTCGGGTCTTTGGAGTGATCGTTATATCGCGCTTTAGGAAGAGATTGAGCGACTCAGCAACGTGCTGCTACGGCTCTAATTGTCACAACCATTTCCACACCAAAGTGCGACGTAGATGCTCGGTGAAGAGACATGGAAATCGTTGCAAGCAAGGAGGTGTTCTTCTCGCGAAACGCCGTCGGAAAAAAAATTAGAAAACAAGTATTTCACATATAATCACGAAGCCATTCGAGACAAATTTGCTGGTCGATTTCCATTTAACGCGACTAGTGGGCCGAGAACATTGTGTATGTATTTCAGACAGTGTAAAAAATACTTTCTCACCGCCCCGTACGCTAATGGAATAGGAAAGGATGGTGATAGACATTGCTACCAAGCATTCAGTACCCTACATTGTACATCTGGTAGTGGAGTGTTTACGCAGATGTAGCCAGATGAATCTTTTTGCATCGACACACAAACTCAGCAAACCACTGTTTAGTACATGACAAAGGATATTTAGCATCGTACCACAGGTTAGACTTTCTTTCCGTGCCAGTCCCGTATAGAGTACGGGATCAATGACTGCTTAAATGCCGCTGTGCGTGCTGTAATTACTCTGATTTTATCTTCATGGTCCCTACGGGAGCGATACGAAGGGGCTGAAGAATAGCTCTAGATTCTTCACGTAATATTGGTTCTTAAACTTCGTTAGTAGGCTTTCGGGGAATAATTAGCGTCTATCTTCAAAATTCAGCCAATCAAGGTTTTTCGAATGAACCGAACCTACCGATACCGGATGTAGAGTTCGTCCCGTAGCGTAATGAGGTTGTGGACCGTGACGTCATAAGTGCGCAGACAGGAAAAGGACAGACCACCGGCAGTATTTTTTTGCATCCATATAGTTTTTTTAGAATGTAAGTCGTGGTGAAAGGTTCTTCCGCGGCGTGGACCGAGACAGTTTGGTTGTGATTTGGCGAAGCGGTAACGAAGGCTTCCGTTAATCCAGTTTTTCAACATTCCCGTGGTTTGACTTTGGTCTGAGTTTCCTGTACTCACAGTTCTCCCATAATCCAGCTACTAGATAAACAATATGACGGATAAAGTGAGCAGCAGCCTGCGAATGTTTGTTTTTATTTACGGGAAAGTGTCGCTGAGCGCGTGTAGGAGGACGCGGGGTGACTTGGATTGAATTTCTGCTTAGTGCGAAGAATGGCAGCTTACTCTAAATGTGGAAAAAAGTAAGTTAATGTAAATTAGTAGGAAAACTAATTCTATAATCTTCGAATTTAGTATTAGTGGTGTACTGCAATAGAGCGAGAGTGGCTCTGAGCACTATGGGACTCAACTGCTGAGGTCATTAGTCCCCTAGAACTTAGAACTAGTTAAACCTAACTAACCTAAGGACATCACAAACATCCATGTCCGAGGCAGGATTCGAACCTGCGACCGTAGCGGTCTTGCGGTTCCAGACTGCAGCGCCTTTAACCGCACGGCCACTTCGGCCGGCTAGAGCGAGAGTGGTTATTGGGAGAATTCTAGGAAAATGTAACTCGTCTATGAAGAACACTTGTGCGACACATGTTTGGGATCCCCACCATGTCGGAATAAAGGAAGACATCGAAGTAATTCAGAGGCGTCTTGCTAGATTTGTTATCTGCAAGTTCGATCAACACGTGAGTATTACATAAATGCTTCGTGAACACAAATGGGAATCCTTGGAGGGAACGATACTGAGAAAGTTAAGAGAACCGGCATTTGAGACAGACTGAGAACGATGTTACTACCACGAACGTACATCTCTCGTAAGAACCACAAAAATTGGATACGAGATACCAGGGCTCGTATGGAAGCATCAAGACAGTCGTTTTTTCCTCGCTTCATCTGTGGGTAGGACAGGAAGGGGAAAGACTTGCAGTTGTCTACAAGGCATCATCCACCATGCACTGTATGGTGGCTTACTGAGTGTATGTGCCTCTATGTATATACAAGGGATGGACAAAAATATAGAACAGCCGAAAGCACAACACTTTACCATGCCTAATGCAGTTTAGGTAAACTGTTGGCATTCAAAACAGCGATTATTCGTCTCGAAATGGGTAAATACAGGACCTGTATGGTTTCCAAGGGAATGTTATACCATTCTTACTGCAGAATAGTGGCAAATTCAGGTAACGATAATGTAGGTGGATAGCGATCGCGCACCCTTCTCTCCAGAGAAGAACACAAAGGTATTCCTGAAATCTGGTGACTGTGGCGCTGGGGAAGATGCGAAAATTCATCCTCACACTCACAAAACCAGGACTAGACGACGTGAGCTATGTAACAGGGGTCCTGTCTCCTCGGAGCACATCAGCCTAAGGGAACAAACATTGTACCATGAAATGGACCTGATTAACGAAAATGGTCACATAATCCTTGATAGTGACGTGACCTAGTGGAGTAACCATGGGACCAATGGAATACCACGATATGGCTGCCCAAATCATCAGTGCTGCCACTCCCCACCCCCCTCCACCGTCATGTTTCACTCTTGAAAGTAAATTCGGCCGTAATTGGAAACGCACTGAAACATGGCTCATCCGACAAAATGACTTTCTTCTGTTGCTCCATAGCCCAGGATTTACAGGATTTATGACTTCCGCACCACATTTTCCTATTGTCACTGATGTGTGGTTTTGGAATTCCAGCTTACCATGCAATTCTCAGCTTGTGGTTCTCCCTTCGTGTTGTTTTATTGCTGACAGGGTTCGCAAGTGCGACATTCAGTTCTTCATTGACCTTTGCAGCTGTCGTCCTCATACACTATTTGATCAAAAGTATCCGGACACCCGGCTGAAAATGACTTACAAGTTCGTGGCGCCCTCCTTCGGTACTGTTGGAATTGAGTATGGTGTTGGCCCACCTTTAGCCTTGATGACGGCTTCCTCTCTCGCAGGCAGGTGCTGGAAGGTTTATTGGAGAATGGCAGCCCATTCTTTACGGCGTGCTGCACTTAGGAGAGGTATCGATGTCGGTCGGTGAGGCCTGGCACGAATTCGGTGTTCTAAAACATCCCAGACGTGATCTATAGGATTCAGGTGAAGACTCTGTGCAAGCCAGCCCATTACAGGGATGTTATTGTCGTGAAACCACTCCGCTAAAGGCCGTGCATTATGAACAGGTGCTCGGTCGTGTTGAAAGATGCAATCGCCATCGCCGAATTGTTCTTCAACAGTGGGAAGCAAGAAGGCTCTTAAAACATCAATATAGGCCTGTGCTGCGATAGTGCCACACAAAACAACAGAGGGTGCAAGCCCCCTCCATGAAAAACACGACCACACCATAACACCACCGCCCCCGAATTTTACTGTTGGCACTACACACGCTGGCAGATGACGTTCACTGGGCATTCGCCATACCCACCCTGCCATCGGATCGCCACATTGTGTACCGTGACTCGTCACTCCACACGTTTGTCCACTGTTCAATCGCCCAATGTTTACGCTCCTTACACCAAGCGAGGCATCGTTTGGAATTTACCGGCGTGATGTGTGGCTTATGAGCAGCCGCTCGACCATGAAATCCAAGTTTTCTCATTTCCCGCCTAACTGTCACAGTACCTGCAGTGGATCCTGATCCAGTTTGTAATTCCTGTGTGATGGTATGGATAGATGTCTGCCTATTACACATTACTACCCTCTTCAATTGTCGGCGGTCTCTGTCAGTCAACAGACGAGGTCGACCTGTACGCTTTTGTGCTTTGTGTGTCCCTTCACGTTTCCACTTCACTATCACATCGGAAACAGTGGGCCTAGGGATGTTTATGAGTGTGGGAATCTCGCGTACAGACGTATGCCACAAGTGACACCCAATCAACTGACCACATTCGAAGTCTGTGAGCTCCGCGGAGCGCCCTATTCTGCTCTCTCAAGGTGTCTAATGATGTAATGCCGGTTCTCTTAACTTTCTCAGTATCGTTCCCTCCAAGGATTCCCATTTGTGTTCACGAAGCATTTATGTAATACTCACATCGATACCTCTCCTAAGTGCAGCACGCCGTAAAGAATGGGCTGCCATTCCCCAAGATGTCTACTGAGGTCGCTGATATAGAGTACCTGACAGCAGGTGGCAGCACAATGCTCCTAATATGAAAAACGTATGTTTTGGGGGGTGTCCGGATACTTCTTATCGATAGTATACTTCGTCACAATCCTCTTCAATGATCATCTGTCATTATCTATCAACCTACACTTTCGTCAACGTTGTGATTTAGCGGATGATGTTTTTCGGCTTTCCCTGTATGCGGTATAAATCTTCGATACAATGCCTCACGACACACGTAACACTTCGGCTACCTCGGCTAAGGAAGCACCACATACGAGCACCAACAAAAAATGGTTCAAATGGCTCTGAGCACTATGCGACTTAACTTCTGAGATCATCAGTCGCCTAGAACTTAGAACTAATGAAACCTAACTAACCTAAGGACATCACACACATCCATGCCCGAGGCAGGATTCGAACCTGCGACCGTAGCGGTCGCTCGGTTCCAGACTGTAGCGCCTAGAACCGCACGGCCACTCCGGCCGGCGAGCAGCAACAATTTTCCGACGTTCGAATTAACGTAGCTCCCACATAATGCAGTCAGAACTACACTGATCACTGTTCTGACCAAGAATGACAATTGTAATGCATTTAGGGCATTACACAAGCGCCACTCGTGATCAAATACAACAGCGCCACCTGCAGACTTCGCTGCCACCTGCATTTACGGTCAAGTATGCATTTCCCGCGGTGTTTCCATGTTTTTGTCCAAACCCTGTACGTGCTCATACATCGCGATTTTCGACCTCGTGCGCTTTCATCGGCAGTGAGGTGCGTAGTAGCAGAGGCTGTCAGCAGGCCGTGTCCGCAATGCCCCACGCCTTATCCCGAGTATCTAATGAGGCGGAGATGTGGAGTCTATTCTAGCAGCGCGCCGGCGGGTCTACGACCGGCGCAGCTTTCGGAGGAGTTCGCCGAGTGTCGTGCTGCGCAACGGGCAGCGCCTGCCGCCAACGGTCAGTGCGCTGACAGACGCGGCGCCGCCACCACTCCTTACGTCTTCGATCCCACAGGGGATTCTGTATGCGCCTCTATGTCTTATGTAAGTCGGATATCGACAAGAGAAATACCGATGACGTCGCTTCTCTAAACATTACAGCTCCGCTTTGCTTCGCTTTCAGCTATGCCTGCGATACATGCACTTAAGTAATTTCGTACAACTGAACTCAGTTGCTTCTCCCTTCAGGATCAAATATTTTATCTTGTCGCACACGCTTCACCTTGCAATCTGGCGTCTATATTCACAGACATCGTACGGCACGCTAAACTTACAGTACACTGCAAGAGAAACTGTTTAGGTGCTAATATTGTTCGTATTCCGTGATCTGCGCGCGGGGTTAATGTCACGAGGAAGAATGTGACCACTTACAAGCTATACTCGTATAATTAGTAGTGTTGTCGAAGTCACGAGCGCACAAACCTCTTTTCACTGCGCTAATTAAGCGACAAAACATAAAGGAGATGCGCAAGCTTTTGGCGTCTGTATTTCTGTCGCATCCAACCAAAAGTTAATTTCTATGGCGACCCGTTCTCACTGTAATGTATAGGATGCTGAAAACGTGTTCATAGGAAAAATATCATAATTTCTTTCCCCATGACTATTATGAAACAGATCTGACTGTAGCGTAACGAATATGTAAATAATGAAGCTAAACTGTTAACTCAATTTCTGTGCTAATCGTCGCGTATGAGACAATGCTTGCTCAGATATATCACAACACTGACCATTGTTAACCACATGTTACGAGCATTAGGAATTGGATGCAGAGCTTTTTTTTTATCTCAAATTCAAGTCTTGTATCTTGTTCACGTTTTCGAGATTAGTGTATTGAGGGATTTTTATGTTATACGGCTGTTTAGTGTGAAAGGCAAAGTGACAGAACACCATTTTAGTGCATGGCTCATAGTTTTGTTGAGATCTTTGACTGAAAGGATGAACGAAAATGTAAGTGTGAAAGTGTCACCGAACGAGGTAGCGCATTCGTTAACATAGTGGTCTCTCATTCGTGAGGGCGACTGTTTAAATTCGCGTTCGGCCATCCAGATTTAGCTTTTCCGTGGCTTCTTTAAATCAATTAAGGCAAATGCCGGTATGGTTCCTTTGAATGAGCATAGCCGATTTCCTTCCCTATCTTTCCTTAATCCGAGCTTGTTCTCCGTCTACAACGACCTCGTTATTGACGGGATTTTAAACATGAATCTTTCATCTACCTTTTCCTGTCGTGTTACGTCACATACACCATCACACTGAAAGGAGCAAAGATGTCGCCTACACTCTAACAAGTGCAAACAACACATAGAAAAGCAAAACACTGTCTTGGGCCAAGCCTCGAAGTATTGTGGAGATCTTTGATTGCACAGATGAACCGAAACATAGATGTAAATATCTCTATTGGTCACAGATTCTTTTCTGTCAAGTTAACATAATTTAATACTTTGTACACACATAAGAAATTAGGATGACATGTTAGAAACATTAAGTTTAAGAGTTATGTTGCCAATTGTTGCAAAATTTATATGTAAACAACAATTGACTTATTATTACTATGTGACATTGTTAGTGTGTGTGTGTGTGTGTGTGTGAGTGTGTGTGTGTGTGTGTGGGAGGGGGGGGGGGAAATTGAGAGATGGAGGGTGAAAGTACTGAGAAGAGTAGTGCACAGTTTTGGTTATGACAGAGTTTACATTTAATACGTGCAGTATCTAAGTAACTGTTGAAGTAAGACATGACTTATGATTTAAATAACATGAACAACTGTGCCCTCCTTCTCTCAATCCTTTAACTCTCTTATCTCTCAATCCCGCCCTTTTCCATATGCACAGTCACACACGAACACATACCAACTTTTATTTTTACTTTCACATTTATATTTTCGTCCATTCTTTCAGACAAACACATCCACAAAAACTATGTGCTATTTACTTAAACAGTGTTTTGTCTTTGTCTCTAATAGAAATGCCACAATTATCTCAAAGTCGTGACACAACAGTGACATGTCATATATCAGTCCACATAAATTCACCTGATAATGAAGATTTAAAACTCCGAAACGCGTTGTGGAAATAAATAAATAGCGACTGGTAACGGTAAACTAGTTGTATCATTCGTTGTCAACAACAAACACGGTAATGCCTAACCAAAAATGTTTACGTTTAAAATAGCTTTTCATTGGATGTCTTTCTGACATGAGAGTACTTTCTGACAAAATGCTTCGTTTTTAAAAACTGCCAGTACATGCGGAAGCTCAGATTCTACATATCCAGTTGCGCGAGGTTCTAGACGCTGGTCATACAGCTTCGACATGATGATTACTTTACTTCGGTGAAGAAGGAAATTCCAGAGACGCTAGTGACTTCGCGTTACCATTTGCTTCTCTTATTGAGACCACCAGCAGGAAAGTTTGAAATTAGTGAACGCAGAATATTTGCATTTAAACCAGACAATAGCCACCCACATGAAGTATTTCATAACTTACAACGAAAATGCAGACCACTGCATCAGTCCTCGCAGACAGATTTCCAGCGTATCACCAGTAGATAAGAAAAGCTAAACGATGTTTCGTTTCTGTCGTCAACGTGAGTTTCATTGTATGCGAATTAGATAGAAAATATTTTGCAAACTGACTGTTCCTATTAACGAAACTAAATGCGCAACACTTAAAGGACATACCTCTTTAGTGTTTTGCACGTTACTGAGTAACGCATACCCTGTATAGTCACCAGTCATTGAATGAATTGTTATTAAATTTCCGTGCAAGGTGGAAGTTTCTTATATATTTAAATATGTGTTCGTAAGTTTAAGTTGGTATTTTAGAAATGTGTAAAACTTCTTTTGATATTGAAATATGTAAATATCAGTGCAGGGCAACAGAGCTATGTGAAAATTTAATTTTGAACGGAAATATGTGGCGTTCACGCTACACGATGCGAAATCCAGACCAGCTGGTATATCAAACATGTCGTCTACGAAAAAGCAACCCATTTTCAATTAAATTTACGTACTCCGCCAGATTGAAAAACAAAATGACTCAATTTAAAAGGTTGGCCCTTAATGTTCCTAATCTTTATCTTCAGTCTTGCAAACAATCACTACACCAGAATTGTTATTGTAATTACACAGCAAATGAACGTAGAAATTAATACATCTGACTTTCTGATAAAACTGTTTGGAAATTCACGGGACAGCACTTTACTGAAATCTTTTACTGGTATTAAACCTCTGAACTGATACTGATATTATTTTCACAAATACACTCTGACAGGCGCTGTGGACATCAACTTTGATGGTAACTAAATTTATTTGCCTACCCGTGCGCACGGAACGCTCGTCGGGTTTGTGACACTTGCACGGAGCTACACTTGTACTGAGAGGGAATGTGTTGACGTCTGCATGGAGCCGAGGACTCTGTAAGTAGTGGACAGGGTGTTCCAGAACTAGGATACACCGGCCTGTCCGCCGCTACCTGCGACGTATTCTGGAGAAGGCCAAAGCGCATTCCTTGCACGAAGTTCCCTGTCCCCGCACCAGTTCATACTGTGCGTGGCTTTCTCCCAGAGTTCATTACTGTAGCTGACCTCTGACTGGCAATCAGTGTTCCGTGTTTTAGTGCTGAGATAACGGAGTTCACAGAGGCCACCAAAGGGAAGACTTGCTATACACACAAACATGAAGTGACTTACTGAGGCTGTGTTAACTTTAAAAACAACAACTCAAAGAAAAGTACCCACAAAAAATAACACAGTTTTAGGGGATGGTAGCGATGTTTGT
This sequence comes from Schistocerca piceifrons, assembly GCF_021461385.2. NCBI lineage: Eukaryota > Metazoa > Arthropoda > Insecta > Orthoptera > Acrididae > Schistocerca > Schistocerca piceifrons. Next base: position 649,052,007 of record NC_060149.1, read on the forward strand.
ATTCCAGATAAAGTAGAAAATAAAGTACGAAAACATTTTGTCAGCGCAAAGAGGTGGTGAAAAGAAACAGACGCTACAGTTTTATCAGTTTTCGTTGAAGAAGTAGGGCAGCTCTTCAATCGAGACTACGACTTAGTAACATCATTACCATCACACGGATGTGCGAAACAACCGTTACATCGCATTAGATGAAAATATATGGGAACTACACAAGATCCCACCTATTCTGGAGGAGTATTCTTCCAAGAAAATAATTTACTGATGGTAGCAATTTTTTACTCGCAAATGATAGCAGTGGCCAAATGACAGAATACTGGTGTTTGCGTCCGCAGCTCGTGGTCATGCGGTAGCGTTCTCGCTTCCCGCGCCCGGGTTCCCGGGTTCGATTCCCGGCGGGGTCAGGGATTTTCTCTGCCTCGTGATGACTGGGTGTTGTGTGATGTCCTTAGGTTAGTTAGGTTTAAGTAGTTCTAAGTTCTAGGGGACTGATGACCATAGATGTTAAGTCCCATAGTGCTCAGAGCCATTTGAACTGGTGTTAGCAGCAAAAACTGTGATTCATTCTTTGCGGATGGAACGTTCAGGAGATCGAGCAAGAAGTTTGGACAGTGGTTTGAACTCCAATGCATGGACGTGAGTTTACTAGTATGCTCTTCAAACCACTGTAGCGCGAGACAGACAGTTATTCTGCTGGAATATGCCATCGCCGTCGGGGAATACATCAAGCATGAAGGCATACAGGTGATACACAATACTGGATCACATAGTTCACATCTGTCATGGCGTCTTTGATAACTACCGGACAGTGGTGGTCATCATCTGTCGTTGCTGTTTTCGTTCATCGTTGCCTACAACCGTTTTATTCCAAGTTCTGTTTCTCGCTTTTTTGTGTCATATTGCGACATTTATTATTAATTAATTTTCAAGATTGCCTTATACACTTCGTCGTACGCCCCTCTCCCCTCAGGTGAGTACAACATTCCTGCACTTTTATATTAGTACCGCGTCAGCTAAATAGGCGACAGTTCACATATTGTTTGTGTAAGTGGACAGAGTAGCTACGTTTCTCGATTGGAAACAGTTTAAACAAATCAGTAAATCGTAATTAAGTACTGTTCACAATATTACAGTGGAAAATGTTGCAAGAGGTCGTCCCTAAAATACATACAATAGAAGATACAGGAATGCTGTACTTGAATTTGCGTTCTTCATCGAAAAGTGTACTGCACGGTAAAAATCGTGCGTAACAGGATTTAGTAGTTGTTTCTGGCTGCCCCTTATTCGGAAATTCTTTGTCGTCCTGGAGGGCACATTTATGCTCCCTCGAGTATAGAAGCGTACATCCTTCATGAATGTCACAACAATACTTCCAATCCGAAAAGAATATTCTAGTTGTATCGACTTCAGCGTAGACTCGAAATTAAGCGTTGAATTTGACATAAGACCTCCGCACAAAAATGAATTAGGGTCTTATTTCAGACTTCTCCGTCCAGCAGACTTCACTCATGAAATCTCACTGCAACGAAGGCCAAAGCATCAAAAGCATCTCAGTAGGATTTCAGCAAACTGTGGGTATTCCGCAACATTTAATGAAATTGTAACTGAATCTCTTTAGCTTACGGCAAATAATGGAGAAGTGTTACGAGTGGAACAGAGAATTGTATCTATGCTTTATAGACCTAGAAAAGGCATATGACCGGGTTCCTAGGAGGAAGTTATTGTCTGTTCTACGAGATTATGGAATAGGAGGCAAACTTTTGCAAGCAATTAAAGGTCTTTACATAGATAGTCAGGCAGCAGTTAGAGCTGACGGTAAATTGAGTTCATGGTTCAGAGTAGTTTCAGGAGTAAGACAAGGCTGCAACCTATCTCCACTGTTCTTCATATTATTTATGGATCATATGTTGAAAACAATAGACTGGCTGGGTGAGATTAAGATATGGGAACACAAAATAAACAGTCTCGCATATGTAGATGGCTTAGTTGTGATGGCAGATTCGATTGAAAGTTTGCAAAGTAATATTTCAGAGCTAGATCAGAAATGTAAGGACTATGGCCTGAAGATAAGCATTTCCAAAACGAAAGTAATGTCAGTGGGAAAGAGATATAAACGGAATGAGTGCCAAATAGGAGGAACAAAGTTAGAACAGGTGGACGGTTTCAAGTATTTAGATGCATATTCTCACAGGATGGCAACATAGTGAAAGAACTGGAAGCGAGTTGTAGCAAAGCTAATGCAGTGAGCGCTCAGCTACGATCTACTCGCTTCTGCAAGAAGGAAGTCAGTACCGAGATTAAGTTATCTGTGCACCGTTCAATCTTTCGACCAATTTTGTTGTATAGGAGCGAAAGCTGGGTGGATTTAGGTTACCTTATCAATAAGGTTGAGGTTACGGATTTGAAAGTAGCTAGGATGATTGCAGGTACTAGTAGATGGGAACAATGGCTGGAGGGTGTCCATAATGAGGAAATCAAAGAAAAACTGGGAATGAACTCTATAGATATAACAGTCAGAGCGAACAGGCTTAGGTGGTGGGGTCATGTTACACGTATGGGAGAAGCAAGGTTACCCAAGAGACTCATGGGTTCAGCAGTTGAGGATAGGAGGAGCCGAGGTAGACCAAGGAGAAGGTACCTGGATTCGGTTAAGAATGATTTTGAAGTAATAGGCTTAACAGCAGAAGAGGCACCAATGTTAGCACTGAATAGGGGATCATGGAGGAATTTTATAAGAGGGACTATGCTCCAGACTGAACACTGAAAGGCATAATCAGTCTTAAATGATGATGATGATGATGATCTCTCACATATGATAGCTATCAATGGTGATGCGCAGACGAAACTGAGCTCTTATCTATCTCAGTGCCAAGTCCATGATTAAGTTACATGTCTATTTGACACGAAATCGTTTCTACTCACTCCGAGATTTCTCTGAAATTAGATCCTTTCACGACATTGTGCGACATTACGAGAGTCCTGGGACCTACGGAGTGCAGTCTTATTTACAAAACCCTAATTCATTTGACGAATTACGCTCCATAGTACACTAAAAATGTAATCACATTCACGTTTTATTATGCACAAGAAAATTGATTCAAAGTACTAAATAATTTGGTCAGAAAAGTCTGGTAATAAATTCTAGCCACAAAACTTTGAACAAGAATCATATACACCTACCTAAATACTCTCCAAATAGTGCTGAGGGCATGGCAAATCAAACTTAACTTTACTGTCGCAGCGCAATTCTTTCCTTACAGTACCCTTATTTGCTGTAAGGCTCATTCATTGAGTTCGATTGGCAAGTGACAACTTGTGTCCCATGATTTGCAGGTAGACAGCTCAAATCCTGATGGTAGAGGAAGGTTTCATCCCCATATTTTTGCTGATACAAAAGGACGGACGCCGGTGTCCTGAGTTGAATTTCAAACTTTGCTTAATTTCTTTTCGTACGAGAGGCTGTAATTCATTATGAGCTGATAAATGAATATTCCGAAAGAATGTTCTCAGGTGAGGAACTTCTGTTCAGACAGTATATAGGTTCTGTGCTGTATGTAATAATAATAATAACAGCATCCTACGCATACGGAAAGATTATCCTGGACAGCAATCTCAAAATCTTATACAGTCGCTTGTAAATACAAAATAGTCGTGTAACCGTGTATAGAGATGATGACAGAGATGTCTGTTCTGATTACGGGAGGTAGCGATCGTCGCTACTCCCACTTGCCGTAGTTGGTCAAGGGCGATTTCTGCAAATGCAGACTGGACCAGACGCCGTCCCTTAATTCTGTACACATTTCAATGAGGAACAATGTTAGTAACGTTTATGGACATTAGGATGTAACGTCCTGTCGACTACAAAGTCATTTGAGATGGCCTACAACATCAGGGAAGATTGGGCAGGGTTTGCCACATCTTTTCAATGGAATGATACCGATGTTTGCATTAAACGACTTAGGTGAACTAGGGGAAGCCTATCTTTGGAACGCAATAAAGCAGCGATTCTGTGTGGTATGGATTCGAAAGTCGTTAGTAGGTTTCCAGACGATATCTGCGCACAGATCACACAATGCCTATGGTTTGTGGGCGCAGAGCACGCGTCCGATAGACGACATTCCAAGATGCACGAAGTAGTTAGTTACTATGGAGATATCAGACGCTGATATCGGCCGAATTCCCGGGTTCGATTCCCGGCGGGGTCATGGATTTTCTCTGCCTCGTGATGACTGGGTGTTGTGTGATGTCCTTGGGTTAGTTAGGTTTAAGTAGTTCTAAGTTCTAGGGGACTGATGACCATAGATGTTAAGTCCCATAGTGTTCAGAGCCAGGCTGATATCGGGCCGTTTCCATTGAAGCGGCCACAACATCAACAAATGAACCATAGTAGAGAAATCTCCGTGGAGTTATGCCTTACAAAACAAAGGTTTTATACCAATTTTGGCAGTGCCCCATACTAGCCGCCGTTTTCCTAATGCCGGGGTGGCACTTTTGACAAGGTCACGGCCGATTTCTTTGACAATCGTTGTCCAGTCTGAGCTTGAGCATCGACTATAAAGACCTCGTCATCAGTGGTACAGTAACCCCATTTGCTAAGGAAATCACCCATCATGTTGGTGATTTCCCTGTAGGCAGATGAAACCATTTGTTAAAAGCTCGAGGTGATGTATTGAGCTAGAGAACATTTTGAGCCCCGCTGTAACACCGATACGCGCGTTGTTCTCTCGTATCTTGGATTATGTGAACAACGATAACAGACAAATGTTTATCATGCAAGTTACAAGAAATATTTCTTTCGCACTTGAATGTTTATTTTGTTTTTAACCAAATCTGTTGCCTATTTGTACTAGCTATCATCAGTGGTCTGTAATCCAAAGTGGGGGCACTCTTCCTCGTGTGTGCGTTTTTTCCCTTTTTAAGAAATTAAAAAGTAACAAATAAAGTTAAATCACACACATATGCTGAGAGAGAGAGAGAGAGAGAGAGAGAGAGAGAGAGCGAAAACTACGCATTAACTGCGTTTTCGTTGCAGATAAAAAATATGTTCAGCTATTGATATTGTATTTGGGGAACCTAAATTTACTATTTGTCATTTCCTTTAACAATTATTTTCAGAATTAGTTACAAATAAAGAAATAATGACAATTTCTAGTGTAATTATGATTTCCGATTAAACTAAAAATACGAAAAGCGGTTATGTTTTCTTAAAATCAATACACATGTCAGTTCCGTGTTTCATTTATATTTACAAAAAATGTAAGACTGAGTTATATAATCAGATTTGCAATAAACACAAAGTTACGATTTTGATTCTGTTGGGTCGCGTTGCAAACTAATCTATATCGGATTCTCCAATGATGAAAAAGAGATGTGCACTGACCAGAAGTTTTACAACCCCCACCCAACATCCTTCATTCGTCTACAGCAAGTGAGCAGTGAGCAATGACATGAGCAGTATGTAGCAGGAAAAGTCATATGTAGTGAAATATGGGGGGGGGGGGGGGAGGGGGACACCCATGCCCGAGGGAGGACTCGAACCTCCGCCGGGACCTGCCGCACAGTAGTGAAATATATCAGTGTGGCATACTATCGGTTGGAAACCTGTATTCTGTGCATCCAGCGCCTACAGAAGAACCAGTGAACCCATAAAAAGAATAGGAAAATGAAAGTAAGTAATAAATCGCAACCCTGTAATGGTAAAAAGATAAGTTAAATGTGGTGCCAAGAAACACTACCCATCTCCTAACAAAATATGTGTGCTTAAATAATTCTCCTTATATTACAGACCACTGATGATGTGTAGTATGTTTTGGGAAAAAACTAAAGAAACATTTAGTTGCAAAAGTTGGATTTGATCTCATCTACGTGACAAACATAACTGAAGTAAACGACTGAGGAAGAATGGCTGCAAGTATTAACAGAGTTCTCATGCTAGATCACGGTAACGTATCTAAACGCATACCTATACATGGGTGGTATCGTAAATAAATAAACCTTGTCAGTGACGTGACACTGAAAGCTTGTCCGAGGCACCAAGTATTTTCACTTGCGTGCATCGGATCTACATGTTATACGGATGTAGATAGCGGCAAGAAACAGGAAGTAATTTAGGGAAAGATGAAGTTTTATGATGCAAGGATGTGATCACAAACAAAATTTTAATGGCTCTGAGCACTATAGGACTTAACATCTGTGGTCATCAGTCCCCTAGAACATGAACTACTTAAACCTAACTGACCTAAGGACATCACACACATCCATGCCCGAGGCAGGATTCGAACCCGCGACCGTAGCGGTCACGCGGTTCTAGACTGAAGCGCCTAGAACCGCACGACCACACCGAAAATTTTAATACTTATCATGTCCAACTTCATTTGCTGTAAAATTTGTTGAGGGAATGAACTAACGCATTCTTGCATGAGGATCGATCGGATAATGAATTATTGTGAGCAAAGAAAATCGTTCCAGAATTGCTGTATCAAGACTGAATAGGAAACTTTGCGAATCTTTCCTCGGTACGTCACTCGTTAACAGGGCCAAGAGTGGCCTCTGGTCTGTAGGACGGAACTAATTGTCTTAAGTGGCGGGCAGCGGCTCACGTGATGGCGACCTTTCCAAAGTCACACCTACAGAGCACCAGTTCAACCAATTCTCTCTCGTCACAAGCCTTGTTCCCATTCCTCAAGCACCTCCTGTGCGAAAGCCACGCCAGAACAAGTAACACTGATAGATTCTGCAACGTACATTTGTATGTGTATCAACGAATGAACTTGTAGGTTATGCAGGGCTTCTGGTAATATGATAAAGCCGGCCTGGTGTGACCGAGCGGTTCTAGACGCTTCAGTCTGGAACCGCGCGACCGCTACGGTCGTAGGTTCGAATCCTGCCTCGGGCATGGATGTGTGTGTTGTCCTTAGGATAGTTAGGTTTAAGTCGTTCTAAGTTCTAGGGGACTGATGACCTCAGATGTTAAGTCCCATAGTGCTCAGAGCCATTTGAGCCAATATGAGAAAACAATGTTATTTCCACAACAAAGTGAGGTACTGTCTCATCACTTGTACAGTTTTCCATAAAAGAACTTAGAAATTATAACCATGCTGGCCTTTGTGTCATGAAACTTAGTTTTTCTCAGATTAAAGCCTTTTCTCTTCTCAATCAATTTTAAACAAATATAATCTATATTATCTAATAAAGATAATGTGGCTGATGGGCTGATTTTCGTTTTCAGCTTAATACCTAAAAACGCTGTAAGACCAAAGAATAATTTGTCAGGCAATAATGCTAAATCTAGGTAAAAATTACGCCAAAAGGTGCAAAAAATAAAACAGAGAAGTGTATAATAAGATAAAAGACTTTTTCGTGCCCTTGTATCCCGCTGCAGTGCACTTGTCAGGCAATAATGCTAAAACTAGGTAAAAATTACGTCAAAAGCTGCAAAAAATAGAAACAGAGAAATGTATAATAAGATAAAAAAGACTTTTTCGTGGTCTTGTACACCGCTGCAGTGCCCTTAAGCGTCGGCCGGCCTAGCGTAAATAGCTCCCCACACAGTTTGTGCCTCTTATGTGGACATTTCTAAACTGCCAGGAATTCCAGTGGTGATGTAATTCAGTCCCGACCGTGGGAGAGTATCAACATCGTTGCTGCTTGCACGGGATCGAAATTTGTTAGGAGACTGACGAAAGTACTCAGAGGATACGATTCTAATTAAAACAGACTATTGTGAAACAATAGGATATATTCCTCTAGAATTTACAAAAATGTAGCCGCGAGCACCATTCGCTGACCAGACAAACTACTGAATGAAATACAGAGATAGTAATCAACGAATGCAAGGATCAACATATATAATTATCAAAGTAATTTAAACGTCCCTTGTATTTTAAAATACGGGAGAGAGCTTTACAAACGTGAGAATTGTAATGTATTACAAATAGTGCAGAACCCATGAGGCAGCGATCGAGGTGACGTAAAGGGTGTGTTTGAGGTACGGCTTACCACGTGGCGGAGTGCGTCGTCTCACTGCAAGAGCGGACGTAGTCTACATCTGCATCTACATCTACATACATACTCCGCAAGCCACCGTATGGCGTGTATCACAGCGTATCCTCTACCGCTACTAGTCAGTCCCTTTGCTGTTCCACTCGCAAATGGAGCGAGGGAAAAACGACTATCTGTATGCGTCTGTACGAGCTATAATTTCTCTTATCTTCGTGATATGTACGCGAAATGCACGTTGGCAGGGAATCATTCTGCAGTCAGCTTCAAATGCCAGTCCACTAAAATTTTCTCAGTAGTGTTCCTCGACAAGAACGTCGCCTGAACTCCAGGGATTCCGATTTGAGTTCCTGAAGCTTCTCCGTAACACTTGCCTGATGTTCGAGACTACCAGTAACAAATCTAGCAGCAAGCCTCTGAATTGCGTCGATGTCTTCCTTTAATCCCATCAGGTGTGGTCCTCAGACACTCGACCAGTACTCAGGAATGTGTCGCACTATTTTCCTATATGTGGTCTCGTAAAATCCCAATAAAACGAAGTCGACCATCCACGTTCCCTACTGCAATCCTTACATGCTCGCTCCAGTTCGTATCGCTTTGCAACGTTATGCCCAGATACGAGGGTAATCCCAGAAGTTAGGTCTCCTATTTTTTATAAGTACAGAACTCTGTTTGTGTGGCAGTTGGTCACACTGTTATGAAGAGTGCTTCACGCGCTGTGTGTAAACATGCACACGCCTCGCTGAGGCGCTCAGTCTTGGCTTGACAGCCGTTGAGAATGGATGTTACCGCCAAGTGCGAATTCCGCACAGTTATTCGGTTTTTGAACGCAAAGGGCGCTGCGCCGATTGAAATCCATCGCCAATTGACGGAAGTGTATGGTGAGTCGTGCATGGATGTCAAAAATGTTCGTAAGTGGTGTAGAGAGTTTGCAGCTGGTCGGACCGAAATTCACGACGAACAAAGGAGCGGGAGACCGTCAATTTTTGAGGAGATAGCGTTGAAGGTTGAGCGAAGCATGCGTGAAGATGGGCGGATCACCCTGGATGATCTCTGCACGTTGGTTCCTGAGGTTTCCCGAAGCGCGGTCACAGAATTTTAACGGAAACATTGAACTACCGGAAGGTGTGCACAAGATGGATGCCGTGCATGCTGACTGAGGACCACATGCGGCAACGAGTTGATGCTTCCCGCGCATTTCTTCACCGCCTTGCAGCCGAACAGGACAACTTTCTGGACTCAATTGTCACGGTTGAGGAAACCTGGGCATACCCCTTTACACCTGAGACCAAACAACAATCACGCCAGTGGCGGCATCCTTCTTCGCCAAAGCCGCGGAGATTCAAACAAAGTCTGCTGGTAAAGTCATGACAACCGTTTTTCGGGATCGGAAAGAAGTATTGTTGGTCGATTTTACGCCCACTGGGACCACAATTAACGCTGACAGGTACTGTGAGACTCTGAAAAAACTCAACGGGCAATTCAGAACCGGAGAAGAGGAATTTTGAGCAAGGGCGTACACATTCTCCAAGACAACGCTCCTGCAACAATTTCAGTGGCACACAATTACCCACCCACTCTATAGTTCTGACTTGGCGCCCAGTGACTATCACCTGTTCCCTAGGTTAAAAGAACATTTGGCGGGAAAGTGATTCAGCTCCGATGACGAGGTGAAAGAAGAGATTCGTTATTTTCTGAACAACATGGCGGCGAGCTGGTATGACAAGGGCGTACAAAAACTGCCACAGCGTCTACAAAAATGCATCGACAGAAATGGTGATTGTGTCGAAAAATAGCTAAATGTTCAAGCTGTAAACTGATGTAAACCATTGTAGAAATAAACAGATCTATGTACTTATAAAAAAATAGGAGCCTTACGTTTGGGATTGCCGTCGTATTTAATCGACGTGACTGTGTCAAGCAGCACACTACTAATGCCGATTCGAACATTACGGGTTTATTTTTCCTACTCATCTGTTTAACTTACATTTTTCTACATTCAGAGCTAGCTACCATTAATCAACCAACTAGAAATTTTGTCTAAGTCAGCTTGTATCGTCTTACAGTCACTCACGAAGACACCTTTCCGTACACAGGAGCATAATCAGCAAAAAGCCGTGGACTGTACTCAGACTGTCCGACAGATCATTTATGTATATAGAAAATGATAGGGGTCCTATCACACTTCCATGGGGCGCTCTTGACGATACCCGTTTCCAAAATGAATACTCGCTGTCTAGGACAACGTACTGGGTCTGTTACTTAAGAAGTCTTCGAGCTTCATCGACATTCCGTAATGGGTCATCGTGTCAAATGCTTTTCTGAAATCTAGAAATATGGAATCCGATCCGCCTGTTGCCTTCATCCATAGTTCGCAGAATATCATGTGAGAAAAGGATAAGCTGAATTTTGCATGAACGATGCTTTCTAAAACCGTGATAATTCGTGGACAGAAGCTTTTTCGTCACAGAGAAATTTATTATATTCGAACTGAGAATATGTTCAAGAATTCTGCAGCGAACCAATGTTAAGGATATTGGTCTGTAATGTTGCGGGGACGTTCTTTCACCACTCAGATGCACAGGAGTCACGCTTGTCGATTGTAAACTTTAGAGGCGAAATACGATGAACATTGCTACGCTCTTCTTAAGGTAACGAGCAGACGAACATTATTCTCACTTAGGGTGCAAGTTCTGTGAGCACACCACAAATAAATGGCTCTGAGCACTATGGGACTTAACTTCTGCGGTCATCAGTCCCCTAGAACTTTGAACTAGTTAAACCTAACTAACCTAAGGACATCACACACATCCATGCCCGAGGCAGGATTCGAGCCTGCGACCGTAGCGGTCACGCGGTTCCAAACTGAAGCGCTTAGCACCGCTCGGCCACACCGGCCGGCGAGCACACCACATGTACGTCTTAGTTGTCTTGCTGCAACCGTTGATCCAAATAGAAGGCGGCAAACTGAGGCTCATTGATGTGCTTCTGATCTCAAAAAATAGGGCTATTATCAACTACTGGGAGTGGTTGTGTTCATTGACTGCCTGCGGGACCTAGAGAACATACACCATCTTTTGCCACACAGCTCTCCATTCCTGCCGTGGTTCCAACTGTCGAAACACAATTATACTTGTATCACAGCGCCTCCTATTGGAAGAAGAAGGGCTGTTCCAATTTTTGTCTGAATTTAATGGTTGCGGCTATCTTCAGAAAATAATGAAATCTTCTTAGCATTATTGCACCCGATTTTAGATTTCGCCGTATTGTTCCTTTGTACTTCAAGAATCAATTAGCTACAGTTTTTCTTCTCTCTTAATTTTTAATTTGAGGTATATTTGCGTTTAATGTTTGGACCACTTCGAAATAATATAACATGTGTGAGACTTGTTCTCATCTATCTTTCGCAGGGCAGAGTTTAACCTCTGTTACGTAGTACTGAGATAAGTCGCTTCTTTCCACGTGGGTTTTTACGCAGGTGGCCACAGTGTTTTGAGTTGGATTTCTTCCGACGTTTATCTGCCATCTCCAGCCGTGTTTCTGTAGAAAGGCTTTCCGTAGGGTCGTCGTTAAAAGCAGGGACAAGGGCGGCTTTTTGCCGACGACCTGCACATTGGCTCTGGCGTCTCATTGTGTCCGCTAGATGTCCCGCTGTGAAGGTTTTCGGCCTAACATTGAGATGCGCGTTGCCGTCGTAAAATGCTCCTTCCCTCAGAACTGCGTCTCATACCTCGGGTCTTGGAAATTACTTGCGTTGTGAGTGTTCGTGGTTCATAGTCACGAAATTCTGGCTTATTTATTCAATTTGATAATCAATAATTCGCACATTTTCACTAAACTGTGTCGTGTGACATATCTAGTTTATCGGAATTGTTTCATGAATTCAAACGCCTAGTAAAGTCATGCATTTTCGAGCCTTTCGACCTTAGGGGACTCTTTAGCGATGTCGTTGCCACAATGGCTGGACGGGATCAGCCTTAGAGGCGTTCAGGGTTAATTCCACTCGGCCGAGTGCGTGAACCAAATGTCCGAACCTGCGGTTCCTCCCGTACTCTATTGAAAATACATTCCCTTGAACGTGTCTACTGCAGAAAAGCATTGATCTCCCTCTGAAATTTCTATCCCTTTCCCCCCTCCCCTCTCTTCCCATAATCACCAAACTGAGTATTTCTTGATAACACAGGGTATGTTCTTTCAACCGAGTTTTCTTTCAGTCAAGTTGTGCCATAAGTTTATTTTCTTCCCCATTTGATGTAGTACCTCTTTATCAGTTATCCGATCAGACCTTCTAATCTTCAGCTTTCACCTGTATCACCACATTTCAAAAGATTCCATTCTTTTCTTTTCTGAACTGTTTATGTTTAACTTCTGTGCAAGCCTACACTCAAGACAAATACCTTCAGGAATGACTTCCCAACACTTCGATTGAGGGCTGTTTTAACGAAACTCAACAAACGCCATCTAAAAAATTTTATAGGAGAGGTATTAAAATTGTGCTCAATATCATTGATTCAAAAAATTTCAAAAATTAAGTACTGGTCCTTCTTGTAGATAGGGATTGATGAAGGAATAATTTAAGTTCATCAGTAACAGCCATTATTGAGAAAAATGTTACAAATTACAGATTTTTTACGAAACTCAACATATCCACTTTTTAGTACATATGTCTTCTTTACTTTATTGCGCTAGATGTTACAAATATACATTTTAAGCATTTAAATACAATGGGTTTTTACATATTTTACATTTTGTAGATAATGTTTTAGTAAACTCATATTTTTCTTGTGCTTTAATACATGAGCAGAAGTTTTCACAGTAACAAAATCTGTTTCTCACGCCTTAAATCTATTATGTAACCCTATTATGAAACTCAAAGTGATACGATTAAATGACAAATAACGCAACAGTACATATTTAAATACAACGTTTATGTTTAATGCTGCGTGAAATCTGAAACAATACTGTAACACAGTCCCTCTAACGTAAAGGCTCAGTATAATACAGAATTTTGACTTCTGTGTCATTAGCATTCCCTTGTACAGCTTTTAAGTAGAACCTTTTACTTTCCTCTAAATCATTTTCGAAACAGGACATCAACTTCTTCACATCATTACCTTTATTTGTGCATTAGTGATTCACTGATGGAAGTTGAGCTGCTTCAAACATTATTATTGAAGCACGGCTCTTTCCAGCTTTCAGCACCTCAACGTCTATCTGTTTTAAAAAAGGAACTGTGGCCTTCTCTTAGGTCTTCTAACATAATTCAGTACTCTTGCCTCAGATATCTTAAAAGACAATTTGGCTTTCATTACACATCCGGAGACTGGTTTCATATCGTAACTGTACCCAGACTTTAAACTCACCAAACGTTTCCAAAATGTCGTAACACTCTGAGGACAGATTGATTGTTTCGTGTTTCCTTAGTTATTTTTCAATAAGGCCAAAAATCCTATCAGGAGATAAATAGCTATGCCCACATATCGGGAAATAATGCTCAATTCCCTTAAGTACGTTTGAGCTTTCAGTGTAATCATAAGCGTTGCCGTCATTGTGGAAGTTTTGTTTTGGGAGCCATAAGAACAAGAAAATAATGTGGAACCAAGATTTTTGCCCCTTCTTTCTTTAAATCTGGCTCTAAGGAAATTTAATAGTCTCTTACAGCAATCGCAGTTTGATTTGCCCCCGTCCTGACTCCCTCTCAAGCCACGTGTAGTTATCTATTTTGTGTGATATCTATTGTGAACAATTTGAAATCGTACAGTTATACAACCAGACCTGTCTGGAGTAAAATACTTCTTCAGTAGACAGTTTGGGTAAGAGTTGATTCTGCTAGATGTCAAAACAAACTGTCGTAGTATTGCTTTTATTTTCATTCAAATTATTGAAAAATATTTTTGCCTTTATTTTGTGCAACCAACAATCTATTCTTATATTTTTTAATTCGAAATCTTGACATTACTTTAACTGCTCAATAAAGTGTGCACAGCGAGCAACTATCGGTATGGGGATTTCCAAAGCCCAGGTTGAAACTTTCATGGAATACCTTTTTATACTTTGAAAGAGAGCAGCCCAACAACCATTGTTTAACTCGAGAGGCATTGTACCTATCATGCACTTTTTTAAAGATTTAACTCTGTTTGAAGATATGATCACTTGGCGTTATTTATTGAGTAATTAGAAGATCTGCGTTTATACTTACGTGTCTCCTTCTCACAGAACTCCGCCTACTCTTCGTCCCTTTCCAGCAGCTTGCGAGCTCCTCCACTTCGATTCTCGTTTGGTAGTACACCATCCAGCTTGTCTTTTGGCAAGATGCCTGAGCCTGTCTCCGGACACTCCTGGAAAATGCATATGAAATACATATAGCCTGTTCAGACAATTATTTTCATTCTTCAAACTTTTTGTTTAGCTATAAATAAAATCAGAGTTACCTGTCACTTGTCTGCTTTTTGAAGCACGTACAGAAATCTCTCGGCCTTCTTCTCTTGTAAAGTAGGAGACTGACATGAGTCTTTTAGGCAAGTTTACTCACATATGCCCTAGTAAGAAATTGTTTCAACTTTTCTTATTCATGTACAAGCTATCTGTAAAATGAATTGAAGCACAACCATCGTGCTTTGCACGTTATTTCCTTTGTTTAACGAATGTGGTTCCACTCTATATTCAGATCTTCATTTGAAGGTACACTGCTTTGACGTTGAGGACTCCTTCTTTCTCTTCCACTTTTCACCTCCTGGACTGTTTCAGAATACTCTGACTCTCCTATCATCTTAATAATGATGTTCCAACAAGAACGTTCTACTACAGCTACTAACCTCATATTGAAACAGTGGCTGAACATTAAAAAGCAGTAGATGGACAATGTGCATTGTTGTCTAACAATCGCTTAGCAAACAGTTGGTTTATCTTGTGTGGTGCTGGGTGACTGCCCTACAATATACCCACACAACTGTAAAGGCATTTACTTTTAACTTTTAAAGTTTGTATTCTGAGTTTCAACCATACAGTATAAAAGACAGATAATCTGAGTTTTGTGGAATCTTGCAAAATGGATATGTCGAGTTTTGTGAAAATTTGCTGTATTCAGCCGTCTTTTACAACGGCAAATATTCAAGTTTGGCCTATTTTCTGTTTACCATTGTGTGAGGTTCATATTAAAGTTCCGTTAAAAAACGTATTTTGAAAAAAAAAGGCGTTTGTTGAGTTTTGTTAAAACGGTCTTCAATTTATATTTGATGTTCACTAATTTCTCTTTCCCAGAAATGTTTTCCTTAATGTTGCTTGCTTTCCTTGCTATATCACGTCTACTTGGGCCATTGTCAGTCACTTTACTACACAAATAACAAACCTCATATCCTACTCTTAGTGACTCATTTTCCTACCTAATTCCCTCAGCTTCGGCTGATTTCATTCGACTACATTATACTGCCATCGTTTTACTTTTTTGATATTTTGTATTAAACGTGCAATATGTGCAATATGCAGTCAAGTATATGTATTAACAGACGTATAACAGCGTTCAAGTGGATACTCTTATCACATACCAGCGTATACGACGAGTGGAGGAATATTAGGAAAGGTATAACAAAGGCAGCTCTACAAGCTCTCGGAAGATGAAAGATTTGCAGTCGAAGGTTTTCGCTGCAGGCCGGCCGGGGTGGCCGTGCGGTTCTAGGCGCTACAGTCTGGAACCGCGCGACCGCTACGGTCGCAGGTTCGAATCCTGCTTCGGGCATGGATGTGTGTGATGTCCTTAGGTTAGTTAGGTTTAAGTAGTTCTAAGTTCTAGGGGACTGATGACCTCAGCAGTTAAGTCCCATAGTGCTCAGAGCCATTTGAACCATTTTTTTCGCTGCAATGAAATAAATCAACAGGGAATCAGCGACGTTTCGGGAAGCGTTCTTTCTCTTTCCATTTTATGCCCAAGTGCCAGTCCGCCACAGTCCGTTTCCTCCAATGGGCACCAGCGGCGACGGTCATTTAAACCCTAACGGCCGTTCTGGACAGTTTAACGGCCACCCGCTCACGTTGATAAGGCCTGCAGTTTGCGCCAGCTGCCAGCTGCTTCCGCATCAGGCTGAAAGCACCAGCCAAGCGACGTATTTTCAAAGTAGGTGTCATTCTCTGCTAAGCTGTGCTCAACAAGCACAGACTTATCTTCCAGGAAGATGATTTCCTAAAATAAAATAAAAAAAACAAAGCGCCTGCAGTCACAAATCCTGATTTTATTTCAATACACGATGCATTTAGAGCCCTGAGGGCTCATCCTCAGAGGCTTGATCATCATTTTTTGAATTTGGTTGCGATTAATCCCCTTAAGAGTACATAGGTTTAGTACAAAGTGGAGCATTATGACTACAGTTTTTACAAAATTGATACAAAACCGAAAAATTACTTACTGTTTCCATTAGTGGATACATGGTTTTTAAGTACAGTACGAGTTGACATATCTGCATATATACACATATATAAGTATGTCTACTCATCTGTGATTAAAAACCATGTAATCACTACTGGAACCAGTAAGTAATTTTTCAGTTTTGTGTTTGTTTTGCAGAAGTTGTAGTCACAATGTCCTGCTTTGTAATACACCTATGCACTCGTAAGAGTACCAGTAATAATCTACATTCGAAAAATGATGTGAAGATGAGGAAAACAGGAAACGTAAGTGAAACATAATGTAAATAGACACACACAGGCACACACACACGCAGACACACATACACACACACACAAAACCTTTCACATAAAATTAACTATTTCAGGCATAGCCATAACAATTTCGAAATCCTAAGTTTTGCACAAATATTTTGTCTACATTAAGTTGTGTATCGTTGCAGATGACAAACTGTTAAAGAAAACAGACACTGTAAAAACATAATACAGCAGGAAAACCACGCGGTAAAGAGATATGAATACATAATTTCGTGTGCACTTCAAAAATCTGCAACTACGATTTAAAAAGTAATATTTACATGTGTATAAACAGTAAAGAACATTATTTATGTCTAACAACCACAAAATAAGAAACCCTCTGACGATGCTGCAACTGCAGTGAAACATGTTTGGGATAAAAAACAAAATTGTGTTTTGCTAAAGACGGAACACATGCAAAAACATGTTTATCGTTCGAGTTTCAGTTCCGTACAATGCTACACGTCATTCAAATACATTCAGAAAATGCGTTTTATATTCGATTTTAACAGATTTCTCTTCTTTAGAAACGCTTTAATTGCCACTACCAGATTGAATTTTATAATCTTTCTACTTCGGTCATCATCAGCTACTTTACTGCCCAAATAGCAAAACTCATCTACTATTTTTAATGCCTCACTTCCTAATCTAATTACCTCAGCATCGTCTGATTTAATCACAATACATTCCACTACCCTTGTTTTGTTCTTGTGAGAAGTTCATCTTATATCCTTCTATCAAGACACTTTCTAACTGTTCTTCCAAGTCCTTTGCTGTCGCTGACAGAATTACTGTGTCGAACTTCGAACTTTTTACTTCTTCCCCCTGAAATTTGATTCCCTTTACAAATTTCCCCTTGGGTTCCTTCATGGGTTGGTCAGTGTACAGATTGAATAACATTTGAGATAGGCTACAACCATATCTTACTCTATTTTCAACTACTGCTTTCATTTCGTGCCCTTTGACTCTTACAACTGCCAGCTAGTTTCTGCACAAGCTGTACATTATCTTTCGCTCCCTGTATTTTATTCATCATACCTTCATAATAAGATGAACATCAACCAGAGAAAAACAAGGATACTGGAATGTAATCGAATTAAATCAGGTGATGCTACAGGAATTAGATTAGGATACGAGAGACTTAAATCAGTAGATGAATTTTGCTATTTAGACAGCAAAATAACTGATGGTGGCCGAAGTAGAGAGGATATAAAATGTAGAATGGCAATGGCAATAAAGGCGTTTCGGAAGAAGAGGAATTTGCTAACATCGAATATAGATTTAAGTGTTAGGAAGTCTTTTCTGAAAGTACTTGTCTGGAGTGTAGCCTTGTGTGGAAGTAAAACATGGATGATAAACAGTTTGGACAAAAAGAGAATAGAAGCTTCGAAGATTAGGTGGTTAGATAATGTAACTAATGAGGAGGTACTGAATAGTACTGGAAAGACAAGAAATCTTTGGCACAACTTGACCAAAAGAAGGTATCGGCTGATAGGACGCGTTCTGAGACATTAAGGTATCACCAATTTAGTATTGGAGGGAAGTGTGTGGGGGGCAAAAATCGTAGAGGGAAACCAAGAGATGTAGATTAGAGTAGCTATTTGGAGATCAAGGTACATTATTGGTTGGTTGGTTGTTTCGGGGAAGGAGACCAGACAGCGAGGTCATCGGTCTCATCGTATTAGGGAAGGACGGGGAAGGAAGTCGGCCGTGCCCTTTGAAAGAAACCATCCCGGCATTTGCCTGGAGCGATTGAGGGAAATCACGGAAAACCTAAATCAGGATGGCCGGACGCGGGATTGAACCGTCGTCCTCCCGAATGCGAGTCCAGTGTCTAACCACTGCGCCACCTCGCCCGGTGGAGATGAAGAGGCTCACACAAGAGAGAGTAGCATGGAGAGCTGCATCAAGCCAGTCTTCGAACTGAAGACCACAACAACAACAACAACAGATATTAGTATCTGGGTGAGACGTGCAGCGCCGTGTTGAACAGCGTTCAACATTGTTAGGAGTTTGCTCTACGTAGGTTTCCTATTCTTTAACCTGTTTTCTATGATAAGACGTATGGTCAGTAGTGTCTAGTGTGTTCATACAGTTCTCCGAAACCCAAACTGATTTACTTAGAAGTCTACTTCTACCAGTTTTTCCATTTTTCAGTAAGTAAGTATTTTGCAAGCATGACTTATGAAATTAGTTCGGTAATATTCACACCTGTCAGCACCTGCTTTCTTTAGAACTGGAATTATTACATTCTTCTAGTTGTCTGAAAGTATTTCCCCTTTTCATAGATCCTGTACTCACGGTGGAATAGTTTTGTCATGGCTGGCTCTCCCAGGAATATCAATAGTTTTGAAGGTATGTCATCCGCTCCAAGGGCCATTTCCTATGTATAACCTCTCTAGACATTCCTTCCACCTTTCAGCTTTTCCTTCTTTCCTTAGTACTGGATTTCCATCTCAGCTTTTGATATTCATTCAGCTGCTTCTCTTTTCTCCAAAGATCTCATTAATTTTCCTGTAGGTGGTATCTATGTTTCCCCTAGTTATATACGCTTCTATAGCCTTGCAGTTGTCCTCTAGCCATTACTACTTAGCAGTTTTGTAGTTTCTGTCAATCTCATTTCGTAGAAATCGGTATTCCCTTTGACCTGCTTCATATGCTGCATTTTTATCTTTTCTCCTTTCATCAGTTAAATTCCATATATGAAAGGGGACTGGCGGACTGTGGCACAGCCTTCATTGTTGTCAGATTTCTCATGATATCATCTATGTTGTCATCTTGCAACATTGCCAGATTTCTCCCATTCCCCACACCTATGATGTCACAGGCCACTTTCCCTACACATAAAACGGCGGGAAATTCAATAAATTCTAGATGGGGAATTATCTAATTAGTGAGAAATTAAAAAAAAGTCCAAGGTGGCTCCTTGTGCTTAGTATAGAATCCAAGATGGCATACCTGGGGATATTGGTACAGTTTGTATAGTTGTCAGAGTTTACCATATCTATGATATCAGAAGCCAAGTCGATCAATTCGAGGACACTGGCAAGGTCTGTATGGTTGTCAGATTTCCCATCTAACTAGCGCAGACAGTATGGTTGCTAAGTAGACCGTTCTAAGTTTATAATCGTGTTCTTACTGTAAAATGGTAGGAAATCGACAAAATCACAAGTTTCCCCACTCCTGTGACTTCACAGTTCATTTGTATCACGAATCAGTGTGCCCTAGATTTAAAACAGTGCAGGCCACTGGTGGATTTTGCATGTTTAAACGATCTTCCCCCCCCCCCCCCCTGACACTTCAGATGTCATTGTTCACTGATATAGCTTGCATGTTTAAAACAACTGCCCCCGCCCCCCCCCCCCCCTAAGCTTAGATCCAATGAGCTGACTTGCCCTACGTTTAAAGCTGAGCGATGTTCAAACATTTGCAGCGGGATAGGAATCTGAGATTGCGTTTTATTTGAACTTTAGTATCCCCTTCAGCGTACATCGAGGTTGATGCAGCGAAGCCTAGCGCTATTATCTCAGCAGAATAATAGAGAACGCTGTGACGGACGGCACGGGCGAAGCATGACATAGGCACAGCGACCCACCCAGGTGTTTGTTTACCTACCGCAGGCAAAAGGCCTGACCCTGCGCTTCTAACGCTGATTTCAGCGCCTGTGGACAGTTGACGAAGCCTTCACCTCCATTTTCATGTGCTCAATTATCTATCGCTCGTGCTGGTCCCGCGTGGTCCGTGATCGATCTCGGCATTGTGTTCGGACTCTGTGCTGCCCCGTAGATTCGCCGAGTTTCGTTCCCTCTTACGTGGTTCAACTCCCTGCTTGTTGTCGAGCCACCATCGGCTTTTATAGTTTACATTCGTACCGATTCGAAATTTCCTCTCAAGAAGGTCACATTTCGTGGTAATTGACGGAAAGTCATCGAGTAAAGCCGAAGTGATATTCGGCGTTGCCCAAGGAAGTGTTATGTCCCTCTGCTGATCTTAATCTACATAAACGATTTAGGAGATCACGTGAGTAGCTCTCTTAGATTGTTTGCAGATAATACCGTCATTTACCGTCTAGTAAAGTCATCAGAAGATCAACACCAATTGCAAAATGACTTAGACATTATATCTGAATAGTGCGAAAAGTGACAATTGTCTTTCAATAAGGAAAACTGTTAGGTAATCCACATCAGTACAAAAGAAATGCATTAAATTCCAATTACACGATAAATCCACAAATTTAAAAGCTGTCATTTCGACTAAATACCTTGGAATTACAATTACCAAAAACTTAAATTGGGACGACCAATAGATAATGTTGCGGTGAAGGCGAACCAAAAACTGCGTTTTATTGGCAGAATAGAAGACGAAACAGATCTGCTATGGGATCCTTCCAGGTAGGATTGACGAAGGACATTGAGAAAGTTCAAGAAAGGCTCAAAGAAGGGCACCTTGTTTTGTATTATCGCGAAATACGGGAAAGAGTGTCACGGATATGATAAGCGAGTGGGGGTGGACAACACTGAAACAAAATCGTTTTACGTCGCGGCGAGATTTTTTTACGGAATTTCAATCACCAACTTTCTCCTCTGAATGTGAAAGTATTTTATTGTCGTCAACCTACATAGGAAGAAATGATTATCTCAATAAAATACGGGAAATCAGAGCCCACACAGAAAGATTTGAGAATTCATTTTCTCCGCATGCTGTTAGAGAGTGGAACGGTGGAGAAATAGTCTGAAGGTGGTTCGAACAACCCTCTGCCAGGCACATAAATGTGAATTCCAGAGTAGTCGTGTAGATGTAGACGGTCACGGTTCGCAACATTGTCACGCCTTCCGTGCATACTAAAGCGGCGACGTAGGACTGTCTTACAAGTTTGACGCTCTTCTTTATTTTTTTCCTGGTGTTAAATTATGGTCACCATGGACTTGGAATTTTTGCGGTGCTGGAAGGAGCAACTGCGTCTCGAAGAGCAGCAACAAAAGCTGCAGGGGGAGCAGATGCAGAAACTGCTCAAACAAAATGTGGAATTGCTCCGTACTCGGGCCACGCTGATATCTGGCCGGAAGCACCACCCCCCTCCCACGCCCCCCACCAACGCCACTCCTGAGGCCGTTTGCCAGCTTCGACGAGCCGACGGAGAGGTGGCAGAATTACCTGCGCCGGTTCATGCTGCACAGCCAGGTAATGCGTATCGTCGATCCATTCCATGAAGCTGTCCAGCAGTTTGTGATTGTATGAAATTGTCCAAAATTTGAAGCCCTCTAGCGATCCTGAGAAACTTGTGTTTGATGAACTTCGTCAGTTGCTCATGCAGTATTTCGGTTCTCAAACGTATGTAGTGGCTCGCAGTTACAGTTTAATCAGCATCACAAGCGCCCTGAACAATTCTGTGCGGCGTGGATGACCGACCTGCAAGGTCTCTCGCATAAGGGTCGGTGCAAATGGCTCTGAGCACTATGCGACTTAACTTCTGAGGTCATCAGTCGCCTAGAACTTAGAACTAATTAAACCTAACTAACTTAAGGACATGACACACATCCATGCCCGTGGCAGGATTCGAACCTGCGACCGTAGCGGTCGCTCGGCTCCAGACTGTAGCGCCTAGAACCGCACGGCCACTCCGGCCGGCGCGTAAGGGTCGGTTTGAGTCTCCCCATTATGTTACCACGTATGCAGACTCACTCATTATGGACGTGATCGTCCGGTTAACAGCCGACCCACAGGACTAAACTAGGGCATTGGCCTTGTCCTACCCTTCTTTAACCTAATTCGCCAAGATTGCTCAGTCAGATGAACTTACTGCAGTGACAAGGGACAAACTCTCCATATTTGGCAGGCAACAAAGTTAGAGGTGCATGGCAAACAACCCCCACTGTTCTGTGCGATGAGCCAGGCGGCGTTGCCTTCCGCTCAGTTCCTGTGTATTGATGCTGTGGACGACCTGAGTCGAGGTCTACGAGAAAGACAGGCCACGACGCGCACGTCACGAAGGTAGTCCTGTGCTCGCTCGCTCGCTCAAATCAGCAGACAAACTATGTTTCTACAGCTGTTAACTCATAACTAGGCGTGTCCGTACAAACGAAAACTGAATCTTCTGCTGGAATCCGCTATTATGGAATCTTACTGTTATTAGTCCTAGAATGATGGGATTTCCAGGGCCCTACTTATAATTTGTTACGGCTGTACTGGCGTACAATAAAATAAAATCAAGCTAAAATGATTATCAGTTGCATAAGGTACCTCTTCCGACATGTAATGAGTACTGTTAAGCAGAAGAGACTAAATGCTATAAACAAGCCGTTATACCATTTATATCGAGTATTAATAAGAGCCAAGTCTACCTCTCGGAAATCGGCGCTTACTGAATTTACCCGCCAAATTACTGATGCTGACAGTGTGGAAGCATCGTCTGCCTTTTTCTTTCTGCAGTTGAGACTTCCAGCGGCAAAACTATTTTGATCAGATGGCCACATTGCACTGACAGTGAAATATTGCACTGACAGTGAAACCCTGCAAAAGTGGCCTACAGATTGTCATATATGGAAAGACACTTGCTCAATTATACTGCTCTGCCATGGAGTACGGAAGCTAGAATATTTCAGCGTGAAGCTGACCTCCATATACCACATCAGTGTAGTAAACACACAATTCGTATTCTACGCCATACAAAATCGCCCCTTTTGCATCATGCATATAGCTATCAACTGCCAGACACTCGTACATACACCGCGAAGACAGACAGCATAAGCACATGCACCGTTTACGCTCCTCACAGCACTAGATATTGCCCATGAGGTCGGGCGGTCATCCACCGCAGCCGACAGTCACAAGTCATCTGCTCCTGACATATGACCAGAGTGCCCTCAGAGGACCCAAGTCACTCTCCAAACCATTGAACAAAGTCGGGCTCATTTCCCCTCGGCACAGAGGCGTTAATGTTTCTGGCCCTGACCTGCTTGCTTGCTTTCTACACCCATCTCCAGACTCTGGGATTACAAGAACATTATCTTCACATGGTTTACCAGAATATTATACTATTTGCGCGATACTTGTCGATATCAAGCACACAGTAATATCGCCTGCATAGCAGTATCACTCGCACACTATAATTCCGAAGACACAGACTCGAAATTATTTCTCTGGTTCAAAATGGTTCAAATGGCTCTGAGCACTATGGGACTTAACTTCTGAGGTCATCAGTCCCCTAGAACTTAGAACTACTTAAACCTAACTAACCTAAGGACATCACACTTATCCATGCCCGAGGGAGGATTCGAACCTGTGACCGTAGTGGTCGCGCGGTTCCAGACTGTAGCGCCTAAAACCGCTCGGCCACCCCAGCCGGCTAATTATTTCTCTCGAAACTCGAAACTTTTGCGAGGTGGAGCGTGCTGTAAACCATTGAGTAAGTAGAAACTTATGTCTGCAATGACCTATACGTCAAAACTCGAAAAAAGAAATAGAGAAAACTGATATTTCCACTCGTGAATACAGATCCCGGAGATGTAACAGAACCAAATCATTCTTACAATTTACAAAGTCAACTAAGGTGTTTCTCATGTCTAGAGAACCAGCAAACGTGTCTTACACCGGTCTTACACCTGCTAGATGCACACACCACAAACGATGTCCCCTCAACTAAATAAAGGCGCGAAATGTGCAGAAACAGTCAACTGGACAATTTACATAAGAGCGAATAATGGTCTAGCGCAAACACATGTCCATATTGAATCTTCTCAAATTTCCACGCGATCACGAGAGCTATCCAACATGCACTAAGTATTAGTTCGCCATTCGGCTGTCTAGACACGGTTAAGTCAGCTACATTCCTGCATCCCAACAGACCTCTCCATTCGGACAGCTCCTATCGTTAGCCGGAAACGTGAATCATTCCCGCCACAGGCGGGAGAGCGTTATTTCGATGTAGTTTGCGTAGTTTGCAGGTCTGTGGACTGTGTGAGATGGTCCCAAGCATGTGAGAGTGTGCGTTATGTATCAGTGTGATAAATATACTCCATCCCTAAATAAAACGTTCAAAAATAGAGTGCACTTCTCTTCCCAGCAGCCCAGAGCAGCCTGAGTCATTTTCGCGCCATTTTCCCTCTACAGACCACCATCTGGGGTTCTGTGACGTAGAATCACGTGACTAATGCCGTAGCCAATAAGAGTGCAGCATTCTAGGGGTGGGGGATGCTCCTTCATGAATGAACGCTGCGCTCCTAGTGGGAAAATGTAAAAATTGTCATTTGATAATTGAATATCCAAATCGTACAATCATTTATGGAATATGATTAAAATTGAATTGGAATTAAGTACTTAGGTAAGTGATACATTAGATGTGTGATGTGGGTATCACATGTATTCAGTTACATTCACTAGCATACTTCCAGAAGACTATCTGTGGCGCCTGCTGGCTCTACACGCATAGCATACCCTGTTATATACGTGTGAGAGAGAAGGCATTACAGCATTTCTCTCTCTCAGTGCTTGACTACGGGGGTGACATGTGTTTGACGTACTGTGAGCGACAATCTTGGATTACGTAATGGGATCGTGCAGTGGCTGTGTCCTAGAGCACATGGCGAACAAAATATATGCAGCCATGTTGAATAATGGTACTTGTGTCATCAGCTGACGTCACGGTAGCGCCCTCTGGTGCTGGCAATATGTACTAGGCCATGTGGCGAACAAAATGTATGCTGCCATCTTGAATAACGTTACTTGCGTCATCACCTGATGTCACAGTAGCGCCCTCTGGCAGTGGCGATATGTACTAAGTCAGTTGGAATCCGGATCTTGTGGTGAACACACTGGGTGCCGCCATCTTGGATTACGTCATAGATGAGAGCGCCATCTGGTGGTGGCGATGTGTACTATACCAGTTGGGCTCTGGACCTTGTGGTCACACACTGGGTGCCGCCATCTTGGATTACGGTACTTACATCATTACCTGACTTCATGAGAGCATCCCCTGCTGCTGGCGATGTGTACTAGGCCAGTTGGGCTCTCGGTCCAGTGGCAAACACATCTGCATGAAATTGTTTAAATAATAAAGACAAGTCCATTTTTCCCACAAACCCTTAGCAGAATGAAGTGGCGGTTAGGCGAGTGAGGTTAGTACAAGTGTCCTTTGTTTTGGGCCATTTTTGTACCTTAGCAGTGAAACTCCAAGTGAGCTTTGTTTACCGCCAGTTTGTAGGAGGAAGTGGCGGTCGGTTGACTTAGGTTAGTGGAGGTAGCCCAAGTGAGCTATCTTCCCGCGATTTTCTTTGCTTAGTAGAGATAACCGAGGTGTGGTGCATTATCCTCTTTGAATTTGAACTTCCCGCCATTTTTGTGGGGGAAGGGGGTGTGGCACTTTCCTGCAAAAATTCAAACTTCCCGCCAAAGTCCGCCATCTTGGATAACGGTACTTGCGTCATCGCCTGACGTCATGACCTCCATCTTGGTTGACGTCATCGCCACCATCTTGGATAACGGTACTTTGTGCTCATGCCGCTCTTGTCCCAATACTTAACCCATCTACTGCATCCATCGCACTGTGGTAGGAGTCATATGAAGGATTTGGTACATCGTCAAGTATACTGAGTGGCGACTGATCACACTATTGAACACCTTATACAGGCTTGTGAGGTCTGTGCACGAAACAAGGCGATGTACTGGGTGACGCCAGTTAACAGGTACAGGCCAACGGAACATTTGCATGGGGCCTGCCACGTGGCCTCTTGTATTTGTTTCATCCTGAGTGGCATGCCTCAGACATAGTCCCGCCGTGTTTTCCTCATGTGGCTGCCTGGTCTTTCAGCTCGCAGCAGGAGTGCCTGCCAGGTGGAGTAGTGGCTCACAAAGGTCGGCAGTTGTTTGTGGTGGATGTTGGTCGGGTTCAGCAGATTTATAGTTCCAATCAGTTGCAGCCACGACCTGTTGAACCGTCTACACTCCCATCTAAAAGCCAGGCAGGCGATGGGGCGGGTCGCGTCATTGTTCCAAATGGCGACTCTCAATCATGGCGACTTGCTCCCTCACTGCCACCCCCATCACGCCTTCACCGTCCTATCTACTCAGAAGCCACAGCCACAGCCCAGCTGCAGTGCCTCTTAATAGTTTAATAAGACATACATTTAAGACTACATAGTAACTAAGACCCCAGAAAATCTGGAATGGAGTGCACTGGTATAGATGCCTCTTAATATTTTTGTAATGAAAGTTCTCGGAAAAACAGACAGAAATGAGAAAATGTGACATCCAGGTAACTGTTTGTACATATACTCAATTATGGAGTACTCATCCGCTGGTTTGGTGTAATTATAAGTAGCAGTGGCAGCATTTATCGAACGAATTTACAATGGATCATAACAGATGAATATGCTCATATAAAAATGTAACACGGATGCTCTGAGAACCCAAATGAGGAAGTATGGAAGGGATGAGAAACGTCTGTAGCCCTGTGAAACTGCTAGAAGAAGACATAGCTGTATACAGGGAGGTGCTATCGCTAGAAACTTTTAGTGACACAGAGACGAACACGTCTGCCTGGAACACGTTAACAAGACGACTAAGTTACTTGTTGAAATTGATGTGTCGGCAGCTGGGCCAACACCTTGTAGATCGAGATGGCTGAAAATGCACGCTAGACTAACGCAGACGGGCGTGAAGTGCTGGAACAGGCTACGTAATTAATGCTATGAAGAAAAGTACGTAGCTGGATTAATACTTATCTTTAATCAGTCATTGTGGTACATCGCTCTTGACTATACACAGGAGACTTTAATTACAATCACTGTAAGGCTAATGGCGCCTTGCTAGTTCGTAGCCATTAACTTAGCTGAAGGCTATTCTGTCTCTCGGCTAATGAGAGAGTAAGGCTTCGTACATCTAGTCGCTAGCTAGGTCGTCCGTACAACTGGGACGAGTGCTTGTTCGTATCACGAGACCTGCCTTGTGGTGGCGCTAGGTCTGCGATTACACAGTGGCGACACGCGGGTCCGACATGTACTAAATGGACCGCGGCCGATTTAATCTACCACCTAGCAAGTGTGGTGTCTGGCGGTGACACCACATTCCTCCCCCGCAAATCGGCGAACGGTCGTGAGATAAGGCCTCCGCCCGCCGTGGGGAGGACCCCATTTTGACGTATGCGATGAGGTGGGGAGCCTAACAACAGGCGAGGCTGTGCCACCCGCACCCGGCCATTCGGTCCGAGGGGAGCTAGGAAACGCCTGAAAACCTAGTCCAGGGTGCACGTCAACATGCGGTGTATGCGCCCGTAAAGAAACAGGAGGGGCCGAAGGGTCGACTTCCATTGCGTCGGGATAGCCGACGCGCGATCACGTCATGTGGTCCGGAGCGGGCGGGAGTTCCATGGCGGAGGACAGCTGGTCACGGGAAGCGATCGGCGGCGCGTGACCCTGGGAGGCGCTTGGCGGCTGCAGCGAAGCGTCGAATGCGGGCGGCGCCGGCGGGAGTACCGGCGGCGGCGACGGCGGCTGCTGCGGCGGCGCGTCGCCATGGGGCAAAATGGAAGGCATCGTCGGTAACACCTGGGGATGAGGCGAGCCAGTAGATGGGTCCCCAGGGCGCTGACCGGACGGCACCGTCGCTGAAAGCAGACGGGGAGCGGCAGAACGCGTGCGACGACAGAGGCGCAGCTGATTGAGATGCCGACGCACCTCACCAGAGGCCCCCAAAACCAAATACATCGCGCGGCCGAGGCAGCGAAGAATGCGCCCTGCGAGCCAACGCCGTGAACCTCGATAGTTGCGATAAAATATAACGTCGCCAGGAGCAAAAGCAGGAGTCTGCCGCTGCAAAGGAACCTGATGCGGCGGATGCAGCAAAGACATCAAGGTGCGATGAGGACGACCGTGGAGCAACTCAGCCGGCGAGCGACCATCACGGGGCTGAGAGCGATACGAGGACAAAAAGAGCAACAATGCGTCCTCCCGAGAATGCGACTCTTTCAATTTCAACATCTGTGACTTGAAAGTCCGGACCAATCGTTCAGCGGCACCGTTTGACTGAGGCGAAAACGGCGCGGATGTCAGATGTTGAATGCCATTGGCCTGGCAGAATGACTGAAATTCTGCGGACATGAATTGTGGGCCATTGTCGGAAACAATAGTCTGCGGAAGACCTTCAATGCAAAAGATAGCAGACAACGCTTGGATGGTGGCGGAGGACGTCGTGGAAGACATCCGGACATCAAAAGGAAAATTACTGAAGGCGTCGACCAGAACCAACCATCGAGCATTCCAGAATGGACCAGCAAAATCAATGTGCAAGCGTTGCCAAGGGGAAGTGGCTTTTGGCCACGCAAAGACTTTCCGCGGCGGTGCGGATTGTTGTTCGGCACACGCCAAGCAAGAAGAACACATATTCGTAATCGCAGCATCGATTCCCAACCAAGTACAGTGCTGACGAGCAAGTTGTTTCGTTCGCACTATACCCCAATGTCCTTGGTGAAGAAGCCGTAAAACAGAGGACTGTAACGAACGTGGGACCACGACGCGGGACTGATCATTATCAGAACGCAACACCAAAACACCACGTCGAACAAAAAGTCTCTCCTTGTGAGCAAAAAATCGGCGAACCAACGGATCCTCGATCCGAGACTTTGACAAAGGCCATTGCGTAGCAACAAAACGCAAAACAGTAGCAAGGACAGGGTCAGCAGCTGTGGCGGTAGCTACACGACGAAAATCAATCGGAAACGATTCGACCACTTCATCCGTTTCTGAATCAATGAACATGCAAGCAAGTTCGGAAGAATCGAATGCTTTATCCTCAGCACCAGGCAAACGGGACAACGCATCAGCGTTTCCGTGCTTAGCAGTGGACCGATACAAGATATCGTAGCGGTACTGCGAGAGGAAAATAGACCAGCGAATGAATTTCTGCGCTGTACGTGGAGGTACAGGCTTGTTCGGATGAAAAAGCGATGTCAAAGGTTTGTGGTCTGTGATGATGGTGAAGTGACGACCATACAAGAAATCATGGAACTTAGTAACACCAAACACGAGAGCCAAAGCTTCTTTCTCTATCTGGGAATAATTTCTTTGCGCAGACGAGAGCAATTTGGACGCAAAGGCAATAGGGCGATCATGCGAGCCAACTTTGTGCACAAGCACAGCACCGATCCCGAAATCCTATGCATCTACCATCAACAAAAGGGGTTTCTGGGGATCGAATGGCGTAAGGCAAGTAGTAGAAAGCAACGCCGATTTCAACTGGCGAACAACGCGTTCGCATTCCGTCGTCCAGAGAAACGGAACACCTGCACGGCGTACGCGATGAAGCGGAGCTGAAAGAGAAGAGGCATTGCGCACATTCACTCACACCTTGCGATTCGAAATCTTTCAATGTTCGTGCGACCTCATCACGCAATGCGTGAGTAACATTGCGCGCTCTGAAAGTTCGGTTGCGCGTCGATTTTCAGGTCCAAATGTGCTTAATAGTTTTTAGCGCAACCTAAGCCCGGTGCAATAATGTCTGCAAATTCTTCACATACACTAGAAACACTGTCTGTAGGCACAGTTTGATTCACTGATAGGACCTGATTTACAATAGACATGTGAAACAACTGAAATAAATCTAAGCCAAACAAGTTCACTGCAGAAGAAGAACGAAGAACGTAAAATGACACAAGTTTTGTTTGTCCTTTAAATGTTTCAAAAAGAGTGCACTGTCCTAACACAGGAAGTTTCTGTCCGGAATAACTTTTTAACTGAACATTTGCGGCACGCAACGGAGGTGCGCCCAGTTGTTTGTACGTGTCGTGATTGAGCAATGAAACTGCAGCTCCGGTATCGAGCTGGAATGGTATCACTTTGCCTTCAAAGTCTAAGTCCACAAAAAGTTTATTGTCCTGCTGACGACAAGAGCGACTGGTTTGTGCAATTTGAATAGACACTGGTACAGAATCACTTGCTAATTGACGTGATTTCCGGCGACGTCGACGCACAGTTTTTGTGGAACGAACACAGTCACTGTTAGAGAAAGTGGCCCTGGACGAATCGGAATTAACTACATGAATGTCCATGGGCGAAGGTCCACGATCCTGAGTGTCCTTGGTTCGATTCTGGCGCGAAGCAAAGGGCCTGGAATGATTGTTATTGTCTGATCGGAGCTTTTTCTGGCAAACACTTTGAACATGTCCTTTCCTATTACAGAAAAAGCAAATAGCTTGGCGTGACGGGCAATGTTCACGCGAATGTCTAGTAGCACACCGCGGGCATGATTTCACTGCATTTGTGGGCTCGCGCGGTACACGTGGCTTAGAGCGCGGCGGCAGCTTCGTTTGTGGGCGCGAGGGCAGTTGACCGGGCCGCGCAGCTCGCCCGGCGGGCCGGTTAATGTTACACACTGCTGGCGAAGTTTCAAAAGATTCCTGAGCACAGTCAAGTGTGTCTTGTCTATCCAATATGTCTATCACTTGTTGAAGGGAGGGATTAACTAGTTTCAAAATTTGCTCCCGTATGCGAACATCAGAAACGTTCTGTGCTATTGCATCACGTACCATTGTATCTGAATAAGAAAGACCACAGTCACAGTCAAAGGCACAGTCCCTAGTAAGTCCTTGCAATGTTGCTACCCACTCCCTATTAGTTTGACCGGCCGTACGTTTTGTACGAAAAAACGTATACCGTTTTGCAACCACATTAACTGTTTCTTTGAAATAGGCATCTAAAGCAGACAAAATTTCTTCGTAGGACAGAGTTGCTACGTCGCGTCGGGGAAACAATTTCACTATCACACGGTAGGTGGACACACCGACACAAGAAAGCAAAAACGGCTGCCGCTCATTACCTTGAATTCTGTAGGCGGCGAGGTGGAAGGCAAACTGGCGGGACCATTCCCGCCAAGTCTCGTGGGTTTCATCAAAACTTCGAAATGGTGGTGCAACGGCAGGTTGTGGCTGCGGTAGCGGTGAAGCGGCGGCCGCCACATTGGTTTGAATGGCACGTTGACCCTGGACGAGCTGTCCAAGGGCATCCAATAACGCCTGCGTCTGCTGATTCTGCAAGCGATAAAATTCGGACAGTACATCTGGCGAAGCCATGACACAAAGAAATTAGGGCAAAGTAAAACACAAGATCCTTTGGAGACTCGTCGCCATGTGATGTGTCGGCAGCTGGGCCAACACCTTGTAGATCAAGATGGCTGAAAATGCACGCTAGACTAACGCAGACGGGCGTGAAGTACTGGAACAGGCTACGTAATTAATGCTATGAAGAAAAGTACGTAGCTGGATTAATACTTATCTTTAATCAGTCATTGTGGTACATCGCTCTTGACTATACACAGGAGACTTTAATTACAATCACTGTAAGGCTAATGGCGCCTTGCTAGTTCGTAGCCATTAACTTAGCTGAAGGCTATTCTGTCTCTCGGCTAATGAGAGAGTAAGGCTTCGTACATCTAGTCGCTAGCTAGGTCGTCCGTACAACTGGGACGAGTGCTTGTTCGTATCACGAGACCTGCCTTGTGGTGGCACTAGGTCTGCGATTACACAGTGGCGACACGCGGGTCCGACATGTACTAAATGGACCGCGGCCGATTTAATCTACCACCTAGCAAGTGTGGTGTCTGGCGGTGACACCACAGAAATATTGTGAGAAAAGTGGAATCGTTTACACAGAAATATTAAAACATACTGTGAGCCAACCATGCCAAGAAAATGTCATAAATCACGTCGCTCATGTCATCATTGTGAACACACGAGTCAAATAAAAAAAGATCTCGGAAACCGCCTATGGGGAAGTATGGAAGAACTACTTGAACTGAAAACAAATGATTACATTAGTCTGCCGAATATGAATCTGTAAACGTGATATAGACATCGGATGTTTCCATAGGATTTTGAAATCATTTCTGTCGAATAACAGTGTGACTACTTTAACTACATCACTATCGAGAGATGTGTATCTCATGGAAACACCGTAGCGATGTGTGACGTCGAAAGGCAATGTCACACTGCATGCAGACGAACATAGCTGATGCAGAGACGTATGATGTCATCCGTCTCTGGAAGGACACATGCTGTCGTTAGCACACTATCATAATAGATATGAGATCATATGTCATATATATTAATAGAACGGGATCTTTAGAGGTTAAAAGTTGCGTAAGTCTTAAAAAATCTTATGACGTGTGGTCTGAAACACTCAAATGTTATTTCTCTATTGTGTTAGGTGTACAGATTGATTCTGGGACAGACTAAAACCACTATGTTTGAAACGTTGTAAGTCTTTAGTCGCCGGCCGCTGTGGCCGAGCGGTTCTAGGCGCTTCAGTCCGGAACCGCGCGACTGCTTCGGTCGCAGGTTCGGATCCTGCCTCAGGCATGGATGTATGTGATGTCCTTAAGTTAGTTAGGTTTAAGTAGTTCTAAGTTCTAGGGGACTGATGACCTCATATGTTAAGTCTCATAGTGCTTAGAGCCATTTGAACCATAAGTGGTTCAAGGACGAAATATCATCTGCTAAAAGTAATATAGGATTACTGACTAAATTTAGGACTGTATTAAAGAAGAATATGAACAGTCTATGCCATGGAAGAGACAGCAAGCTAGAACTTTGTTAAAAAGAGTGCAATTCATACACACTCTCTGGACTTGATCGTACGGTAGAGTGGCACTCCGACAGATTAGTATGGCGCAGTTCCGTGATGGAAAAGTACCCACTTGAGTTAGCGTGGTGGGACAATTTCCGTACGGGAACGTATAGCGCATCACACCACAGATCGCTTAAATGATTCTCGATCACAATAGTATATTCTTCTGCTGCGTGGCCCTGGCAAAGCTCACTTAGCTGCTACACCACTTTCCCAATTTCCCTAGGATCTGACATATCTTGGTACCTCGCAGAATACTGCTTCCTTCCCATTAACATGCTGTGGCTTCCCATTTTGTGGAAGCTGTAACGCTTTGGGCCGGGTATCAGTCGATGCACTATGTAATCTGGTCTTTTGTAGAGCACTGGTTCACAGACTGCTGGGTATCGATCTCTTCAATTGAGGTTTTTACGCTCGACTTTAGCAAATAACACTTGTCGTTAAAATGACAGTCCTATATATATACCATCTGTGATACCTCCTCTTACTTAATATATTAGTCGACTTACATTCTCCCGATTAGCAACGTCTGTTGACATATCATAATTACTACCATATTTGAAAATACGCAGTAATCCAATAGACTTCGAAGTAATTTAAATCACAGTAACATTCAGCCTAGACTGATAATGACCAAAACTCGTAAATTACCATCTAAATTACTACATAACAGAAATTGAAATGGCGAAACACAGTATTTGGAAAATTACTTGTTACAAAAAGAAGTAAATACCTTTTTTGAGAATTTATAGATCAACAGGAAGCTTATTAGGAGACGAAGTATTCGGAATACGTTTCATATTTCGTCAAACTTGCAGGATTGAGTTAATATTGAAATACGAAACATTCATTGTTGCTTCGCAATTCTAAACTGCAACACACACTCCAATTATAAAATTGTTAATACTGTTATTCCTTTTGTATTTTTGCACCAGTAAAATAATGCAAAGCACTCAAACAAACCTCTCCCAGAGAAATACATGCTTTAAAATATTAATCTGCTTAGCCGACTTCCAGAATAAATTCTGGATTCAGATAACCTGCACTTGTAAATGCAAAAACTATAAATTATATTTCCACATAAAAACGATGGTTGTTTAAACACTGAATCAATTCGTAGAAAGTACGATCGCCGGCCGGAGTTGCCGAGCGGTTCTAGGCGCTGCAGTCTGGAATCGAGCGACCGCTGCGGTCGCAGGTTCGAATCCTGCCTCGGGCATGGATGTGTGTGATGTCCTTAGATTAGTTAGGTTTGATTATTTCTAAGTTCTAGGCGACTGATGACCTCAGCAGTTAAGTCGCATAGTGCTCAGAGCCATTTGAACCATTTGAAAGTACGATCATCTAATACGTCTTTATCATAAATGTTGTACTTTTCAGTTTTCCTGTGTAAGGATATCAGAATGTAAGCATCTAACTGACACGAAATGTTTTCGTCATTATATGTGAAGCTGTTTAGATTTGTTAATCAGCAGACGTGAATGAAATTTCCTCTGTATATTGAAGTACTCGCAACATTGTTACGGCTTCAAATGGCTCTGAGCACTATGGAACTCAACTTCTGAGGTCATTAGTCCCCTAGAACTTAGAACTAGTTAAACCTAACTAACCTAAGGACATCACACACATCCATGCCCGAGGCAGGATTCGAGCCTGCGACCGTAGCGGTCTCGCGGTTCCAGACTGCAGCGGCTAGAACCGCACGGTGTCATGTCTTGTGGGATGTATGACACACTGTGTAACAGTTAAACTACGAATGAACAAATGGATGTTTGCAACAAAACTTACAGCCAGTGTTATTTAAAAGCCTGCAGAGAACATTAAACATTTTCTGTACAGCATAGGAGTCGACCTAGGGAAAACTCACAATGTAATTTCAACTTGGGGAAGATCAACAAGACACAAGATGAGTGAAGTTTCATTCGGATCTTTTGGTCATTCTTGTAAATTCTCAGCTTGTTATGCTGACCTTTCATATAACGTGAGCGCATGTACAGACTCTTGGCGAGGATGTCGAAGGCCTTTTCAAAGTGCACGACCTGAGTATTCACATCTCTGACCACTTAAATGGTTATCGATATTAGAGCTATTCGACGACATTTCAACGAAAATGATAATGGGCAAGAGCAGTGAAGTTGTGAGTCGTATGAACTTGTGCGTCGTAGCGCTGCAGCCAGCTGCGAGGCGGCCATTGTTCGACTCTACGGCCGTAAACTGTTTCAGGAGGCGAGCGTTTCAATAAACGCTTTATACTCGTCGTAATCTTCGGGACGCTGGACGTTTCCGCTATAATTTCGCCTTGATACCCGTGAGTTCAGGCACGTACACATCCAGCGTGTAGCTCGAGAACACTCTCCGTGGCCAGGAGTATGTTTTCACGTTCTTGGCGCCCGTTCATTGCTTCTGTGTCGTGATATTTGAACGCCGTTCTTCGTATGAAATCTTCCACTAAAATTAGATATGCAGAACCTTCGCTGATAACGATAATCCATATTGCCAACTAGAGGGTGAAACATTACAGATGCAAGTTCATTTATTTTATTTCTGCTTTTTGCTTGCTGGTCGTCATGGCCTCTGGCCACGCGCGTACAAGGCGGGCACTGCCCTCGGGCGGCACTTCCAGGCAAGGGTGAGGGATGGGGAAGGGCGGCAAATTCAGCCGACTTATGTTCAGACTCATATTAATGTGTGCATATCTGCATGCCACAGTTATTATTGTTTCCATTTTCTCATAATAATGCAATGTATTTCTAACTGTTGGAATTAAAATACAAAACATCTGCAGATGCGAACCACTTGAGCAACAGCAGGTACTTGCGAAGGGACTTCCCCATGGGGGTTGGAACACTTGCATAGAGTGACATTTGCGTGGTGTGTCACTTGCATGGGGCCTGCGACTCTTGCCGGGCTAAATGGCCTTTCACTGGTGCAGGCACACTAAGAAGCCTAGCACTTCGGCACAGCTGCTCACGCGAGCTGGCTCGCGCACACACCAGCGCAGTCAGCAACCACATGTCGCTTCAGGGTGGCTCGCTAACGCATTTCGTGAAAATTCATTTTTAAGACTGTTGTATTAATGAGAACTGACAATTAAATTCAGTATAATGAGAACTGATAGTGAAATTCAATATCTCTTAAAATTTTGATGATGCAAAGAACGAGGGGCAGCTAAGTAAGAAACATGGTATTTGTTATGACTACTGCAGTCTTTTGGTGACTGCCGTTCTAGGACGAAATTTAAATTGACAAATTTATATTTCGTTACAATTTTGTTTAAACGTTAAACCTAAAAACACAGAATGTGAATGAATATTACTTATTCTTTTCACTAAAGTATCAACATTTCGTACGACTTTTCGATTAATGCTAATTCGAAGACAGGCTCTTAAGCTGAAGTCTGCCAGTGAGCTTCTGTGGATGGCTTTTGTTCTCTTCATTGCAATGGTACGCAATTGTCCTCCTTACACGAGGCATCACAACAACGTTTCACCAGGCAGCGATGGTCAACTGCTGTTTGTGTATGAGAAATCGGTTTGAAACTTTCCTCATGTCAGCACGTTGTAGGTGTCGCCACCGGCGCCAACCTTGTGTGAATGCTCTGAAAAGCTAACCATTTGCATATCACAGCATCTTCTTCCTGTCGGTTAAATTTCGCGTCTGTAGCACGTCATGTTCGTGGTGTAGCAATTTTAATGGCCAGTAGTGTATAAAACATGTCGGGGGGACGCCGGGAACAGTGCAGTCTTTGTCGTAATGCTGAAACGGAGTGGTTTATCTCACGTCCAAAGGGGCATGGTCATTAGCTTTCGGGCCAAGGGTGGAAGCATTTCGGAAACGGCTAAGTATGTAACCTGTTCGCGTGCCGCCGTGGTTAATAAAGTATACCGTGCATGGCAATATGGCGCTATCCAAAACCGGCGCCGAGGCAACTGTGCTGCACCACAGGCCATAGATGACAGGGGTGAACGACGGCTGCAGAAATGTGTACGGGCGAATAGACGTGCAACTGTTGCGCAAGAGACCGACCAGATGAACCAAGAAGGTACCAACAGTATGTCCTCAATGAACGTTCAACGAACTTTGCTGCGTATGGGCCTCCACCCTTGATGCTCATCAAGTGCAGCAACCCAATTTGATTTGGTTCACTTTGTCACTCAAGCAATCACTTTGTTTATGTTATACAATATTTCACTTGTACTGGGAACATCATCTACACTTTCTTCTTCAACTTCATCATCCTCATCCTCGGCTGCTTCACTACTTTCATTTCGAAGAGCATGTTATCTATGACCTCCGAAATCGGTTCTTCCTTGTCGACGACCAGGCAACGATTCAAGTCTTCAAGATCATTATTGCGCTTTACAACATCACATGCAGACTGGATATCACTGCTCTTGAAATCTATTTCACTATAGCGTTCATTTGTTGCATTTTCTTCAATGGAACACTTCTTCCAGAAATTCCTAATAGTGGTAGGTCTGATGCACTGCCATGTCAGGCCGACAGAATACGCATTGTTAAGTGGGGTCATTTTACAAACCGTGTTACGTCCAGTACGACACAAGTAAGCCTCTTCAGTGATAGAGAAGACAGGTTTGTGCTCGTTCAATAAAAGCATGTATGTGACTGACTTCGTCCAGTACACTTAAGTTATTGTATAATGTCTGCATGTTGGGTGACTGGGCAACAAGCAGAGCTGTGAAACTCGTGGTAGAACGGAAGGACATAGGGAGCTCACACATTCCTTCGGACAATGGGACGGCACAGCCGCTTCCGGTGCTAATCTCGGGATGCCCGGGAGCTGAACCACCTGCAAAACGGGAACACGTGCCAGGCGGGCAGGCGTGAGAAAGCAGCGGGTCCGCCAAAAACACGTGGCAGCAAGTATTCGCGGACTTTCCTACGGAAGTAGAAAGAACTTCCAGAAACTTCGGTCTGGATTCTAAACTGAGATTGGTCGGCATTCGGAAACGAGCGCCTTCCGGAAAGATGATTCGCCACCCAAATTTAATGGAGGAGAAAAGACTTTGAGCTGGTAAAAAGTGGAGGAAAGTTAGAGCTGTCGTTCCTGGGGCATGGAGCTGAGAGGCAGTTCCTTGGACGTGGAGCTAGAGAGTCGTTGCTGGGTCGTGGAACGAGTCCACGGCAGTAGACGGGCGTCTTCGGCTGTACTTTTGGTGAAGTACAATTTTCCTATTACCTCGCTGAAGGGAGAAGCTCTGCGGCTATAGTGTCTGATCACTACGGTGATCTTGCTTATGCACCGGCATACATTGCTGAATCACGTGTTCTACTCCGTTCTGCACGGAGGTTTCACACTGCTCATTGAGATAGTAGTTCCTTCTTGATATTTAGTACAACGGGGGATGTCAATTACTCTGCGCCTAATCACAGATCGCGAGTGCATTATAGGGCAGAGCCAGACAGTTTAAGGGCCAATATTAATTCATGGAGAACCTGAGAGTTGTAATTATTGCTTAGTGTCTTTGAATTGTGATTATGACGGATAAATATGCTAAAATCACGGCATTTATCATTTAGTAGATAGTATTTTCCCGTGCTAATTAATCTTGTCACTTGTGCACATTTTATACGAGTGTTTTAATTTATTCGTTAAAAGAGAACTGGATTTTGTCGGCTTATCTTGACATTCAATCGCATCCATAGGATACGATTAGGAAACAGTTAAGCTGTCACACGACAATTGACTTAACTAATGAGAATAACGTACTCCTACTGGGGAACGTATAAGTGTCAGGGCGACTCCAGTCGCGTTAAAATATCCGTTGCGCAAATTATCATTTTTGCCAGCAGTAGAAGAGGTAGAGGCACGTTAGAGCATCACTCTTAAGATTTACAGATTTCAAGAACATTTCCCTTCTCTCATCTGCATTTACTATTGAAGTGAGTAGTTTACGACAATAATGAACCTTAAATGCTCGTATGATACCCTGATTCAGCGACTAAATTAATGCAGTAGCGTGTTTTTGAAGTGAGTAGTTCACGGCAATAACGAACCTCAAATGCTCGTATGATGCCCTGATTCAGCGACTAAATTAATGCAATAGCGTTTTTTTTTTTTTTAGTGAGTAGTTCAGAATAGGGGATCGTGGAGGAATTTTATAAGGGGATATGCTCCAGACTGAACGCTGAAAGGCATAATCAGTCTTAAATGATGATGATGATGATGAGTAGTTCATGGCAATAATGAGCCTTAAATGCTCGTATGATGCCCTGATTCAACGACTACATTAATGCAGCTGCGTTTTTTAGTAAAAGCAAGGTTTTTATTTTTCTGTCTCTGATTCCAGCACATCAGCAGGTGGATGAGCTGGACGGTGTTCAAGGACTAGTAGAGCTTCTTCTCTCACGTAAGTGACAGTAGGTGCTTTCTCACCGACGGTACAAATTCTTATTGAAACCAACTGGTGAAAATGTCATAGGGAATTGTAATGATGCCATGTTTAAATGCTTGGAACATCTCGGGCTTTTACTTTTACCTATACAAAGAAACTTTAGCTTATGATTGCCCGATTTATTTGTGGGAAAGGTGAGGGTTATTCTGTATTTATTCACTTTCAAATCCGTCTTATTTCCTGATTTTTTAGTATCGAGACTTCTGGTTGGAAGCAATCGACAATAAATCGCAGTTTCCTCTTCACAGTTATACACTTGACGATCATCTAAATTTTCATCTACCTCTACTTTGTGTAGAATTTCAAGAAACTGTGAAGCAGATTCACTGGCGCAAGACCTTGCTTCCCCTTCAGTGGTCGTTTGGTGAATTCCACGGCGACATTTCTATCTTGAAAACCATCCGTCGGAAACTATAAAATCTTTGTTCCATGTAAATCAGAGTGAAATTTTTCAGCTTGGGCATTAATAACTGGCCTGGAAAATGCCACACCTTCACTTCTCTTTATTAAAAGCCACCTATAAAGGTATTCGTCAAGTTCACTGTTGTTTCCTACTTTGGTCCTTTTTCTGTCTATTCTCACATCACTTTCAACTGGTTAACAAAATTTCTACGTTTATCCTCTTCTTTCACCCATTCTCTGATTGTTCCTTCAGGTACACCACACTTGCATGATAAACCTGCTTTAGTTTCACCATTCCTCAAACGATCAGTAATTATGTTTCTGTGATATCGTAACAACACACAGAAATCTAGACAGTGAACGAATAATTTGTGAGCCACATGATGGTTGTGTTGATATCGATATTGCCAAGCACTGTTGCATAGTCACTTTATTCACTACGTCTCAATGTTAACAGCGAGATGTGTATTCAGAGCTTCTGTCCAGCAACAATCCTGATATGTTGATAAGAGAAACCAAAGGTGGAGTTAAATTTCGTACATTTGTTTTCGCTATTGTTTAGAGAGCTTGGGGTTTGCAGCAGCAAATTATACTGCAGAAAGGCTACGTGCAGATTGTAATAAGATTTTTCAAGTTTATAAAATATACTAAGCGTGCAAAAATCATTCATAAATGAAATTTCATTTTGGGGGACATACTTTATACCGCGTTATATCCGAATCAGTGGTATATCGGACCGAGGTATATGGGGCTTCTACTGTATCAGTGACACACATCCTAGTATTTTTTCTTTAAAACATAAGAATTCAACATTAACCCCCATCAATCGCATCCCTATAAAAGGTTAGCTGCGTCCAGTAGTTTTTTTTTTTTTAAGTTATCTCGGCTCCAAAAGGCCGTAAACTCTTTTTAATTCGTGAAAAATGTAAGCAATTTCTTTCTTTAAAAGTTTTTTCATAGAATAAAAATTGGGATAGTTAGTTAAAAAACGTACCGAACAAATTGCAAGTTCTTTGAAGCCACTTTTTGGTCGTTACCATTAATAAAATCGAAAAAAGTATTTATTAGCATGGCAGCACAACTCTTTACGAAGGAAAAGGAAATCATATCGCAAAATAATTAATATTTTTTACTTTTTGAAACAGATGCTTTTTTAAGGTCTTCCACCACGCTCAAGTACTTGCAGGGCAGCAGCTTGTTTTAATCAATACAACAGGAAAGCAGCCAAAGTTGCAAATTTCACTTTTATTTACTTGATGGCTAGTTTCGGGCCGGGATCTATTTGCAGATCATCCAGATAGTCAAAACCGTGTTTCTCAAAATATAAGAACTATGCCAAGATAACAATCATATAATTATAACAAAATGCAAATGAGCTATATCTATGCTCTGGAACTGTTCATTTGCACTTTGTTATGCAAGTTTGCTACCTTCACATGGTGGTTATATTTTGAGAAATATCATTTTGAGTATCTGGATGATTTGAAAATGGGTTCTGACCTGTAACTAGTCATCAAGTAAATAAAGTGAAATCTACAGCTTTGTTATACTAAACGTACCTGTTTTCGTCAGTATAGTACAAAATGTGTTTCCAGGAGTCTTTCAATTTTAACGATACTAAGTTTGATGAAACGGTTAGTCGGGAATGAGGATAGATGCCAGAGAGAAAGATCAAGAAGCAGACGAAAATTAAGACGATTTTGCAATAGCCAGTGATCATAATTCTACTATCGAACAAGAGGATTATTCAGAGGAAGAACTTCAGGACCGTGGCGATGTATCTCCAAAGAAATGTTTACAAGTGTTACTTCAAATTAAATGTGTTATGAGTGGTAGTAAAGCAAAATGTAATTCCCAGAACAGAATGTCAGTTTTGCAGAATTTCTTTTTTTATCTATTGAGTGCAATTTTATGTGCATGTTTAGAACATAGAATTTAATTTTGTGTGGTAATTTACTTGCTACAGAGAAACTGTAATTTTTAAAAATGTAAAATCTGTTTTCTAACAGTTCGTTTATGTGTACTCTTTAAAAATCCGTGATTTTGTCTGATCAAAAGCAAAAAATTGCAGTCCTTATTCAGTCCATTGAAATCAACGAAGTGTAGTTAAACAACACTTAATTAACTGTAAAAATAAATGTTATATGACATAAGTTAAAGTTTTCAAATGAGCTATGCATTAAATCTCAGTTGAAAACGTAGGGGTCCCAGAGACCGCACCTTGTAGTACACGTTAGAGTTAAGGGTTAACAGTCGGCTCGTGATGTATTGGAACTGTTGCTCGATGTTATTTGGTATTTCGGTCTGGAGGTCAATACAGAATATTTCATCTGTGAAGTTGAAAAACATCCGTGCGTCATGTAGTGTGAGAAATGTTCAGATAAACTGCAGAAAATTTAAGTTTTCACTGGACGTTGGAAGCAAACGTTCTTCAGTGACGACGATGATTGGTTGGCATCACTCACATTTCTTCCCACTTGTGTTCGGTGTGCTGACATGTTATGAAACACAAAAGTATTCATTTTGTCTTCAAATCTGTATCTGTCTCGATCACGAACAAAACTGTAGAACATAAAGCAAGTTTTTATAATATCTTCAGCAAATTCTAGAGATCCATTCGAATATCGATCAAAAATTCTGCACTCTTTTGCAAGACTGCGAGAAACACATTCAACATATCTTCTAGCCCCACAGAGACTGCATCTGAAAGCTCTTTGAAAAGAAATTAATCACCAACCTGTACACGAGGAAAGCAATCGTAGCCTTCATACAACTGTTTGAGGAAATTTAGTTTCATTGTCACTTAACTTTTTACGAAGCAATCAATTCGTGAACACAGATTAATCTGGCGATCTATTTACTCCAACGTCAGTGAACGTAAGTCTGTGGTGTGAATCACCCATGGCGAGCAACAGTATCGAGATTATGTGTTTTATTGTTGTAATAAAGTGACCCACAGTCAGATGGCTTGATGACACGTATATGTTTACAATTTGTAAGCATCACACACTTGGGTAAATTGTCTGCATTTTTAGTAAACCTTTAACTACTATTCCTTCGAGAAATAGTGACACCCAGGATACGCTTTTAAATTACCTCTTTTTGATTTTGTTATTCAGTAAGAGAAGTCAAAGAGAAAGCCGGTAGTGTGCGTGCCGATTCGCCGCGCTAGTGCCGTTATATGCGCGTTCACACAGAGAACGCTGGTTAGCGTTCTAGTCAAGGTGCAGTAGTAACATTACGGGTAGAACGTCATGCGCCCTCGGTTACCTCTGCTGTCTTTCTCACACGATTTTACAGAAACTATTCAAACAATTCGATTTTTATGTTACGTATGGCTTTATATGTGAACTTCATGGTGAATTGCCTGTCATCTTGCTAATGGTCATACTTATTGTGATGTTGTTGTTGTGGTCTTCAGTCCTGAGACTGGTTTGATGCAGCTCTCCATGCTACTCTATCCTGTGCAAGCTTTTTCATCTCCCAGTACCTACTGCAACCTACATCCTTCTGAATCTGCTTAGTGTATTCATCTCTTGGTCTCCCTCTGCGATTTTTACCCTCCACGCTGCCCTCCAATACTAACTTGGTGATCCCTTGATGCCTCAGAACATGTCCTACCAACCGATCCCTTCTTCTGGTCAAGTTGTGCCACAAACTTCTCTTCTCCCCAATCCTATTCAATACTTCCTCATTAGTTATGTGATCTACCCATCTAATCTTCAGCATTCTTCTGTAGCACCACATTTCGAAAGCTTCTATTCTCTTCTTGTCCAAACTATTTATCGTCCATGTTTCACTTCCATACATGGCTACACTCCATACGAATACTTTCAGAAATGACTTCCTGACACTTAAATCAATACTGGATGTTAACAAATTTCTCTTCTTCAGAAACGCTTTCCTTGCCATTGCCAGCCTACATTTTATATCCTCTCTACTTCGACCATCATCAGTTATTTTGCTACCCAAATAGCAAAACTCCTTTACTACTTTAAGTGCCTCATTTCCTAATCTAATTCCCTCAGCATCACCCGACTTAATTAGACTACATTCCATTATCCTTGTTTTGCTTTTGTTGATGTTCATCTTATATCCTCCTTTCAAGACACTGTCCATTCCATTCAACTGCTCTTCCAAGTCCTTTGCTGTCTCTGACAGAATTACAATGTCATCGGCGAACCTCAAAGTTTTTATTTCTTCTCCATGAATTTTAATACCTACTCCTAATTTTTCTTTTGTTTCCTTTACTGCTTGCTCAATATACAGATTGAACAACATCGGGGAGAGGCTACAACCTTGTCTTACTCCCTTCCCGACCACTGCTTCCCTTTCATGTCCCTCAACTCTTATAACTGCCATCTGGTTTCTGTACAAATTGTAAATAGCCTTTCGCTCCCTGTATTTTACCCCTGCCACCTTTAGAATTTGAAAGAGAGTATTCCAGTCAACATTGTCAAAAGCTTTCTCTAAGTCTACAAATGCTAGAAACGTAGGTTTGCCTTTCCTTAATCTTTCTTCTAGGATAAGTCGTAAGGTCAGTATTGCCTCACGTGTTCCAGTGTTTCTACGGAATCCAAACTGATCTTCCCCGAGGTTGGCTTCTACTACTTTTTCCATTCGTCTGTAAAGAATTCGTGTTAGTATTTTGCAGCTGTGACTTATTAAGCTGATAGTTCGGTAATTTT
Source organism: Schistocerca piceifrons (assembly GCF_021461385.2). NCBI lineage: Eukaryota > Metazoa > Arthropoda > Insecta > Orthoptera > Acrididae > Schistocerca > Schistocerca piceifrons. The sequence goes on from NC_060149.1 coordinate 649,096,812, forward strand.
CACATCTGTCAACACCTGCTTTCTTTGGGATTGGAATTATTATATTCTTCTTAAAGTCTGAGGGTATTTCGCCTGTTTCATACATCTTGCTCACCAGATGGTAGAGTTTTGTCAGGACTGGCTCTCCCACGGCCGTCAGTAGTTCCAATGGAATATTGTCTACTCCGGGGGCCTTGTTTCGACTCAGGTCTTTCAGTGCTCTGTCAAACTCTTCACGCAGTATCATATCTCCCATTTCATCTTCATCTACATCCTCTTCCATTTCCATAATATTGTCCTCAAGTACATCGCCCTTGTATAGACCCTCTATATACTCCTTCCATCTTTCTGCTTTCCCTTCTTTGCTTAGAACTGGGTTTCCATTATTGTGATATTCGCATTTAAGTAAGACGTTGCGCGACATTCGAAAAAGTTTACAATGAAAAATATTGGGCGCTATGATTTTGCTTTGATGCATATTACATCATACGTTGCGGCGAAACACCGTATGTTGCTGCAAATGACATTTAGCTAAGATGTTGAATTTTTTCTTTAGACTTGGGAGGAGGTTCCTTTCCTCTCTCGAATCTCGAGAAAATGGAATTTATGTACAGTGCTATCCATATAAACCTGAACCAATTTAACGAGTTATAACATCTGAACTAAGCACGGGACGCATTCGCAATTTTGGGAGACGATAATACGCAAGTAGTAAAATACATACATACATACAAAATCCACACAGTATATGTTCAAAGTACCCTCCACCAGCATCGATGCACATCTGTAATCGTTTCGCCATATTCCGCGACGTTCTGTTAGGTGTATCCTCGCCATTTTTGCTTATTTCGTATGTAATGGCGATTGTACATGGTCTTTTCTTGTACACTCAGCTTTTAACATACCCCCGCAAGAAAAACTCCGGTGCAGAGGCGGGGGGAAGGGGGGGGGGGTAGGTCAGGTGATCGGGGAGCACAAATTTTTTGAGATTTTCGGTGACCAAAGAAATTGGTTACAAGCTGCCGGAAGCGTCAGACTCGTTGAAAAGTTGCTCCATCATGCCGGAAATACACTTCTGCAAGTTCGATGTTATCCAGTTGTTCTAAATATGTATTGAAAATGCCCGTATAAACTGTAGGGTCTACGGTAGTATCGATGAAAATCGGGTCAACAATCCTGGAAGCTGAAAATGGTTCAAATGGCTCTGAGCACTATGGGACTTAACATCTATGGTCATCAGTCCCCTAGAACTTAGAACTACTTAAACCTAACTAACCTAAGGACATCACACAACACCCACTGGAAGCTGATACCATGCGCCGCACTCCAACCTCTTCATTGTGCAGTGGTGTTTCGTGGATGGTATGGGGGTTTACACCAGCCCAGTATCGGCTGTTTTGAGTGTTGATATAGTCTGACAGATGGAACCATGCCTCATTTGCAAACCAACTTAAGGAGAGAGTGTCTGGACGTTGAATAATAAACCCCTGAAATTATCGATGGTAACGCATTCTTTTCTCATGATATGTTTCTAGCAATGCTTGCAGCATGTTGCACTGTGTACGATCGCAATGCCGACTTCTTCGCAGCTCTCTGACATGTGCCATATAAAATGCCTGTCTCCTGGCTCAACGGACGCAACAATTTCGTTGGAAAGTTCTCCAAGCATCTTCGAACATCAATAACTTTTGAACTCAGTGATGGTCTATGTTTAGCACTGTCGTTGTTTAGTACACCAGTTGTCTCCAGCTTCCTTACAATCTATAAAACGGTTGCCTAGGTGGGACATCGCGCACTTTGAATTCTCTCCAGAATCCTAGTTGTGCTGTAACCAACGTGTCTGTTGTCCAATATGTTTTCACAATAAAAACCTGCTCTTTAAGTGTGTACTACATATTTCTGCCAGCTAAAGACTGCGAACGAATCACTAATTTACTTGTTATTGTCAAACGCCTCAAACGCCCGGAACAACACACCCCACATACTGCACGAACCGCGACCGACGAAGCTACAAATGAAGCCGAGCATTATTCCAGACAAAAGACCTCATGCGCGAAACAGAAATCAACTTGTCTACAACAGTCGGTACTTCCGATTAAACTTTCCCGTTCCTATGTACTTCCGGAAGGAAATTATGACACATTGAAGTAGCTCCGATTTATAAGGACCACCCTGTAGCACGTTCACTTCTGATCGCACGCGCGCTAGAATGAAATATTCATAACATACCTCATAACTCCTAAGCCGTTGGAGATATCGAAATGAGATTTTGGCAAATGATAGCACATAGCGAGGAGAGTATTTTGCCATATGGTTAACATACGGAACGTCCTTATTTTTGTCGATATAGCCGAAGCTACAGTTTTTGTTTGATAGTTTTTCAGTCATGCATGTCCGAAGAAACATTTCGTCAAAATTCGGAATAACACAGGCACTGCAATACCCATATTTATCCGCCGACACCGGGCAAGCGACTTTAAAGTAAAATGTCTCCCCTGCAAGGGAATATACATAATGGATGTACAGTCGTGCTCAAAAGTATCCGAACGACCTGAATTGCATTTCGCCTGATTCGCATGCAACCGGCATTACGCAGCTGTCTGGCAGGTTCTCTAATCGCTCCTTGGTACAGTCATTTGACTATCGAAAATAGTTCCAACAAGTCACCACTAGAAAACACTGCTCTGGATCGCAACAACTCAAGATGTAAAGTAATACCACGATACTACAAATATCAAGGAACACCTTATCACAGATAATACTGTCCTTAAGGCTTGTAAGCTCACATTTATTACAATAAATGACATACCTGAAATGTTACCACTCTCATTATTACGTCAGATAGGTAATGCACGTAGTAAGTTCGTCGTATTCATGATTTACTCTTGGAGGTAACATACCGTACTTATTATTTAACACAAAATGGCATTAAAAATTTGAGTTATTTACGAGCAGCTAGTTGAGAATATATATGAACTTCAAATGACACGACGAACTGTCTCGTTCTGCATATGGATTCAAACCCAGGTCATGCAGACTAAGCAAAGATTTCGTGACTGACGGAAACTAACAGTCATTCCTGATTAGGCATACAGATAGTGATATACCTCGATTTTAGACAGTATCAGTTAACAAATATCAACTTTAAATTACATAACGCAGACATTTTTAACGGACGCGAATTCCTACCCAGCATCTACTGTCCCTGTTAACGAACTACGAGAGATGTTAAATAGTGCTTCTTAACAAGTAACTTACTTGAAATGCCGTGAGGTAAAGCTTTGTGTTGGACAGGGATTCGAACCCAGAACCTAATCGGATTGATATCGAAGCACAATCAACAGTGACATATCGGATTTTCTCGGCAGTAGCTAGATGTTTTAACTGAAATGGCGAGACGAAACATTAATGTTTTCCTTCCTAGGACTCCAACCCGGCACCTATCGCTGTTACATTCTAGAGAAAACGAACGTTAAATATGGGTTTGTTGCAACAGCAGCGACATGTGAGCGTGTTTGAACTAGAAATAATATGACGAAGAGTTCAATGCTGACTGGGAATAGAGCCCCACACATATCGTTGTTGACTACACACAAAGAGACGTCAGCTACCGAATTTTTCTCCACCAGCAGCTCGGAATAATATCTTGAACTTACAGTGATCTCGCAAATAGTTCTGTGTCTCACTGGGAGTCAAAAACGTCAAATATCGTTAGTGTTGACAACGAATGAAAATACATTAAACATCAAAATTATTATCCACCAGCAGATAGGTGTTCTCATGCTAGAGCTTGATAATACATAATTAAATCTTTAGTGCCGGGCCAGGATTCGAACCCATTCACGCGCAACATGTGGAGATGTTGCGTTCCGCAAGGTCCTCTGCTGTTCCTGATTTACATAAATGATCTAGGTGATAATCTGAGCAGCCCCCTTAGATTGTTTGCAGATGACACTGTAATTTACCGTCTAGTAAAATCATCAGACGATAAATTCCAGTTACAAAATGATCTAGAGAGAATTTCTGTATGGTGCGACAAGTGGCAATTGGCACTAAACGCGGCTGGTCCCGGCGGAGGTTCGAGTCCTCCCTCGGGCATGGGTGTATGTGTTTGTCCTTAGGATAATTTAGGTTAAGTAGTGTGTAAGTTTAGGAACTGATGACCTTAGCAGTTAAGTCCCATAAGATTTCACACACATTTGAACATTTTTGGTACTAAACAAATAAAAGTGCGAGATATCTACATGGGTACTAAAAGAAATCCTATAAATTTTGGGTATACGATAAATCGCACAAATCTAAGGGCTGTCAATTCGACTAAATACTAGGAATTACAATTACGAGCAGCTTAAATTGGAAAGACCACATAGATAATATTGTGGGGAAGGCGAAACAAAGACTGCGCTTTGTTGGCAGAACACTTAGAAGATGCGACAAACCCACTAAAGAGAGAGATTACATTACACTTGTCCATACTCTGCTGGAATATTGCTGCGCGGTGTGGAATTCTTACCAGGTAGGATTGACGAAGGACATCGATAAAGTGCAAAGAAGGGCAGCTCGTTTCATGTTATCGCGCAATGGGGTGAGAGTGTCACTGATATGATACGCGAGCTGTCGTGGCAGTCACTAAAACAAAGGCGGTTTCCTTTGCGGCGAGATCTATTTACGAAATTTCAATCACTAATTTTCTCTTCCGAATGCGAAAATATTTTGTTGACACCCACCTACGTGGGGAGAAATGATCATCATAATAAAATAAGAGAAATTGGAGATCGAACGGAAAGATTTAGGTTATCCTTTTTCCCACCCGCCATTCGAGAGCGAAATGGCAGAGAAGTAGGCACTTAAGAGTGAATTGCAGAGTAACCATGTAGATGTAGATGTATTTGCGTGCTGTCACTTTTCAAAATCTCGTTCAAAATGGTTCAAATGGCTCTGAGCACTATGGGACTCAACTGCTGAGGTCATTAGTCCCCTAGAACTTAGAACTAGTTAAACCAAACTAACCTAAGGACATCACAAACATCCATGCCCGAGGCAGGATTCGAACCTGCGACCGTAGCGGTCTTGCGGTTCCAGACTGCAGCGCCTTTAACCGCACGGCCACTTCGACCGGCCAAAATCTCGTATCGATATCTCGTACGATTTAGGATATGTGAGGGATATTGTGTTAAATTTCATTCGCAATAACAAATGGTGTAATATGGACCAAACACAAAATCATAGCGACCTCTATTTTTCATTGCAAACTTTTCGTGCTTCACGCAATGTCGCACTTAAATGCCAATATCACGTTTTTTATGATCATTATCAAACTTTTGGGCACTTCATCATAAATCTTACACATAAAGCTATAAGTAACGCGAAAATCATTTTTTTCTAATCAGTTTCTGTTAAATCGTTTGAGAAAGATTGAAGGGCGTGCGCCGCCACCCTGCTGCCATTGTGTGGTGCCGCATTAGATAACAAGTACATATTTTCCGGCCTAGGTCAAGCCGCCTGCGCTGACAGCCTGCTTGTCTCTCTGTGCGCACCATGATGCAAGCGCGCGACTACTGGAATTAGTTTTCAGAGCGAGCGCGCACTAATTCCTCCCACTTCGCTACACGCTCAAGCTGACTCACTCCGCGCTTGGGTGCTTCACTTTTAACACCCAATTACTAATACTTAAAATCAATGAAACACATGCTGGTATTTTTTTCTTGAAAATATAAGCATTCAGAATAAACCTCCATCAAACCCATCGCTATAAATGTTAAATGCGTACAGGAGTTTTTTTTCCTTTATTTAAGATATCTCTGATCCAGCAGGTCGCAGAAATTTCTTTTTGTGTTAAGTTCTTGAAAAAATATCAGCAATTTCCTTCTGTAAAAGCTATTTTCAAAAATAACACTGAGATACTTAAAAAACACGATCAACAAAAGTGCAAGATCTTCAAAGTCAGTTTTTGTTCCTTACAATTAATAAAATCGTAAAAATTATTTACGAGCATGGCAGCACAACTCTCTGTAAAGGAAATAAGCCTAAAACTGTAACTGTAAAACCACCTGCTGAGCAGATCTGGCTAATTATCGAGAGCTTCTCTTTTTCCAAAAAATGGTTCAAATGGTTCTGAGCACTATGGGGCTTAACATCTGAGGTCATCAGTCCCCTAGACATTAGAACTACTTAAACTTTAACTAACCTAAGGAGATCACACACATCCATGCCCGAGGCAGGATTCGAACCTGCGACCGTAGCAGCGCGGTTCCGGACTGAAGCGCCTAGAATCGCTCGGCCACAACGGCCGGCCCCAAAAAATCGATATGTCTCGAAACATAATTAATATTTTTTAATTTTTCAAACAGGTATCTTTTCGATTTACCACGGGCTGCACTAACAGTAAATAGCAAATATGGGAACGTGAATGTTTAGGAATTTTCTAACTTTTTTATATATCTCGAAACGTAACAAATCAATGGATACTTCCCAAAAAGCAATCGATAGACTTTTTAGCCCTACAGCTTTCTCATTTAACATTTTTCGATCGAAGCTATAATTTTTTTCTTATTTAAGAAAAACCGTTTTTGCAACTTTGCTGATTTTTTCGGCCAAGTTCGCCATCCGGGATCGAGTTTATGAAACAGAAACTCTGTTTAAAATTTAATTTCCCATACGCTCATTTTTTTTTCGGGTAATAATTTTTGCAAATATAACATGAGGCCATCTCTGAATGTTTGGATTACTGAGAAAAACTCCGGTATGCACTGTATTGCGTCGCAGCCCTCATCGGTTGGGTCGAAGAGAAGGCGGGCGATGAGGTCTCTAATTTACTGTTGTCCCCGCGGACAGCAGACAGCTTGTGATTTTCTGCAGAATACGCGCCGTGCATGTGTGTACCGAATAAGCGCGTACTAACTGAGCCAACAAACGACAGCCGACCGTTGGTCGCCAACACATTGGCTTTCAGCCTCTCATCTTCACCAAACCAATAGGTTGGGCAAAGGGATTTGCCCATGTGGAGTCGCAGTTGGCTTTGATAACTTGTCTAGATTGTTCCCTTTATGTTACTGCTATAAAGTAGCGTTTTAATTACAATGAGTATGTTGCGGGCAGCCAACCCACCTAGAGGCGGCACTCCTTGATGTGCCACACTTGCATGACGCTGTCTTCTACGAGGACACACTTGCATTTTTTTTAATGTTCTGCTCTCCTTTTATTAAGAATCCGTTACGATGCTCCGAAAACGAACGTGCAGTTTGTAGCACTGTGGTTTCATAACGTGTATACTGTTGATCCGAAGATGGCAGTTTAGTTTTTTCGATACTAGTGCTCCAGTGTACCTGCAAGGCAATAAAAACATCATATCTGAAAGTATCATTACATACTATGGACTTGTTTACTTTTAAAATTTGAAATATTCTTTTCTGTGATTCATCCTCTGAGATCAACAATACTTGAGCGAAGATTATGAGTCTACAACAGCCATGATAACAGAACCACCCACAAAGTTAATGACAGGAAGTAGGCAATAAGGAAGCCCTTTGACGCGTAACCCCTTCTGTTAGACACAAGGGGATATACACTGATGACCTAACACATTATGACTAACTGCTTGCCGCGCAGAGTGGCCGTGTGGTTAGGGGCGCCATGTCACAGAGGTTCGAGTTCTCCCTCGGGCATGGGTGTGTGTGTTGTTCTTCGCATAAGTTAGTTTAAGTAGTGTGTAAGTCTAGGGACCGATGACCTCAGCAGTTTCGTTCCTTAGGAATTCACACATATTTGAGCATTTGAACTATCTCCTTAAAAAAATGTGCTCCTAACACAGTCAAAACTAATGCGTCTGTGACGATAATGTTTACGTGGTAACGGACCGATGTGAATGACACCCCTTTCCCAACAAGCCATGCCAACAAACTATGACTCGAAAATAGCATTGTTGAATGTAAGTTTATATACACGTAATCTTCAAGTTTTCATTTATTTACGCGTCGTAAACGTGTCTTTATCTATGACTTTTTACAATTAAAACTTCCATTGTAAAATTCTGCGACGCCATTGGTAAAGAAGCTATGCTCATGAAATGTAAATAAACGAAATTATGTGAAATTATGTGATGCCAGGCAGGCATCTTGAAATGTCATCATGGAGAAATAAATTCCTATGAAAGTAAATGGTTGCAGATAATTAATTATAATTTACCAAAAAAACAGCTGCAGTGTTCTACGTAATACGTCCACAACAGACAAGAACTAGTTGCTGATTTATACCAGTAAGAACTGTATACATTTGAACAGAATGGCGATGTGTCAAACTGATAATAATTGTCCTCACACGCTCATTACAGGCTGGGAATCCTGAGAATGTTTTGGATGGTATCAGTAGTACTGTTCCTCGATATTTCTAGTATTAACAGTAAGATAACACTCGCCCTCAGACGGTCATTATATTGACGTATTGAGAACAGTATTGAAGTTGAAGATCTCCTGACTTCCGTGCGAAATTTGTGTCACTGCTATTGTATGCATAATCGTACGTTGTTTACACTTCACGAAAAGGCCGAAACTGCTCACATAAATGACAGCAGAGGTCTTACAAACCGTACAGTCAATGGAAATGAAAAATGTAAATGAGCGTTTGGCGTCATTAGCCGGGAAGCCCTTTGCGGGGCAGGTCTTATTAGAGTCGACGCCACATTTGGCGACCTGAGCGCCGTATGTGGATGAAATGATAATGAAGACAACACAACACCCACTCCCTGAGCGGAGAAAACTGCCCGATTCAACCGAGAATCGAACTCAGGCCCGTACGACGGCAATCCGTCACCCTGATCACTCAGCAATCGGGGCGGACTGTACAGTCAATAAGAAGGCAGGACTCGTGTGACGCGATAGCTGCACCTGTAATGCATAAGATCGAAGACACCTGTGACACGCAGATTTGCAGATAATACACAGTATTTGGACTCACCGCTAAGCTTTTCAAGAGAACATGAATATTATCCTACATAGTGAAATACAAAAACTCTGCCATACAGCCAAAAGAAATTCACCTGGCTTCACAGCAGAATACTCAGCGAATAAGGTGGAATTTTGTCGTTCGTGGCTCTGACAGTGAACGACACCCCAATTTCGGATGCTTATTTCCGCGCCATATTTTAACTCGTCATCTTGGTTCCTTAAGATTCATCATAATAACTCATACCCCAAAATAAAACTTTTCAAGATCATGTGATTGCACAGAAAACCATGTCAAACAGGGTGACTTTGTCGAAATCCAGTACGTTGAATATACAAATTTTGCCATCAGCCGTTAGGAAAGCAGAAAAGCTACACAAATGTATTTACAGTGGTTTATTGATTTTAAAAAATATTCAACAGCAGATAAATGTGAACCCTGAGTTTGAATTTTTAACACAAGATTGTTGATGTCTGGATTTATGTCACTGATACTTATTCTTAAGGTACTTTCCAGGTTGTCGTCTGTACGTGCGTGATGACTGGGTGTTGTGTGCTGTCATTAGGTTAGTTAGGTTTAAGTAGTTCTAAGTTCTAGGGGACTGATGACCATAGATGTTAAGTCCCATAGTGCTCAGAGCCATTTTTTGTACGTGCGTTGCATTTATTTGTTTGCATAAGTGAAAAAAATTGTTCACACTTACATGTGATTCCAGAAAGACAAATTTTCCTTCATGCAAATGATCTCAGTTGCGGATACTTCCCTTTGGTCAAATAAGTTTTATAAAATTCGACCAGGTTCACTTCTTCAAATTTAGATTTTAAAGACAAATCTTCTTGAAGTTCAATACGTCCCATTTGAAGGTTTTCTGGGGCTTTTTCTACATCACATGTTATTGGTTTAGCATATATAGCAAACATGCTGTCTGCATTCCTGAAATCAGAAAACTTTGTGGTAAACTGCATTAACAATGATTTCGGCTCATCAGTATAAGTAAAGTAATCAACATTCTCATGAGCTGACACTGTAGGAAAGTGGTACCACACTAGACTCGCATTCGGGAGGACGACGTTTCCTTTGAAAGGGCACGGCCGACTTCCTTCCCTGTCCTTCCCTAATCCGATGAGACCGATGACCTCGCTGTTTGGTCTCTTCCCCCAAAGAACCCAACCCCAAACCAAAGTGGTAACAGTTTCCAGCTCTCATCTGCATTTCCCACAAGCGCATCGTTGTCTGGAAAGCTTTCAGATGGCTGTATAATTTGTGAATTATCTGCCCTTGTTTCTGGAGTTTGTAATTTAAGTCATTTAAATGAGCTGTGCTGTCAACCAGAAATGCTAAACCACAAATCCATTGGGGGTGATTTATTTCACCCAATGGTTTCCGTTCGATAGACATAAAATCTGCTAGTTCTTGTCGCAGATCATAAAAACGTTTTATTATTTTGCCCTTACTCAGCCAACCCTCTTCACAATGGCAAGCTAAATCTTCATGTTCGGAGCACAGGTCTTCCAAATACTGTTTGAATTGACGGTGACCTAGTGAGTGAGACTTAATGAAATTGATGCTCGTAGTAACCACGTCCATGACATCTTCCATTTTAATTGATTTAGCGCACGAATATATTGGTGAATAATGCAGTGAAGAATTGTTAAATTTTCTTTGACAATATTTAGTTCAGGCCGGCCAGGGTGGCCGAGCGGTTCTAGGCGCTACAGTCTGGAACCGCGCGACCGCTACGGTCGCAGGTTCAAACCCTGCCCCGGGCATGGATGTGTGTGATGTCCTTAGGTTAGTTAGGTTTAAGTAGTTCTAAGTTCTAGGGGACTGATGACCTCAGAAGTTAAGTCCCATAGTGCTCAGAGCCATTTGAACCATTTAGTTCAGAAGAGTTTTCATTTAATATACCAATAAAACCGTTTCGTGAACCGACCATCGCAGGTGCTCCATAAGAACAAACTCCAGCGAGTTGACTCCACTGCTGGTTGACGGTTTCGATAATTTTTTCAACTTCGTGACAAACGTCTTCACCAGTAGTGGTTCCTTTTAATGGCTGTAATGCTAATAATTCTTCCGTTATTTTGTAGTCCACATCTACACCACGAACGAAAATCCCCAATTGAATTGCGTCTGAAAAATCAGTTCTCTCGTGCAAAGCAACGGGAAATGCTTCGAATATGGCAACACGACCACACAAACTGTTTTTGAATGTCACCAGCTATCATCTCAGTTCGTTGAACCACTGCTCGTGGAGACAAACTTCTTTGTCCAAACACTTTTTTTTTGTCAGGAGATAGTACATCTGCAATGTCTAAAAGGCACTCCTTCATGAATTCGCCTTCAGACAAAGGGCTTTAATGACTTGGCAGTATTTCTGTTCTCTATAAAGCTAGCTTTAACCAAATTGCCGCACTCTGACCTCGGTTTGGAAAACATTTGCTGTTGCTTTTTGAATTGGAAATTAATAACTTAATTTTGTCTTTCCGCAGTTATCCTGTAATCTGTTGTTGAGCAGCGTATTTCGTAGAAAAGTGCCTTTTCATGTTATGTTATTTCACAACAGCAGCAAGCAAACAGGTTTAATGTTGTACATCGTGAAGAAGTAATCCTCAGTCCATTTCTCCTGAAATTGACGACATTCATCATCTACTTTCGCCTTCTTAGCACCAGACATTTTATGAATAAACTCGACGCACAGAGTGACTTGCACGAAATTAAGAAACAACTAGCACAGAACTTCACGCTCAAAATCACAACAGAGAACTACTTTGTACTGCAGCACCTCCTGCCGTTATTGAAGTCGGCGCATTTCGCGGGCAGTCGGTAATTTTAGTGGCGCTGTTGCCCACTACAAACGTTTGCGCTCTATCAGTGTGTAGCACAGACGTTAAGCCGTAAATAACGTGGGCATTTGACTGCTGTGCTGCACCAGCGCCGGGAGGCAGCTGTGTACCGCGCTACACATGCAACGTGTTAATGAGGTATCGGCTGCTTCCACAGCGACAGCTGATGCTGCAACAGCCAATCGCAGAGGCCAGCTCTCACCCGTGTGGCGTCCCTTGCCTTGTAAACACCTGCACCTGCCATCCGCCAAGGCCTGAGACGTGTCACCAGGCTGCGTTCTGTCTGGCCAAATCTTTTAAGCAAGATTTTCACTGTCTGCATCATGATCTGCAAACCTGCGCCGAGACTAGCTGAGCGTTGGCAGGAATACCGGAAAATGCGTCCCGGGCGGAGTACAGCGTGAGCTCCTAGTTTTTTCCCGCGCATATCGTCCGCGGGTCGGATTGAAATCAATCGCGGGCCGGATCCGGCCGCCGGTTGCCCACCCGTGATCTACACGAACAACTAATCGAGACGAAATCGCATGAGCAATTCAGTGCAGCGCCTTTTAATCTACTGTGAGCCTAACGCTGGTGGCCTTGCAAACCAATCTGGGCACGCCCAACTGTACTCAGCACAAGGAATAAACCCCATTATCGTCCATGAAAAACTTAATCCCCTAATTGAATATTCACTGGCGATGCCTGTGTCTTGTGAATGCCTACCAGACGCGCTCTGCACCTGCACGTTTTCAGCAAATCCGGAGCCGACACAAGTATTTTACGAGCCTCAGTTGTTCAGTGGCGTTTGTGTAAGGTGTGTGTGGTCCAGCTCGGCTCACACAGAGAAGCTGCAAAGTTGTTACCAGATGTCTGCAACTAACACCCACCGAAAAATTTTTCTGCTTTGCACATATCGTATCCTCAATCACACATTGACAGATGGCTACAAGGCATGACGAGACAAAGGTAAATTTCAGCGTTACTCAATCATTGTTTAGACACCAAGCTCCACCTGGAAAATTTAGTGTCAGTAAAATTTCCTTCCAAATCTCCAGTGGCCTGAAGAAACCCCACGACAGTACTACGTCGAGACATACGGTGAGCCAGAATAAGACATCTCGCAGAGTAAATGATGCTTTCTGAATTTTCATCTTCTGGACATAAGCTGGAACGGACATCTTAGATGACACTAGGTCACTTAGGAAGTGTATGTGAAATCAAAGGCAACACCCAACAAAAGAAGTTGTGTAGAGTACGTCTTGGGTGGCTGTGACTAGCAAGAACTACAAACTACTTAACGTATGTGCGAGTATCATTTCTACCCTGTTCAGCAAGCATTTCAAGACCTGATTTAAGCCACTGCATAGATAATTGCTATCTTTGGTTGATGGACTAAATTTTCGTGAGCTATTTTGTGGCTATTTGTGTTATTTTACTTTTCTTCTCTCCCGTATGTTATTGTTTGTAACAATCCGCCTCCTGAGACGAAATAATAATTGCGTTGAAAGTCAGGGAGAGCTCTCATTTTACCTCGTATATGTTTAGTTAACTGCACGGGCGCATTTGTAACTTATAATCATGCGTTCTGCAGCCGAACTTCCTCCACTAAAATAACAAACGACTGTCACAGGGTGCTAATGATGTTTTGTCATCTCTTTTTTAAGGGAATCATTATGTTTCTCATGTACAACAGCGCTCTACAGCATCAGCTCGTTGAGAAATAGTTCCCTCCAAAACGTGTATGATTATGGCAGGCGTATCCTTAAATCATACAGTCTAATCTGTCACCTGTCGTAGATTACGAGCAGAACGTAGGTAAGAGCAATATTATTTTCTCTACGGGAGAGATTCTGCGAAAATTTCACTAGAGTAATGTAATGCATGCCGCCATCAGAAGATGGACTGGTGTGTCGAGCCGGTTACTATGAAATATGTCCGTTGTATGAAAGAAAATGCCAGATGTGTGATGGCATACACTCAACGGGTGGCTATATCAAGGCAACATTCTAGAATTACGTGAGAGAAGTCATTCAGGCCAAAAGTTACGGAAAAACCTTTATTAATTAATGAGTACAAAAAGTGAATAATAATGTTATGTGTATTTCAAGGGTAACCGAGTCATAACACAGTGATTTTCCACAGGTTTAGCAAATTTTTTCCATGATATATGCGAGTCGATATACAGGGTGTTCTAAAATTCAATGCCCAAACTAACTGAAACGATGACGGAGAAAAAAAAATATTATTTCGTATAGCAAATATACACTGAAGCGCCAAAGAAACTGGTGTAGGCATGCGTATTCAAATACAGAGATATGTAAACAGGCAGGATATGGCACTGTGGTCGGCAACGCGTACAGTATATAAGTGTCGCGCAGTTGTTAGATCGGTTACTGCTGCAACAATGGCAGGTTATCAAGATTTAAGTGAGTTTTAACGTGGTGTTATAGTTGTATGGCAGGTTATCAAGATTTAAGTGAGTTTTAACGTGGTGTTATAGTTGGTGCACGAGAGATGGAACACACCATCTCCGAGATAACGATGGAGATTTTCCCATACGACCAAGCGAACTTCGTTTACTTTCACGAGTGTACCGTGAATATCAGGAATCCGGTAAAACATCAAATCTCCGACATCGCTGCGGCCGGGAAAATATCCTGCAAGAACGGGACCAACGACGGCTACAGAGAATCGTGCAACGTGACAGAAATGCAACCCTTCCGCACATTGCTGCAGATTTCAATGATGGGCCATCAACAAGTGTCAGCGTACGAACCATTCAACGAACCATCATCAATATGGGGTGTCGGAGCCGGAGGGCCACTCTGTACCCTTGATGACTGCACGACACAATGCTTTACGCCTCACCTGGGTCCGTCAACACCGACGTTGGACTGTTGATGACTGGAAACATGTTTCCTGGTCGGACGAGTCTCATTTCAAATTGTATCATGCGGATGGATGTGTACGGGTATAGAGACAACCTTATTAATCTTGAAAGTCTCTTCGGGTTTTTTTTTTAAAAATCTTTATTTACCATCGACAATAATATTTATACATCACAACCCACTACATTATTTGATTAGTGGGTCTTACTTGGTACTGTTGGTTACAATTAGCAGCTAATTACAATATATTGCCGGCCGTTGTGGCCGTGCGGTTCTAGGCGCTGCAGTCCGGAACCGCGGACTGCTACGGTCGCAGGTTCGAATCCTGCCTCGGGCACGGATGTGTGTGATGTCCTTAGGTTAGTTAGGTTTAAGTAGTTCTAAGTTCTAGGGGACTGATGACCACAGATGTTAAGTCCCATAGTGCTCAGAGCCATTTGAACCATTAGCCATACAATATATTAAGTCGTGAGCTACAGCTATAATCTAATTTCAATGGGCAGCTATATACAGCTATTTATTTTTAATTCCTAAGATTTTAAACTAAACCTACGTTCTACTTCCTGCAGCGTTACAGATGTGTCAGCAATGTGCAAACCTACTTTATTGCCTTGCCTATCGAGCTAATCCCGATGGGCGTGCCCCTGACACTGGGCAGGCCAGGATGTTAATCGCTGCAGGTTCCTAAATCTAGATTTCTAGTCTAATTCCTACTAACTAGTTCTAACCTAAGTCATCTCCAGTGTATTGTCAAATCCTAGTTATTTTTATTCCCCACTCCCCCTAATCCCGTACGTGGCGGATTCCAGACTAAAGGGTCGGCCTATCCACGCACAGGCGGTATGGGAGTAGGGCACGTATTTGTCGTAATCTGTGCTGTTTAGTTTTGTTCCCTCATGTATTCTCTCAGCACTTTCTGTGATATCTCGTTGGCAAGTCTATTCAGTGTTTGGAAGGTGTCTTCTCGTCTTATCAGGTGGTATGTGTCATGGTCGGGTAGTTGGTCACGTAGTGTAGAAGCAACATCATTGAAGAGGGGGCACTCGTAAATCACATGATCGGGAGTGCCCTCCGGTTCACCACATTCACACGCGGCTGTGGCCCTTTTCCCGAACCGACATAAGTATGCCGGGTAAGGCCCATGTCCAGTGAGAAAATGGATTAGTCCTCTGGTGGGTTCAAAGTACTTCATTTTTAGCCGTTCCCTAATGCTTGGTATCAACTCATGTGTCCTGCGCCCTGTTTCATCCGCGTCCCACAGTTCTTGCCACAGTTGTACTCCCCTTTGCCGAATCTCACCCTTGTCCCCTGCCCCAATGCCTAAGATCTCCTCTATTTTTGTTACATTTCCCTTCTTAATCCAGAACCATGCAGCCTGCTCCCTGATTTTGATGTCCAAGGGGCAAAGCCCCATTATGACTAGTAGTGCTCCCCCTGGTGTTCTGTAAGCCCCTACCGATCTAAGTATCATATTCCTCTGAACCCTTCTCACTGTCATGGCGGGCACCACCCTCGTGAGCCTGTGTGCCCAGACTCCCGAGCCGTAACCCACTATCGATGTTAATATACTGTTATGATAGAGTCTTATGAGATGAGTTGGAAGATGAAATCTCTTGTGTCCTATGGATATGAGGTTGTTCAGTGTTTGGAGGGCTTTCTGGGTTACGGTTTCGATGTGTTTCCCAAAATTCCACTTCTCATCAATGATGATGCCCAAGTATCGGGCGTCACGTCTCCGGAGAACCGGCGAGCGCTCGATTCGTACAGTCAGGTTACGGATTAATTGTCCCTTCAGTAGTAAGTAGGTGGACTTACTTGGTGACACCGTCATTTTGGTGTTTTGGCACCATAGTTGTAACTTGTTTAGGGCACCCTCTATTTTAGGTTCAATGTCTTCGCGGCTACGGCCGCCGACCAACAGGAGGAGAACATCTGCATAGGCTATCACCTCTAGCACTTCTTCACTTTGTTGTAGGGTGTCTAATAAAGGCTCCATGTGGATGTCCCAAAACAGGGGCCCTACCACAGAAGCCTGAGGACAACCCTTTGTTATAGATTTTCCAATTCTCTTGCCAGAAGATGATAGCCAGACCTCCCGTGCCTCGCAATAGCTCCTCAGACAACCATATAGCGGCCCTGGGCACTCCTTCTCCCGCAAGCAGGAGAAGAGCGAAGGCCACCACAGGTTGTCGAAGGCGCCACTGATGTCAACCATGATGCCCACCACGTGGGGTAGAGCCACAGACCTCAGCAGCCAGGGCGATTGCGTCAGATGTCGATCGCCCAGGCCTGAAGCCGAACTGCCTGTTGCTCACCCCACGCAGCACTCGATGTGCAGCCAGTCTGTCAGCTAGTAGCTTTTCTAATACTTTCCCTAGAATGTTAATCAAGCAGATTGGTCTGTAGGATTTTACATTTGTTGGATCTTTATCTAACCCTTTCCGAATAATGACTACATTCGCGGACTTCCACACCCTTGGAATTTTTTGTTGTATCAGACATTCGTTATATAAGTGAGTGAGTGGTGCAGTTAGCTGGGGAGCTAGGAATTGCACCACCTCGGCTACAATGCCGTCTGGCCTGGGAGCTTTATCCCTTTTAAGTGATTTTATGTGGGCAGCCACCTCTTCCTCCAAGAAAGGGTAGACTGCCGTATTGTTGGTGTATTCATTGATTCATTGAGGTTGTCTTGTCTTAGTTGTTGTTGCTGATCAGATTCCCCATCCGTGCTATCATCAGGCAGCAGGGACCGGAGGAGGACCTCAGCAGTTTCCTGCCAGGAGTCCGTCATCCTGTCCACGTGCCTGACTGTTGATAATTCCAGTGGAGAGCGGATCTTCTCTCGTACTGATTTATACGGTGTACCCCAGGGGTCCAATGCCAATTGGCCCTGGACGAAATTTTCCCAACTTTGTATTCTAACAGCCTGGAGTTCCTTCTGGAAACGGAGTTTAGCCTCCCGATACTGCATCAGCCATCTTTGCCGTTCCGGCCAGACGACACTGCGCTGGTAATACCTTCTCAGCCTTCTGACAGACCGGCGCATATCCTCAAGTTCGGGCGACCATGGTGATGGAGAGGCTGCTATGGCCTTCCTCCTGGTCGGTACGGCAGCTTTCACCGCGCTAGTTATTGCGTTAGTCAGTTCCTCTGCTCGGTTGTTTACGTCTATGTCAAAGTCTGCGCCACCTTCTGGCAAGGCAGGAATGACGCACTCCCTCGCCAGTCGTTCCCAATCAGCCCTTCTGTAATTAAACTGCGTTTCCCACCCCATGGCCCAGCGGGACACTCTTCCACCTACAATGAATGTGATTAGGTTGTGGTCACTTGTGGTGGCGTTTTCTTCTACTTTCCACTCTTGTATTGTGTTAATTGCTTTGGGGATGGCCAGAGTTATATCAATGTTCGTTCCTGGTCCTCCTCCCCCTGCATAGGTTGGAGGATTACCAGGCTTGTTAGCTATCACTAGTTGTGATGCCATGATAAAAATGAATGTGATTAGGTTGTGGTCACTTGTGGTGGCGTTTTCTTCTACTTTCCACTCTTGTATTGTGTTAATTGCATTGGGGATGGCCAGAGTTATATCAATGTTCGTTCCTGGTCCTCCTCCCCCTGCATAGGTTGGAGGATTACCAGGCTTGTTAGCTATCACTAGTTGTGATGCCATGATAAAATCCTCTACTTTCTCTCCGTTGGTATCCCTTGTGCCGCTGTGCCACAGGGGGGATTTTGCATTGATATCAGCAGTGATTATCATCCTTCGCCCTTGCAATGCCGTTGTTACTGTAGCTAGATGGTCAAGATGTGTTTCAATGTTATCCCCGTACTGAAAGTACATATTAATTAGTGTTATTGTTCCACCGGGAGATAGCAGCTCCACGACATTGCAGTGACTATTAGTGAACTGTGATAGTGTAGTTACTTTTAGGGCTTTGTTCGTGATTATTATTGCCGCTTTCGGATTATCTCCTTGGCTGATGACCTGCCACGTCGCGTCTCTTCGGGTTTGCTGCCGGATCCTAAAATTCGCACAGTGCATGTCAGGTGTGTGGAACATCGCCGTCATAAGAGGCTACAACAGCCGGAAAAATCGGCGGTAGCAGAACACTGCCTAAATGAGGGACACAATATGAAATTTGAGGAAACTGTTGTGGTTGCCAACACTTCCGGTTTTTGGAACAGTGTATATAAAGAGGCGATTGAAATTAGGTTGGCTGATAATTTAATCAACGGAGACAATGGGTTTCCTCTCAGCAAGACGTAGAATCCTGTATTATCTCGCATCAAAACTGAACGTTCTTCGGTGCGGATATGTGTGTGTGTGCTAGTGTATACCTGTCCTTTTCTCCCCCTAAGGTAAGTCTTTCCGCTCCCGGGATTGGAATGACTCCTTACCCTCTCCCTCAAAACCCACATCCTTTCGTTTTTCCCCTCCTTCCCTCTTTCCTGATGAAGCAACCTTAGGTTGCGAAAGCTCGAATTTTGTGTGTGTGTTTGTGTTTGTTTGTGTGTCTATCAACATACCAACGCTTTCGTTTTTAGATATATTTTTCCAACTTGGAATGTTTCCCTCATGTACTTTCTGTCTCCTGTATCATTCATCTTAGTTTGGGCACTGAATTTTTGAACATCTAGTATAATGGCACCAAAACTTGCAAATGATCGCTAAGATGGCGAATTCCGTTAAGATCAAGTTTATGTGTGATAAAAACTTGCCTTCACGTACAAGGACATGCCCAGAAGGTGAATTTAAGAATTAAAAGTTGCCAGAACCAGTCAACCTAATATCCTAGGGTGATCCTTTCAGAACTTTCTAAAGAAAAAAAGAAACCTAGTGCCACTCCGGTTCATTCGACCGTTTTTCTCAGCGAGACAAGCTTTAAGTAGGAGCCGTAGAGACCATTCGCTCTTACGTTTCAATTGATATTTTAGGGAACAGTACGAGCTTCTGCGATCGGTATTGGCAGCCTCTGGACGACAGGTTAGGTGCCGTCCCTGTACAAGTTTACCTGAGTTTTAAAGTCTCAAAAACCGAATTTCGTCGACCATCATTTTAATCGTCTTATTACTCGCTAGTCGCAATCCATGTCGTCGCCCAGTGTTCTACTGTCATTGTATCATTATTTGACGATCTCCCTGTTGCTTGCCTAATTATCTTGAGTCTTTCTTTATTCTGATTTTTATTCTTTACTTAAGCAGGTAATGACGCCCAGATCTATTCTGCTTTCATGTTGAACAACTTAAGCACTCTTTGATACATAGTTCAGTGTGATTGCATATGCCAGTGAGCGTCTTTCTATATATAACTGAAGATTGGAACATATCTGTCTATTTTAGGCTGAAAATTGCTCTTATTTGAGTAGTGTTCTAAACTTCCCACCTGTTCTTCATTTCTAATAGTAGCATTAATCATGATAATAGTGTTTAAGCAAAGCCTGCCAGTAAGACATGAAAGTTGACGTCTAGGTCACGGAGGCTATCATGCAAGTCCGCAGTTTAGCAGAAACTAACAGCACAGGAAAGAGAATACTGGCGTTTAACGACCAAGCGAACTTCGTTTACTTTTATTTTTTCCGGTTGCTATAATTTCCTCATTATTTAGATGAAAATGGGGATCGGCATTCACTATGGAATATTTTATATCCTTACTTTAGACTATGTCAGTACACTATTACTTATCTCACGTTGGAGTTGCTCCGCAGTGGAGCTGATCTCTCTCGTCATTTGCCGGCTTGGAGATTCTATCAACCGTTCGGTTATCAATATCATCCAGCAGTCACTGGCTCTCAGTTACTTCTCATGCATTTTGTATTATGCTGCCAGCGCTAGCCGAAGATCTAACAGGTGCAACCCCTTTTGCGTGACAGCATAGTCGCTGTACATGATACCGTGTTATAGCTCATTTGCATCCTCGTTCACGCTAGCTGCAGTGATACAGCGTACTCGCAAAACAAAGGTGAAAAACACAATTTCAGTTCTAAGAAAGCTATAGTTTTCGTTTATTCTGATTAAATGCCTAAATATTAACCTGTGTAGAAAGTGCGCCCTACGAAAAATAAAATCATTTTGTGCGGTTCCATTTTTGTTTCACAAATGCAAACCTTTACCTATTCCTTCAGTATTGCTTCAGGTAACACAGCGATAAATTGCGTTGTCGTACGGCCTAGGGAGCAGCAGTAATATAAAACACAAAGTGAGCTTGGCGAGAAAAAATTTACGATCAGTTCAAAAAAATGAGCCCAGTTACGAACGAGCCTCATAATCCCACATTGAGGCAGTTGTCTACGAGATAATTAGTGATCGAATAAGCAGCTGACCGAGAACTGATGCAATTTCACTGCTTAATGCTTCGAATGCGTCATTACTAACTCTTTAACACCTGTCCTTGGCAACGGAGAGTTATAGTGAACATTTATTTCATATTTGTTTAATAAAACAGTAGTTTAGCTCATATTATGTAAGTTTATTTCTCCTTGTTGGAAGGTAACTTTCTCTCCCTCGTGATGACTGGGTATTGTGTGATGTCCTTAGGTTAGTTAGTTTTAAGTAGTTCTAAGTTCTAGGGGACTGATGGCCATAGATGTTAAGTGCCATAGTGCTCAGAGCCATTTGAACCTTGTTTGAAGGTAACATGTTGTTGTTGTTGTTGTGGTCTTCAGTCCTGAGACTGGTTTGATGCAGCTCTCCATGCTACTCTATCCTGTGCAAGCTTCTTCATCTCCCAGTACCTACTGCAGCCTACATCCTTCTGAATCTGCTTAGTGTATTCATCTCTTGGTCTCCCTCTACGATTTTTACCCTCCACGCTGCCCTCCAGTACTAAATTGATGATCCCTTGATGCCTCAGAACACGTCCTACCAACCGATCCCTTCTTCTAGTCAAGTTGTGCCACAAACTCCTCTTCTCCCCAATTCTATTCAATACCTCCTCATTAGTTACGTGATCTACCCCTCTAATCTTCAGCATTCTTCTGTAGCACCACATTTCGCTAGAGTCAGGCGCTAGAGTCATGCACTGTGCGGCTGGTCACGGCGGAGGTTCGAGTCCTCCCTCGGGCATGGGTGTGTGTGTTTGTCCTTAGGATAATTTAGGTTAAGTAGTGTGTAAGCTTAGGGACTGATGACCTTAGCAGTTAAGTCCCATAAGATTTCACACACATTTGAACATTTTGAACATCTCTTGTTTTATATGATCACTAGGAGAATTCTTGTCGGTGAACTTCAGCGACGCTTCTTTCCACAGACGATTAACTTCTTACTCGCACGTCTGTTTGGACATTTCCGCATGCCGCTTAACACACGCACCGTAAAAGTTTTGATACAGATACGTGTTTAACACAATAACATCTGATATATAAGCGTTCCAGTGATTTCGACTGGCTAGAGTACAAGCGTGCGGCACTTGTCTCAAACTGAGTACTGGTGGTGTGGGGTCTTGCCCACTCGTAGCTTATAGGGTGCCTAAAGGATGCTGCTTTCTTGGATAGCTATAGAACAATTCAAGCAAATCACATTAATGGTTTTATTTCAATAAAGCATATTGAGAATACTTAACTTTGAAATTACAACGGTGTCGTAAGCGATGGGCGACATGCAAACAGTTCAAATGGTTCAAATGGCTCTGAGCACTATGGGACTCAACTCCTGAGGTCATTAGTCCCCTAGAACTTAGAACTAGTTAAACCTAACTAACCTAAGGACATCACAAACATCCATGCCCGAGGCAGGATTCGAACGTGCGACCGCAGCGGTCTTGCGGATCCAGACTGCAGCGCCTTTAACCGCACGGCCACTTCGGCCGGCTATGCAAACAGTCAAATTCCTTTGCTGTTCTCATATTGTGTTGGTCTACGAGTCCCGATTTAGTACTATGCGGCCGAGGCTGGCAGGAGAGGCGCTTGTATTCTCATCGGCTAGAGGGCGCTCCTGTCGGGGTCAGTCCTTGTCAGCGGGCTATTGGCTGACGTTGTCTCACAGCCTTCTATGCTCTTGCGATCTTCGTCTTCGTGCCGGCGCTTGTCGATATGCTGGAACAGATGGGTCCTTTAATACTGTCTAAGCTCGAGATGTTATCCGTTATAATTATGTAAGAAAGTTCGGAATAGGCATTAAAATCCATGGAGAAGAAATAAAAACTTTGAGGTTCGCCGATGTCATTGTAATTCTGTCAGAGATAGCAAAGGACTTGGAAGAGCAGTTGAACGGAATGGACAGTGTCTTGAAAGGAGGGTATAAGATGAACATCAACGAAAGCAAAACGAGGATAATGGAATGTAGTCGAATTAAATCGGGTGATGCTGAGGGTATTAGATACGGAAATGAGACGCTTAAAGTAGTAAATGAGTTTTGCTATTTGGGGAGCAAAATAACTGATGATGGCCGAAGTAGAGAGGATATAAAATGTAGACTGGCAATGGCAAGGAAAGCGTTTCTGAAGAAGAGAAATTTGTTAACATCGAGTATTGATTTAAGTGTCAGGAAGTCGTTTCTGAAAGTATTTGTATGGAGTGTAGCCATGTATGGAAGTGAAACATGGATGATAAATAGTTTAGACAAGAAGAGAATAGAAGCTTTCGAAATGTGGTGCTACAGAAGAATGCTGAAGATTAGATGGATAGATCACATAACTAATGAGGAGGTATTGAATAGAATTGGGGAGAATAAGAGTTTGTGGCACAACTTGACTAGAAGAAGGGATCGGTTGGTAGGACATGTTCTGAGGCATCAAGGGATCACCAATTTAGTACTGGAGGGCAGCGTGGAGGGTAAAAATCGTAGAGGGAGACCAAGAGATGAATACACTAAGCAGATTCAGATGGATGTAGGTTGCAGTAGGTACTGGGAGATGAAGAAGCTTGCACAGGATAGAGTAGCATGGAGAGCTGCATCAAACCAGTCTCAGGACTGAAGATCACAACAACAACATATTTTGTGAACTGAAAAGTTGACGAGACATTTTCATTGTCCCTCCTCCCCTGTAAATTAGATCTGGTGAGATTTTGCCAGATCCCTCCCCCACCCCCCATTCTGAGATCACGTAATTAATGGCCGTCCCCTTAGCAGCGTCTGCAGCGTGCGGTGACATCGGTCGGACGGCAGCCCAGTAGAGGCAGTAGCCGTACTCCAGCTCGTTCTCATAAACAAGGCAGACCAGCGAGAACGCTGCCTGTGTGATTGTCGCGTTCCGAGAGCACGGTCCCAATAACGAGGCGACCCGGCAATCTTAGCTGCCCACCTGCACCGCCGCCGATCACATGGGACGGTTCTGAGAACGGTGTCGTGGTGCATACGACTTCCCGACTTACAAATATACTTTAAATTTATTCGCAGCTGCGAAAATGGACCGCCATCAGCTGTAGAATGGAATGACGACGATGAAAATTAATGCTGGACCTGGACTCGAACTCGGATTTCCCGCTTATCGCCAGCGGTCGCCTTACCATTTTTTTTAAATCTAGGGAAGCGCTGCAGGAGCAGGAGGACGGGTAGGGCAGGGTCGACACCCGAGGCCTGGCGATCACGTCGCCATGCCCACGCAATGTTTTCTAGAATCAAAGGATTAGAGAGAGGATTTAGCGGATTTGTCTATGTTAATTTTTTATTTTTATTAATTTTTTTGCAGTAAAAAAGACCCTACAATTGCCGTAGCCGAGCGTCCGTGTCGTCTTCTCGTCTGTTGGTAGGGGTTACCCCCTATTCCGTTAGTAGTGGATTAATATGTTCCAGGATTTTTCTTCAGGTACAGCGTCTCATACCCGAACGCCCCAGTGAGCAGGAGGGTCCGCAAATAATGAACCTAAATAATTAGCGAAGTGGGTCCTGTACTTCGGGTGGGGGGTTGATAGCTGCATGTGTCGCCATCAGTAGGGACCAAAAGTCGAGTCTGCCTTTGTAAGCATCACGAAATATATAGTAAAAGGCCATGCTAGTTACCCAGTTAACGGCGTTCGTTCCAGATGGTGGAAAGTATACGCTGTCGGGGCGCAGGTTATCATCAGGGGAGATAGACTCCGGCAATCGCCGCAAGAGTAGTGGCAGCATACGCTGCGTGAGTAGCCAGCACTCGCTGGTCGCGGCACAAGTCCGGCGGTGTGCATCCGAATCACTACTGAGCATGTCGGACACAAGGGGTCGTCCGTCAGATGATTGGAACGTAGCCTCTGAAGAGCAGCGAACTTCTCGTTTACAGCCACGTACCACAATGAATGCACCGTCGCAGGTAGAGAAGGTGTGTGTACTGCTCGCCACACCGTGTTACAGCCAACGTCGGGGTGACTGTATGCGACCGTATTGACACGTTGCTGCTGTTGGTAAAGGCGATAACAGTATTTCGTGCTCGACATACCGTGTTGTCGGAGGGTCTGATCATAAGTAGCTGAGGTCGATCAAAAATTCTCTGATGTGCACGAGTGCCGGTGAAATTTGTCCCACAGAAACTGGTGGATGCAGAGAGTGTGGTGCCACTTCAGCTATCACGGTGCCCGTCAGACTGACGTGGGCAGAAGTCCACGTGCGACGCTTTGTGTTGAGATAAAGCGATCGCGCACGGCTATAGATATTAAACCGATACCGCCCGTCCGCTGCGGCAGTGTCAGGGTGGCGTATCGGACTTTAAAAGCTAGAACGGCGCTCATGAAGTGTCTATATGGTGCATGAAATCTGTCGGCCGTCGTAACCATTAAGGAAAGGACATGCGCAAAATAGTTCAGTTTCGAGATAAGATAGACCATTTGGCTATACGTGCGCGACTTACGGCCGGACCCAAACTTCCATATGTTGTCAACCTTGAGTGTACAGCGTTTCCTCGTACATCCATTGTGAATGTTCCCATGTAGGCGACACATTTTACTTGAAAGTCGCTTGCCTGGCGTCGGCGTATAAATACGGATACTGCAGTGCCTTTTTTATTTCGAATTACGATGCAAAGTTCCCTTGGACGGAAATACAGGTTGTAGACGCATATTTCACAACATATGGAAGTTTGGGCCTGGCCGTGAGTCGTACACGGAGAGCCAAATAACAAGGCGACCGCTCGCGACAAGCGGGCAATCCGGGATCGAGTCCGCCAGTCCGGCCCAAATTTTCATTGTCTTCAGTCCATTCTACAGCTGATGTTAGTCCGTATTCCCAATTGTGAATGCATTTAATGTATTTCAGAACGGCTGCAGTCGACGCATTGTCTGTTCCTTTGGACATGTGCTTCTGCGCTTCAAATTTAGCTTGATTTAGTTCTTTTATCGTGATGGTTGGTAAGAATATCATTAACGCGATCAGAAACAACAGAACTTCTTTTCTGAGTCAATAACATCCCTGCCTTACCAAAATTTATTTCGCTAGAGCCACCATTTGCAAGTATACAGGAAAGGGCGCAAGCATTTGTTTTCCACCATAAAAGATCTGTGAAGTCGTCGCGTGGATGCTCCGTGTCCATATATTTCTCAAGCTCATCGTTCGATTTTGAGGTGGATGTTCGCTAATTTGAATTTCTTTGTGGAAGAGAGCTTGCATGCATGCATGTGTGGAAGAACTTTGCATCGTACGTCTGAGCAACACAGGCACTGCAATATCGTATTTATCCGCCGAAACCGGGCTAGCGACTTTCAATTAAAATGTCTCCCCTGTATGGAAATATACATAATGGATGTACGATTGCAGGTTGTAGATCAGGGTCGGCCAAACGCTGCACAGTGTGCAGACGTGCGGGAGTGCTGCACATGTGCGACAGCGACATCTGTTATTAGACATGTGTCCGAAATGAACGGCGGCGTCTCCACTTCCCTGTTTATGTGGTACAAGCAAGAGCGCAAAATACCCAGTCTCGTTTACCCCTGGTAACCGTAACCTTAACAGAGAAGTACTGAGAAATGGCAGGTACTATGAAAAAGCAAAGGACGGGAGATCTATGTTCTCAGTCGTTTAAAAATGACTGGGAACTGCAATTCTTTTTTGTAGCCGTTGGTGAAAACTCACAGTGTTTGCTATGCCGCCGAATAATAGGTAGCCAGCGTAAGTTTTCAATTGAAAGACACTACAATACATATCACAAAGACGAGTACCGAGCGAGGTGGCGCAGTGGTTAGCACACTGGACTCGCATTCGGGAGGACGACGGTTCAATCCCGTCTCCAGCCATCCTGATTTAGGTTTTCCGTGATTTCCCTAAATCGTTTCAGGCAAATGCCGGGATGGTTCCTTTCAAAGGGCACGGCCGATTTCCTTCCCCATCCTTCCCTAACCCGAGCTAGCGCTCCGTCTCTAATGACCTCGTTGTCGACGGGACGTTAAACAACACTAACCTAACCTAACAAAGACGAGTGTAGTGTATTCAAAAGTGCAGAACGGCAAGCAAAATTAAATGTCCTTAAGAAAATGGATGAGACACATCAACTCGATTATCATTTCTCATGACCAGTGATAAACGTGTTTGGATTTATTCCTTTCATAATTAAAAATTATTGTTTACTAACTGTGCATTAGTGCCTCATTCTACTCCATGTTACATTATTATCAGGAAAGTTGATCATTAAACCGATTGTTCCAATGTATACTTACATTTAGGGTTTTTTTTAATGTGTGAAGGGCTACGCTCAGCTGAAGTCGATAAAACGTAACATTAATCTAATTGTCGGTTATTATGCAGATTTCAGACGGAGCTGATGAAAGATGTAGCAATAATGGTATTGAAATAACAGGTGATCATCGAGAGGTCTGCGGTTATCATTCTGTTCAGAGGTCAGTGAGACAGAAATTATGTGGGTGTAACTGAGGGCACCGAGAATTAGTTATAGGAAACCTTGCATTAGTTTAATGTTATTTGAAATCATGAATAAGGTTCGTTGGAAGTCGCTAAGTGCTCTCTTTCTTAAATACTAGATCAAAAACATTACTCGTATTTACGTGCCGTCAGTCAAGCTGCCTTAATAAAAACCCACGGTTGTTAACTGTATTACTTGTCTTACTGGGTTAAACTGTTAACAACATAAAAGTAGACGTCTCAATGAGTAGACTGTGACAGTACTTTAAATGTTTAATACGCGAAATACCTTCCCATGGTTGGCTTGCAAGCTGTGGAAAGAGCACTAGAATGCGCCGGTACAGAGTATCCCAGCAAGTGCATAAAGCGACATCTGTGGGTAGAAACATGCACTACATGAACGCTGACGGCTGCGGCGTGCGCGCTGTGACCCGGAAGTAGCACATGCGCAGGAGCACCGCACGCGTGCAGAATTTCTGGCCGGCCCTGTTGTGGATACATGGTTGACGACATGTGGAGCTTGGGTTTGGCCGTGAGTCGTGCTTAAAGAAAGTCGGCTTTCGCCTGTGATCGCGTGCGGACCGGCTCCGCGCGCCGGACAGCGCACCGCAATTGTTTACTTCCGCGTCGTGGTATTTCGTGTTGTGTAGCGTCCGTTACTGCTACACCTCATGGCGCACTGTTACCGCCGAACGACACTTAAAGTAACAATCCAAGCCGAACATGCACGACCACGCGCATATGACACTGAACAATTCATTCGCGAAGCGCTGCTTTTGGACCCCCAGGAAGTGATAGTTATTCACTTCTCTATCACTGGAATATCGTCTATATTAAGATGACGACGGAGGAAGCATGTCCTGAGGTAGTTCGATAATACGCACATGGACTCAAGTTCAAGCATTCTTATATTGGAGAGGTAACGGTAGATCACGCTGGTTTCGCTTTTCTATGGCAATGGTGTGGGGCACATCGTGGAAAAAAATGGCAGACGTTCACGACATACCTCGTGTTGAATGGTGTCTGCCAAATCAAAATCGAAGAATCCAAACGTGTACCATCCTATCTGCTGATAGGTGGCGTGCGAGCCACAGTTATGTATGTTGGCCAGCCGCGGACGTGTGCCGGTTGCGGACAAGAGGACCATGTTCGGTCAGACTGCCTCCGCCGACGTTTGCTCCAGGTCCCGGCCCGTGACTCAGCTCCCAAAGCGACGGTCACTTCTTTACCAGACAGCTACGCCACAGCCGTACGCAGCCCGGATTCGTCGTTTCAAGAAGCACCTGTTCTCTCCCTGGCATTCCCCACTGAAAATGACTGTGCTGCCACGCCCTCATCGGCACCATCTCCTCCGACAGCTGCAACACCACCAACTCTCCAGAGCTCGATGACCAGCCCGCCCGCTGCGGTGGACACCGATGCGAGTGCGGTGCCTACCTCTGCTTTTCTTCAGACGGTCGCGACCTCGGACATTGAACGACCACATTCAGACACAGAACAGCAACTCCGAAAGCAGCGGTCGCCCCAGAAACGGAAGAAGAGAAGTCAAACGCCATCCGACGACCACTTATTCATGTGGCATCACAGGCAGTAGAGCGGATACAAAGTGATCTCCCTTCGAGCGCCCTGACGACAGGAGTGGCCGCTCCTGATGTCCCATCTGAGGAACTATCCCACCCGACAACGATCGATTCCATGGAGGGAGAGTCCCTGGATCCCGCTGCAGCAGTGTCACCACAACTCGCCCTCGATGAGTGTGACAGTCGCTTGCCACCCGCTCCAGTTTCCTGGGCTGATGATGTCGACGATGGAGAAGATCGAGAATATGGCCCTCCCGTCAGGCAGTGCCTGACCCACCTTCCACCCAGTGATTGCGGCTACAGTGACTGCGTCGGACGTTACACGCCAACCGGACATCTATGCTGGAACATCTGTGCCAACGGTGGGAGCACGCCCACAACACTACCACATCGCGACGATGAATCTGGCCACCATTCTTCCCACAGACTGGCAATGTTCCGAGAGATCATTTACACTGCTGATGTCGACATTTCCCTCCGCCAAGAAGTGATCGTCGGTGATTTCTACGCCCTGACTGGCTACACAGCATATATCTCACATGTTTCTGACAACAGTAGTGGAGTCGCCGTCCTCCTCCGTTCTGGACTCCCTGCTGAAGATGTAGTGTACCTTCCTAATGCTATAGGTATGGCCCTCACGCTGTTCTGCGTTCGCATCCTAAATGTATATGCGCCGTCCGGCTCCAGACGACATCGTGACCGACACACTTTCTTTGCTGACGAGGTAACGCCACGTTTCGAGGGTCCCCTGGATGAAATGGTCCTCGGTGGCGATTTCAGCTCCACACAAGGGCCTGATGACCAACTTCCACGTCATTCCCTGTGTGTGGCCCACTCTGTCATCATCGATAGCTTGTTGACACATGGACAGAGGTTCACGGCACCCATGCAGGTTTCACATACTATACGGCGCATTCATCCTGTCGCCTCGACCGTATATACTGCACACGTTCCCTTCCTGCCGACACTCGACATGCCGAAGTATGGCCTCTGGCTTTCTCTGACCACGACGCCTACATCTGCGATGTCGTCCTCGCTCGCCAACAGGTGTGGCACAGCCGCGGCCTGTGGAAATTAAACGTTTCCCACCTGACTGTCCCTGATTGCCGACGGATCGTTGAGGATGCGTGGGCCCTCTGTAGTCGACGTCGGCCCGCATACACATACACCTTATGGGGGTCGCTATCCTGCGCGAAACCAGCTGTACACAGGGCACTGATGGGCTATGGCAAAGACTTCAAAGATTGGCAAGCGAGCACCATGGACTTTTATTATGCGGTCACCATGGACTTTTATTATGCGGTGCTTCATGACTGCACTTCGATGGCATTCTCTCCTGCCCGTCAGACGATAGTGCATCTTGCTAAAGCGCAGATCACTTCACTCATGCGACGACGCTTGGAAGGGACCCTTGTCAGATCCTGCACCCGTGACCATATGTCTTACGAAACGCCGTCGATGTACCAACTCCTCACTGAACGCCGACGTCGTCGTCGAGCCCTCATCCACGACCTCACCGATGCGGAAGGACGACGATACACTACGCAATGCGCCATTAGTCATGCTTTCTATTCTCATTTCTGCCGGCTGTACGCTGCCGTCCCACTCCCCCGACCTTAAGTGAGGACGTAGCAGCACTGACTATCAACACCATAACAGAGGATGCTGCTCAAGAACTTCAGGAACAAGTGGTCTCCGATGAAGCCCTAGATGCTATCAAGGGGGTGCTGCCAACAAGTCCCCTGGGCCTGACGGCCTCCCCCTCTAGTTTTACAAGTGTTTTTAGCTATATTTTTGTACCTACTTGGACGTCCATCTGTCGTGAACTGATGTCAAAAAAATTCAAATGGCTCTGAGCATTATGCGACTTAACTTCTGAGGTCATCAGTCGCCTAGAACTTAGAACTAATTAAACCTAACTAAGCTAAGGACATCACACACATCCATGCCCGAGGCAGGATTCGAACCTGCGACCGTAGCGGTCGCTCGGTTCCAGACTGCAGCGCCTAGAACCGCACGGCCACTCCGGACGACGAACTGATGTCAACCACAACGATGATCCCAGCCACCTTCCTTGATGGAGTCATCATCCTGGTCCCTAAGCCATATGGGCGATCACGGATCTGTGATTACCGACCCATCACGCTACTCAACAGTGACATGAAAATTTTTATCCGTTTGTTGGCCTCACGACTCAAGACGGCAGCAAGATACGTCACCTCCCTTGATCAGACTTCGATGGGTGGTGACAACTACATCCATACGGCCCTCTGCCGTTACAGGGACATGATAGCGCTCGCAAAATTTACCTGGCGCATTAACATCGCTTCACTTCAGTCAGACATTCGACCGTGTGAACTATACCTTTCTGAAATCGGTCCTCCAACACATGGGTTTTCCGGCAGTAACAGTGGTGATGCGGCTCTTGAGCGGCGCGACTTAAAGAATACTCTGTAATGGTCGCCTCACCGCCCCTCTAGCGATCGAGCGCTCTGTCCGACAGGGTTGCCCATTTTCCACGATACTGTATGCTTTGGCATTAGAGTCCCTACTCCAGGGGCTTCGCCAACGCCTGGTGGGCCTGACATTGCATGGGCACCGCTTCTGTTGTACAGCCTATGCTGACGATCTAGTCCTCTACATCCACAATGGAGACGATGTTCGCGCGGCTCTGACTTGGGAGGCGACGTATGGGGAGGCATCGGGCAGTTCTCTTAACACTTCCATTCGAAGGTTCTGCTTACTGGTGAGGGCCTACCTGAGAGATCTGTCGCTCCTTTGAGTGTGGCCACCAGTGTCCGCTGTTTGGGCATTGATTTTATGAATGACATCCGTCGTTCAGCGGCAACCAACAGTAATAGACTTCTCCACCAAACTATCAGAGCTGGCCCTGTAGACCACCGGCTTAGATCCCTCGAAATTGCAATACGTGAATGTTTACCACGTCTCACGCATCCCCCACGTGGCACAAGTGTTCCCGGTTCCGCTTACCCTCGCACGTCGTATGTTGATGGCGATGGATCCTTTGTCTGTACCGGGATGAATTTAAAGTTCAATATTCCTCCCTTGCCCTCCCGCGGGAGCGTGGCGGAGTGGGGTTGTTCCATGTGCCAGACAGAGTTACGGCACTTTTTGTTAGCTCCCAACTGAAAGTCTGGCGTCGTTGCCCGACAACCCTGACCGGACTGCTTTTGTATGAATATGCGCCAGTCTCCATGTCAGCCCCAGTCAAGTTATCAGTCATTCCACTCTCCTTTTATCACTTTCGGCACTTCTTCCTTGAATTAAGTCACATCCTGCTCTCCTTATCCCTTCGACGTATGCTCCAGGCAAAGACTGTACATGACACTTCACAAACTTGTCAAACCCCTAGCTCCATCGAACACAAGTTTCCCCAGATCATATGGCCTTGGGTGTGCAAAGCGGTGCATGCTGGTTATCTCGACACCCAGCGTTCAGTCCATCTGGTATATCACCGTCAATGGCAAGCAGGTCAATCAGTTTCGCTTGCACCGCATCCGCCTTGCTGACACACCCCTCTGTGTTCACTATGGTGTAGAGGACACAGACACTCATCGATTCTTATGTGGTTCCTCGTCTGACGTCTGGAGGCTCACCCAGCGTATCTTGGCTTTTCTTACCCGACAGACACCTTCTCAGATCACTTTCCTGACACATTTATTCCCGGATGTGATTCATTACCCCGCAACGAAAACTAATACTGTGAACTGGATACGCGGTCATACAGTCCGCTACCGTTTTGGCCCCGATGAGAAATCAGAACTAGGTTATTGGACGTACCTTAACGATCGACACTGTATACTTGTTCGCAACCCCATATATATGCAGTACTTTTTCAATTTTAAAGGGAGCGCCTTTCATGACCCGCCTTCCAGCTGGAACGTCCAAGCCATGAGCTGCTGATGGCTTTTGGCCGACATGATGCTCTGAACGCACTACAAACGCAATCTCGATTAAAATTTCGAGAAGACACGTTTGGATGTTCCGCCAATCGGAAGGCGCTAGCGACTCCTGGAATTCTGGTATATAGACTAATTTAATAAATTTAAAAAAAATCATAAAATTAAATAAATAAATAAAAGAAAATAAAAATATAAATACAAAAAACGCAAAAAACAAAATACAATACAATAAACTAAAAAACAAAAGCCCGTACACAACTACTTTCATTTTCATCGCTACTCTCAAAATTCTTGCCCCCTACTTTATTCCTTTCCTAAACCCTTGTAGTAATAGGTTAGTTGTTTAGAGATAGGCGTAGATAGGCGCCAACGCCTGAATAGGTGCATTTTACTTTAAATTTTTTTTTTTTTGTCAGGACACATGTGGTGGTGGCATGTAGATCTTTTTTGTAGTTTCCATTTCCTGTCCAGGGGCGAAAAAAATGGTAGAGTAGTATAAAAATAAAAAATAAATAAATAAGCTTAGAAAAAAGGCCACCGCTCGCGATGAGCAAGGAATCCGGGTTCGAGTCCCGGTCGGGTATAAATTTTAATTGTTACGGTTGATAGTTGTCCGTATTCTCAACAGCGAATACATTTCATGCATTTCGTAATGGCTGTAGTCGCCGCAGTGCCTGTACCTTCAGACAGGAATACAGGAACATTGCATCGTATTTCTGAACAACACAGGCACTACAATATCGTATAAACCCTTAATTGTCGTGCTACAGTCATCGGGGAAGGCAGCACTTCTTGGGCGTCGATCTGCCCATATTTTGCCCCTGTACTTATCAGCTCTTGAGCTAAGCTTGTGTATCCCTCACCACTTACAACGTTAAAAAACCGGAGGTCTGTTCCACATATCAAAACACATTTGTCCCTAATGGATATTTTATCAGCGCTAGAAGCTGCAACGCTTGACAAGTGTCGCTTTCCTTGCATTTATGTCTGTTCATTCCAGTTATGCTCCTCCTTTTAAACAAGCAATGCTCCACACGTCAGTTTGACGCTGAACACAACAAACTGGAAGGTGTGTATCTCTTTCAACAACCACCTGAAACAGTCACAATAAACACATTCATGTGTGTTTCATGAAAACAGTTTTGCGTGAAGTTAACGAACAAACCAAACATATCGATTTATTAAAAAGTCCTTCACCAACGAAGCTATTCGATTAATCAAATACTATCACGTCTCGAATTTGAAAGGTCTGTTCTGTAGATATATAGTAATCATTTGTTCGACACAGCATCTTTTGTGATGGCAGTCATTGCACAATGACCATTCCTAGCCCCCGTTCCTCAGCCGCTCATGTTCCATTTAACTTTAACCCCTTGACAGTTTGTAGCCTGCCGCTACGTTAAGGTACTGCGATACTCTCGCCCACATGGCGCTCTCGTTGTCTCTGGCCCGCACGTGTCCGGTTCGACAGTTAAATTCTCCGCAGCTCCTTCTCAAAGAGTGACGTATGCCATTCCCACGCCACGCTCCTGTGCCCGCGATACGGGGCCGCGTGTACTCAGCGAAGGCGAGCGAGACTGTGCCGCGTTTTCATGCGCTCACAGTACAGACGCAACCGTAGCTTTGCCAGAATTTACTCTTCATGTAAATTGTAGGTGAATTGGGGGGAGAGGGGGGTCGGGGGAGAAAGGAAAGGAGACGGAAGGAACTAATGATATCAGCTACATCGGGAATTTTATGCAGAATCAGCGGCGACGAGTGAAAATGTGTACAAGAACGAGACTCGAACCCCGGATCTGCTGCTTACTAGGTATCGTCCGAAAGAACAGGTATCACACATTCGTGTAATCGATTCGCCTCGATGGGCAATGAATCGACAACCTCCAGTGCGGATGCATATTTACGCTCGACCTCCAGTAGGAATCTAAAATTAGCGGTCATAGAGGATATGGTCGGGGACTGCAGATTGGTGGCACTAGTAGGGAATGTGATTCGGCCAGGGAGCATGCGGAGATAGTCCGCGCATTTGAGATAAATACTGTGCTGCAGTGGTTAGCAACTGCCTAATAAACAGGAGATATTTTCATTCGTCGCCGCTGATTCTGGATAAGAGCTCCGATGCCCTAAACTTTTCTTTCTCCCCCCTCCATCTTCAATTTTCATAATATGTATTACGGCTGCGGATTTCGCGTGGTGTCTGTTCTTTCGGACACATGTAAAGAATTTACTCTGCCTGCCATTCGATTCGATGTGATGCCTCGCGATGCGATGCGAAGCGAAGCAGATTGCCCAAAGCGATGCGTTGTGATGGAGGGCTCACACTGCACGCTTTACAGCCCGATCTGGCCGACGGGGAGCATCAGTTGTCGACCAGTCTCGGAAGGATGTCTTTTCTTCCTTGACGCAGCAAATTCATTTATAGCAGAAAACAGTGCTCCCAAAATTCAAGGCAATCATGAATGGATGAGTAAAGTCAACAAGGAGAGGAAGACTACAGGAGAATCCCATCGTTTGAGAGATGATAAAACGTGAAGACAAATTTTATAATTACTGCAGTATGAGTACAGTGACATTTGATTATATGGTGTCGTCTGTTTCAAGTAGATTACAGAAGCAAGACACAAATTTCAGGAGGGCTATTACCACTAAAGAAACTTATGGCCACCATCAGGTATTAAATTTACAGAACACTTTTCATTATCAGAAATTTACGTACAATTAGTGATATATTCACCATATTTTATAAATTTCAACGTAGCTGAAAAGAGGCCGAAATAATGTTCACGACAGTTCACTGAAAGTATCGAAGTTTCCATAAGCTTGGGGGTTTGAAAAGATGCTTTCATCTTGAGAATTTTAAGGCCTGCAACACGAAATGAAATAATTTGCAGTGGAACGGGTTGAAGAATGTTGCAGTTCTTCCAATAAAGTCTGTTTCGTTTTAATTCTAGCTCTCAACTGAGCTTTAGGCGATAATTTTCGCATAATGGGCAGCAAAATCAGTACAAAATGATAGCTGTCATCGGTTTTGACATTTGTTGCTCCATAAGCTTTTGGTTTTGTTTTTTTGCATTCAGTAACTGCGTATTTGTAGACTTCCTTGGACTCTTATCATGGTTGTCTGCGTATGGAGAGAGTGAGGCTGGAACCATTGAAACACTGTCCTCTGAACTTTCTGACAGCCTTAAAGGGCTCCCATCTAATGAACACTGGTTGCTCTTGTCAGCTGAAACACTCTGTAACAGCCGTTGACAATTGTACGTCGTCGTATTCTTTTCCCGTGTGAAATGTTGCTTTCGTCTCCCACGGTGTCAGAGTGTCTGTCAAAAACGTCAATACCTCGTACCATGGCCAATTAGATAGGATCGCTGGAGAGCGACCTTCGTCTCCAGAACGTTCTGTACGAGTTTTTTTTTAGTTCCGAGCGGAACGTGTAGCGTGAATAGTCCCACTTATTCTTCATAGCCTCGCCTGGAAATACAGACAGGAATATATATACTCAAAGACACTTCACATCTTTTAATTCTGTTCATTGCATTCTTTTCGAGATATTTGTCGGTTGGGATGTCTTCCAATGCAGTTTCACATTCATTTCGGGTCTGTCTAACTACAGCCGCATAATGTGTGCATGAAACGTGTGCCACAATAAGGGAAATTTTGAGCCCTGTACATCTGCCTCCTCTTACCATACCACAGGTTCAAACCGCTGCCCTCGCGGGGTAGCCGGTCGGTCTAGGGCGCCTTGCCATGGTTCGCCTCCCACCCCCCCCCCTCCCCCCGTCGGAGGTTCGAGTACTTCCTCGGGTATGGGTGTGTGTGTTGCCCGTAGCATAAGTTAGTTTAGGTAGTGTGTAAGACTAGGGACCGATGACCTGAGCAGTTCGGTCTCATAGAACTTACCAAAAATTTCCAAAAACCGCTGCACAACGCATGTATGTCAACTAAAATTATCAGAAGGGTGTGTGGGCTATTGACAGAAAGCATGTTCGGGGTAAGTACCCCCATCATTCTGGGACAATGTGTTGAAAAAGAAATCGCTTTCTTTGCTAGCTGTAGCTGGAGCTAACCGGAAATTAATATCAGATATTGACGTTGGAGATTATGGCAGGCAGTCAGATGACGAGACATTTAAGGCAAGTGATATGCGCAATAGTATTTTGAATGTTCCGCAAAACTAGCCACCACCAAAAGAACAATTTGGTACCGTACTTCGGAGAAAACCCCATTAGTGTTGACTGGAGATAAAGCCTTTCCCTTATTGGAAAATTTATCAGTGAGTGAAGAAGAAAAATTATTTAACAAGAGATTATCGATGGCTAGAATGGTGATGGAGCGCACGTTCGGAATTATGAGCAACAAGTGGCGTCTTTTTCCGACAGGAAGCTGAAACTTCTGTAGAGCATGTAGACATTACCACATAGTGTATCTGCGTCTTGCACAACATGATAGTCGATAGTCGGTAAAAATGGACCAGAGGTTTTTCATGGATTGTGTGTTGACCAGGACTTAATCGAAAATAATAGTTTGCCAGCATGCTTTCAGAATGACAGAGCAAACAGTAATGCTTGAAAAATAGGGAGGAGTGACAGAGAGGCGTTCAAAAACTATGTCAAGTCATATTCTATAACAGGTTTATTGAATACTGTAACTATTGTGGCCATCCTTTCATGATCAATATGATAAAATCAGTTCATCATTTAGATGTGATAGTATAAAAAACTTTTGTGTTAATTATTGCCGGCCGCTGTGGCCGAGCGGTTCTAGGTGCTTCAGTCTAGAACCGCGCGACCGCTGCGGTCGCAGATTCGAATCCTGCCTCGGGCATGGATGTGTGTGATGTCCTTAGGTTAGCTTCAAGTAGTTCTAAGTTCTAGGGGACTGATGATCTCAGATGTTAAGTCCCATAGTGCTCAGAGCCATTTTTTTTAATTATTTCTACTAGTTTTGTAATTACGAGTGCGTGCTGTAAGATAATGTTCCGAATTTTTTAAGTGAAAACTCGTAAAGCTTTTTAAATAAATGAAACGTTATTAACCTTCATCTTTATTCTTAATGTCTACATATTTATTTCTCGACATAGTAACCATGGCGACGAACATATTTCTCCCAACGAGAGACTAGTTTCTTGATACCGCCACTGTAGAATGTTTGACGTTGTTGATGTAGCCACATCACCTCTGCTTGCACTATTTCATCACTTCCAAAGTGAAGTCCTCGAATGTGTTCTTTAAGTTTTGGATACATGTGAAAATTGTATGGGACAAGCCGGGGCTGTGTGGAGGATGATCGATGACAGTGAATCCAGGGCGTAGGATTGTAGCAGATGTCGCAGCGTTCGTGTGTGATCCGACATTATCATGCTGAAGGGGAAGGTGTTTCATGTGTGGACGAACTCTTCGAATTCGAAAATCGATTAAAGCACTCTGTTTCTCGTGCACCAACGTACTTAGTTTACACACCACCATGTTACACGCTACAATTCGGAGTCCTCTAGCGACTGAGAGCTGCAAATAAGTCTACTACAATAGTGTCGTGTACAGATGTAAAGGACGAAAAAGTAGTGGAAATATTGTCCTAGTTTCCCTGTATTTTTTATGTGGCCAGTGCTGCGTAAAAAGTTCAAAACGTGAAAGACAGTGCCTGGAATGAGATTGGACAATTTGTCCAGAAATCAAGCAAGAACAATATTGTGATCTCTCTATTCGTATTATTTATTAGCAATGTGCACTAAAATTATATCAAACTTTAAATAATCAGAAATAACTATTCTAATACTTGCTAGTAAAATGATAATATTACGAGGCTACCACCCATGCAAGTCTGTTCAAATAGTTCATGTGTCAATTTTGCACAGGGAAATCTTTTATATGCGCAAAAAAATAACCCCTAGAAAAAGATATAAGATTTTTAGGTGGTGGTGGCTCAGTTTGCTCAGTGTCATAATATGGTTTGTTGCTGCTATCCGGGAAA
This sequence comes from Schistocerca piceifrons, assembly GCF_021461385.2. NCBI lineage: Eukaryota > Metazoa > Arthropoda > Insecta > Orthoptera > Acrididae > Schistocerca > Schistocerca piceifrons. The sequence goes on from NC_060149.1 coordinate 649,135,670, forward strand.
AAGCATCCCTAAGTGGACTGGGCAGACAGATTATAGTGATTAAATCCACTGTTATATCAGGCTTTACAGCATTGGTGGCTCGTTCAAAATTTTACCACTGTGCAACAATGTGGTCACCTGTAGCCTTTTGACTTGCCATGCTAGTAATCGTAACTAAATTGAATATATTAATATTATGTATACAAATTGAACTATTTAAATATATTTCAGTTTTATAATTAATTGTGTAACAATGCGAGGAATAAAACAAAACCAAAAAAGGGAGCAGTGGGAATCGAACCAGCGTCGACGAATGCACTTCACTAGTTTTCTTTCCTAAAAAACAAACAAGGAACCAAACGAGGATTAGAACCATAGTTCCATGGTGGATTTGTGTTTAATATCCCAGCAGTCTACCCTTTTTTTATTTTTTGGCTTGTAGCCGCAGCAGGGAAGAGCGTACACAATCAGCTTCAGACTGGATGGAGACAAGGCGGGTAGGTGTCGAATCCCGAGCTCTGACCACAATACCTCCCTCCCCCCCCCCTCCCCCCCCCGTCAGTCAATAGACGCCTGAATACCAGTAATTAAAGAGGTGAATATCCGTCGTGCAGCTTCATTAAAACCAACCACCGTCAACACTCTCAACAGAAAATCATGACTAACTCGGTCAAACGCATGATTATAATAAATAAACACTAAAGATCCCGACACAGGAACAGTGGAAGCAATCAAAATGAGATCACGACATTCAGCAATGGGAGTCAGGAGAGTGTGACTCTGGAGATAACTCTGGTAACGCGCTTCAATGTCAGCAAACAAAACTGACAAACGATTGCTTATAGCCCGCACTGCTATTTTGTAATCAAAATTGAGTAGCGTTATTGGTCAGACCTGATCCACGGAATTAACACAATTTTTCCAGCATTAAAAGAGGGCGGGATATGTACCCTTGCACCAGCTCATTGACCAGGTATCCCTCCCCCCGTCAGTCAATAGACGCCTGAATACCAGTAATTAAAGAGGTGAATATCCGTCGTGCAGCTTCATTAAAACCAACCACCGTCAACACTCTCAAAAGAAAATCATGACTAACTCGGTCAAACGCATGATTATAATAAATAAACACTAAAGATCCCGACACAGGAACAGTGGAAGCAATCAAAATGAGATCACGACATTCAGCAATGGGAGTCAGGAGAGTGTGACTCTGGAGATAACTCTGGTAACGCGCTTCAATGTCAGCAAGCAAAACTGACAAACGATTGCTTATAGCCCGCGCTGCTATTTTGTAATCAAAATTGAGTAGCGTTATTGGTCAGACCTGATCCACGGAATTAACACAATTTTTCCGGCATTAAAAGAGGGCGGGATATGTACCCTTGCACCAGCTCATTGACCAGGTATGTTATCTATCTCCTATCAGAGGCCAAAACCGAACATACAATTATTTGGGAAGCTCATCTAAACCCGACAATTTGCGGGAATGAAAGCTAACTACAATGTCTGATACCTCATCATGGTGAAAAGCTGTCAAAAATTTCTCGTGTAGCGTTGGCATAACAACAGTATCAAGGAGGAAAGTAAAATCAGCAGATCGGAAAGATACCGGGAAAGTTCACCCATTATATCCGGCTGGGATGACCAATAACTGCCATATATACAACGCATGGTAGTGAGACATGTACTTTGAGACTGCGTTCGAAGCCGAATTAGATGATACAGAGAAGCCAACACATCCTGAAGAATCGAATGTGGCTGGGAATGCAAACAGAAACCATCTAACTGTAGTCTTTCGAATTACAAGAGTTTCGCCTTCAAGCGGTGAATTTCCATAGCTCTTAAAGGGACGTCACGAGTACTATCATAAATGTTACGAAAGACAGCATAATAAAATTCTTGAGTCCTCCTCATTTCAGCCGCTGTACCAGCGCCTGAGCGCATGAGTGCAGTGCGAATGCGAGGTTTGGTAGTGGCAACCCACCATTCCATAACGCACTTGGGAACGGGTTTCCCGCCCTCACACGGAAGCGAGGATATCATCCAGAAGAGGTCAGCCAAATGTAAAATATTTAGCTTCCAAATAGGGCGAGAAAAATGTACCCGCCGTGCGTCGTGGTTAAGAGTTACTGAAACAGCACAGTGGTCAGTGAAGCTGGCAGGAATTAACATCAATTGACAAAAGTTGGCTCCACAGGGAAGCAGGCAAATAAAAACGTTCCAGACGACTACTAGAAGTAGGTGTAAAATATGTAAAACACGCTAATGTGGTATATCTGCAGATCCAAGAATCCTGTAGAGTCTACTATGTCACCATATGATAAGTTCACGACAATAGTTATAAATTGGAGTTTGATCGACAGGACGTAAGACGCATTTGAAATATCTCCCCCCCTCCCACCAAAACTTTGCAAGGATTTTGACGAAGTAAACAAATGACATGAAAGCGGTGATATGGATGAACAGATCCAGATGGAGCATAAAGAAAAATTATGGCGAGATCATAAAAACGACATCCTGGGACCGCAAACGGAATTACCGTCCCTATAAGGCACTGTCATGCTAGTAGAACTTCCGCGCGCTACACTCGAAAATCATATAATACCTAGGGAGACAAAACACATCAAATAACACTTCTTGCAAACACACAAAATCAGCTTGGGAGTCATAAACAAACTGTCGTAATGCATCAAACCGTAATGGAGAGCTTATCCTGTTAACGTTTGGGGTAAGAAACATTAGTTAACACATGTAACGCCGCGCGGAGTGGCCGCGCGGTTTAGGCGCCATGTACGGACTGCGCGGCCCCTCCCGTCGGAGATACCGAATCCTCCCTCGCGCATGGGTCTGTGTGTTGCTCTTAGCGTAAGTAGGTTTAATTAGTGTGTAAGTCTAGGGACCGGTGACCTCAGTAGTTTGGTCCCTCAGGAATTCACACACATTTGAACATTTTGAACACATGAAACGCTAGGCGCAAATTGAGACGCGTATAGCGCGTGTGGGGCAGAGCAGCGCGAATTTTTGTAATTTCACAGGTTCAAAAGGGACCGCGCAAATGTGGACGACACGTGCTTGAGCCAGGTCGCGCTGCGTTGTGGCACAGTTTCTCACGCCGCGCAAGCACTGCAAGGGGGGGGGGGGGGGAGGGATGAGGCGGGGAGCGGGAAGGCAGTATTGCCATATGCTCACTTCGGCAACTAATTTTATTGTACCTGAGTAGTGTTTCGTTTTTTGCAGTATAAGCGCTCCGTCTCTTTTCGTTAGTACATAATAGTTTTCAGTTACTTATATCTGTAAAGTTTTTTGTTTTGTTTATTCTTTTGTCAAGAACAATGCACAGGTCATTAACTGGTCAGCCATTAGCCACTGGGCTTATATGTTCTGCCTCCGCAAGGTTTTCAGATCGTAAGAAGGGGCAGACGATTCTCCGTGAGGGTAGTGAATAAGGCTCAAATGGTTCAAATGGCTCTGAGCACCATGGGACTTAAGATCTAAGGTCATCAGTGCCCTAGAACTTAGGACTACTTAAAACGAACTAACCTACGGACATCACACGCATCCATGCCCAAGGCAGGATTCGAACCTGCGACCTTAGAGGTCGCGCGGTTCCAGACTGAAGCGCCTAGAACTGCACGGCCACACCGGCCGGCAGTCAACAAGGAAGTAAGGAATATTATAAAATCATGTGACCTAGAAGCAAGGCAGGAAAGTGAAAGAAGTATAACTACTTGCTGCCTGTTGTGCTGACGTATCTTCACGATCTGTTCCAAAAAGTCGAAAAGGCGTAATTTTCACAAGTATGACCCCTTTGTGTTCCTGGCAAAAAGCGACCAAGATATGAAGTACATAACTTTCACTATAATTACTTTGATATGAATGTAATAAGAGACATGTGGACATCACATTTCCACTACAAGCTAGAAACAGTCGAGAAGCCCTCACAAATAACAATGTATTGATTGGCTCTCCATGACAAGAAAAAGAATTTCAGTGGTTACATACCAAAAAAAAAAAAAAAAAAAATGGTTCCAATGGCTCTGAGCACTATGGGACCTAACTTCTGATGTCATCAGTCTCCTAGAACTTAGAAGTACTTAAACCTTACTAACGTAAGGACATCACACACATCCATGCCCAAGGCAGGATTCAAAAAATGGTTCAAATGGCTCTGAGCACTATGCGACTTAACTTCGCCGGCCGGTGTGGCCGTGCGGTTCTAGGCGCTTCAGTCTGGAACTGCGTGATCGCTACGCTCGCAGGTTCGAATCCTGCCTCGGGCATGGATGTGTGTGATGTCCTTAGGTTAGTTAGGTTTAAGTAGTTCTAAGTTCTAGGGGACTGATGACCACAGATGTTAAGTCCCATAGTGCTCAGAGCCATTTGAACTTAACTTCTGAGGTCATCAGTCGCCTAGAACTTAGAACTAATTAAACCTAACAAGGGAACCTCCCCATCGCACCCCCCTCAGATTTAGTTATAAATTGACACAGTGGATATGCCTTGAAAAACTGAACACAGATCAATCGAGAAAACAGGAAGAAGTTGTGTGGTACTATGAAAAAATAAACAAAATATACAAACTGAGTTGTCCAAGTGTAACATATCCAACATCAAGGACTACGTAACACGAAGAGCGCCGTGGTCCCATGGTTAGAGTGAGCAACTGCGAAACGAGAGGTCCTTGTTTCGAGTCCTCCCTCGAGCAAAAATTTTACTTACTTTATTTTCGCAAAGTTACGATCTGACCGTTCATTCATTGACGTCTCTGATCACTGTAATAAGTTTAGTGTCTGTGTTTTGCGACCGCACCACAAAACCGTGCGATTAGTAGACGAAAGGAAGTGCCTCTCCAATGGAAACCGAAAACATTTGATCGCAAATTCATAGGTCAACCGATTACTCCACAGGAAAACACGTCTGTTATATTCTATACGACACTGGTGACGGCATGTGCGTCACATTACAGGAATATGTTGTCGACCCACCTAACTTGCACACTTGGCGAATGGGTAAAAAGATTCTACCTTGCCCGATTTAGGTTTTCTTGTGGATGTGATAATCACTCCCAAAAAAGTGATGAAAACATTGAGTTTGTCACATAAACGGCAACAAATGAATGCAACAGTTTCACAGTCGCAGAGTTTTCCCTGTGCTCTGTCAAAACAAACGTTTTCAAGTTTTTCCGTGTGTAGACCGTCAAATCCTGCATGTGTCCAAGCAAATCTGAACATGTCCTGGAATTTTGGAGAGCAAAGTTGATCATGTCTGAGTGCATGAACTTTGATAATTGTCTGAAAATAAAAAATTAAAACTTTTCACTCGAGGGAGGGTTGAACCAGGGCGCTCCCGTTCTGTAGCTGCTCACGGTAACCACGGGACCACGGTGCTCCTCAGGGAACAAGTACCTTAATGTGACATATCTTGCACACGGACTACTCAGTTTGTATATTTTGCTTATTTTTTTCATAGTTCCATACAACTTCTTCCTGTTTTCTCGATTGATCTGTGTTCAGTTTTTCATGGCCTATCCCTGTGCCAACTTATAACTAAATCTGAGGGGGGTGCGATGGGGAGGTTCCCTTGTAAGTAACCTAAGGACATCACACACATCCATGCCCGAGGCAGGATTCGAACCTGCGACCGTAGCGGTCGCGCGGTTCCAGACTGGAGCGCCTAGAACCGCTCGGCTCTCCGGACGGCGTTACATGCACACTGTCAGCAATAATAAACTAATTATACAACAGGCTAGACAAATGAAAAACGGTTGGTATTATTCCGAAAGTACGAGTAACCTGAAAGCGTCTGTTGATTTGATAAATTTAATTTGTTGAAATATATTGCTGACAAAGGCAGGTCTGCTTTCATGACGATGTTTTTCGAGACGTGAACACCTGGTCACAAGCACTCCTGGCTAGCTTCCGCATTCCTGTCGGGCGCATTATTCTCAGCTGCTGGCCACTGATCACTGTGTTGTGCGACGGATCAATCAATTGTTAATTTTTCTGAAAACAACTATATTATTCGCGAATCACACATTGTCAGTTTGGCAAGCCGTAGGTGAGTAACCAGCATCTGGCATGTGCCTGTCATTTCTGAAGAGAACGCTTGTCATTGTTTTAATACTGCTCAAATGAAGAAAAGGAATAAAATCGTTTGGTAAGTTTCTATTCTAGTGGTTCAGAAGTAAAAATGCGATGGGTTATGAGAAGTCAACCAAAATTCCAACAGAATTGTCAACTTATTTTCGAATTGTTAACCTTTTCACATTCGAATAAGAATCACCATTTATGAGTAACGGCCACATTTCTGTTGTTGACAAGTTTAATTATACTTCCTTTGCCAAAACACAGTATAATTTGTACAAATTCATCTTACAGCAGTTATTGCGATAGAATTCTGAAACAGATTGTCTCATTAAACAAGTTATTGGCGACCAGAGAGCTCAAGAGCTTACGGAAAATCTCATTGTGTCGGTTTGCAGTAACGTAAGAGAAGAAATTTCATGTTTATTTTCATACTAGGAAACTCTTAAGAAATTGTAGTCACTGGAGTAAAAAAAAAGAAAATAGGAAGTATAACTTTTGATATATCGCCATAGATAAAAACTTTCCCTGTGTTTACGAATTGGCAAAATACTCTCCTCCGTGTGTGCTATCACTTGCCAAAATCTCGTTTCGATGTCTCGAGCGGTTTAGGAGATACGAGGAATGTTGTGAATATTTCACTCGCGGGCGGGAGATCGGGAATGAACGCGCTACATAGGATCCATTTTCTCGAGGTCGGAGACAGAGAGAGACCTCCTCCCAAGTCTAAAGAAAAATTCAATATGTTAGCTAAATTTCATAAGCAGCAACATATCGTGTAATAAGCACCAAACTCAAATTCATAGCAACTCCTATTTTTCATTGGAAACATTTCGAATTTTGCGTAGTGTCTTATTAAAATGTGTATATCACAATAAGTATGAGTATTAGCGAGATGATGGGCACTTCACCACGAAGCTGACATATTGCGCTACAAGTAAGCCAAAATTAAAATATTTTTACTTAATAGTTTCTCTAAAATTGTTTCAGAAAGATTACAGGGTGCGCGCGCTTCGATTCTATCAGCGCAGAGCGTGGCCAACCTGCGCATGCAAAGAATGTGTACGCGTCTCACAACGGCCCTGGACCAGCTCGGCACTTGCGGAAACGTCGCCCTGTAGTGTCGTGTCACGTCACACATGCTATACGCGTCTTAATTTGGGCTTAGCCTAAAGCATGAAAGTAGAACTAGAAAAGAATTTACGCATCACGTTCCGCCCTCCGCAATACCGGCAGATGGCGGAGACGTAGGTACAGGATTTGAATCGTTTCCACCGGAAGGTACAGATTCCATGCTTTGTTTTTTTCGGTGCGATGCTGCACGCTCGGATTGAAAACGTTGCTTCACACCACTCCATGACAATATAACTTCTAGACACGGAAGGGTAGGGAGCTCATTAATGTCCGCTGCGGGAAAGGAGGCGTCCCCACTCCACACAACGGAATGCGAGAAACACAACCGGGAGCGACGAACATTATCATCAGATAAAGAAGAGACAGACAGGGCAGCATATGAAGCTGTCTGCATCATCTGACCACCTGGAAGGGAATCCGCAGTAACCTGTTGCTCCATCGTATCAGACTGAGGAAGGCATCACATTTCACTAGAACAATGGAAAGGCAGAACAGCAGACGATGTCTCCATTAAATCATCGGAACCCACAGGGACAGGCGCTCCTACGGGTGAAGGAGAGGACGCAGATGCAACATTTATTTCAACGTCAACAGAACCAGCCTCTCATCCCTGGCGAAACTAGAACTACAGTTAACGTCAGTGTTCAGAGCATCACCACTGGAAGACCTTCTCGGAGAGGCAAGACTGGGGAGGGTAACTTCAAAGTCTTCGTCATTCCGTGTCCGCTGGGGTTTAAATTGTGCTACCGGTGCATACGCGGTAACGGCAGCAGGCAGCTTCTGAATGTGCCGGTAACGGCGGAAGGTTGCGCGCAGTGGGGGTCAAAATACCCCCAACGTCCTCTAAAGTCGGAGAAGTACTGTGTAAGGTGCCTCTTGAGTGAGGAAGACATTTTTACCTTCTTTAATAAATTATTGTCTCTCATTGATGTATTCACGATAGTTAGGAAGTGCTGTAGTCCGTAGCCGGCCATGAGTCGGAGAGCATTTCCCACGCTGACTGGCTAGGTGACGAAGCGACCATATGTCGCGCGTAGTGGGGTGGGGCTCGGCTCTGGAACGTAGCAACAAGCCTAAGGCCGGTATTACACTATCAAATTTCTTTGTCCAATATCTTTGTCCAGTATCTTTGTCAAAGATATTTGATAGTGTAATAGGGATCTTTGACAAATGTCGTCCAATATTTGATCAAATCTAGGCCGAGGCCGTATATTTGATCAAAGAAATCGCTTGTCTTCTGTTCACTGCAATGCGATATGTTAACACGCGGAGCGCTAGCATCGCTGCAGCGTTCTGTCGTCTGTAGTGTTTTTATAACCATTGCCGGTAAATACTATTGGTGTGTGCCGACAACTACAGAATTAATAGAGATGTCTGAAGCTTATGAGGCGCTTTACAACGTGAGGCACCCTGAATAAAGAATAGATTAAGAAGATTGGAGACCTAACCTGACCTAACCTAACCTAACATAACCCTCTCCTGTAGCAAGGAATCGGAGTGTTATAGTGAGCCTGTCTTCTGAAGATGTAGCAGTTCTTAAGTGAAAATTGTGCTTTGTGATATGAGGATACACTTCATTGAGCACATACAGAAATGTATGCTCATCCATTCTTAAGTAATTGATGTACGACTTGGCGTCTTCCACTGTAAGCTCACGTAACAAGTTTTGTTGAATGCTTTTATCGTGTCGTCGTAAAACCCACGGCTTCACCCAGATTAGATTAGTTTTTCGTTCCATAGATCCGTGCTGAGGAGATCCTCGTGGATGTGGAACATGTCGATTTTTTTTAAGCTGAAATAAAAATACTAATGGTATGAATAAATACATCATTTGTTTCTATTAAAAATTTCGCCAATGGAGTAGAAGGAGTTGGCCAGTAGTAAGTCTTTCAGGCTCCTTTTAAACTGATCTTTATTTCTAACTAAATTTTTTATGTTTCCTGGCAAATTATTGAAGATGAGTGTTCCTGAGTAGTGGACCCCTTTTTGAACTAAAGTAAGTGTTTTTAAGTCCTTGTGCAGATCATTTTTGTTCCTGGTATTGTATGTATGAACTGAGTTGTTTGTTGGAAAAAGAGTTATATTATTTACGACAAATTTTATTAAGAAGTAAATATACTGAGAGGCAGTAGTTAACCTGCGAGCCGGAAGTCTAGTGAGACTGTCATTTGGGCCTACGAGAGTTATAGGTTTTTTTTGTTTGTTTCTCATGCCTAGATAACTGTACAAACATATCGTTGCATGTATTGTAATAATCATTACATATAATGATCCACATGCAACAATATCTCTACGGAAGTATCTAGGCATGAAATACAAAACAAAAAAAGCTAACCTGCAAATCTCGTACGTCCAAACGACAGTCTCACTGTACTTCTGGCCCGCCAACAGTTTCATTTTCTTTCTTATTTTCCCCCAGTACCAATGCAAGAATCTGAAGTACCCAGTTCTTTGAAGAGGTTTCTGCAGGAGGTCCGTGAATTTACTCCAGAAATAATACGTATTACACGCTTTTGGACCTTGAAAACTTTTGTTTGACTTCAAGATTTACCCCAAAATATTATCCCATATGACATTATGGAATGAAAGTATGCAAGCTTTTTCATTTTTATGTTGCCTATGTCTGCTAACACTCGAACTGCAAATACAGATTTGTTAAGGCGTTTCTGCAGTTCTGTGGTGTGCTCCTCCCAACTGAATTTATTATCAAGTTGTAATCCCAGGACTTTTAAGACTGTCAACCTCGTATGTATGGTTCCATTTTCTCCCCCCACTTCTTTTCCGCATGTGCACACAATGCAATTGGAGTACGTAGAACTGCTGCGGTTAATAACAAGTTGTTGTCAGCCATCTTGAACTTTGACGAAAAATTTGATGACAGTGTAATACCCCTTGTAGCGCTACGTCAAAGATCTTTGTCAAATATATTGGACGGAATATTGGATCACATCTTTGATCAAATCTTTGACAAAGAAATTTGATAGTGTAATACCGGCCTAAGGCCGGTATTAGCCTGGGAAATATACATGACGGGAAGTACCACCATCTTGGCGCCAAAGTCACCTATTTTGTTTATTTATATTTAATAATTAAAGTCATTTATGTCAACATGAATACTAGGAGTGGCCTCTGGATGTTTAAAAGTATTTATCATAATTTTGCCTCATTAAAATTCACACCCGTTCATTAACAAATGCATATCTTAGTAAGTACGAGCTTGATCGGAAATCCACGAACTGTGACGAAACTAGTAAGAGATTCGGACTGCGCGCCTAAGTTGGCAGTCGGTGTTAAGAGCTTTTCCTGTATTGTTAGATGGTAGCCATGCTCTCGGTTACGAGTAGTTTGTGACATGAGTGTTTCATTATTGATCTAATAGGAATAAAAGTGATATTACGGCATTGTGAATGTTAATTTCGAGTAAATAGATACCCCACAGTTGACCGACAGCAATTTCAGATAATTAGCTTCCACCGACAGAGACAAGCAGTGCGCCAATGAAGAATCTGCACGGGACGACATTTACGAGAGCTGCACCGCGCAAAAGTAGGAGGAAATCCGACGACATGACCCACCAAGGCGGATCAAGTAAGGTCCGACTTCCACTCGCAAATTCCAGGTGGAAATGTTGACCAGTTATACTGTAGGTCACATACACCACCCTCTATGGACTCGCGCCTAAGCTGAGTAATAACAGTATCAGTTTAGAAACGAGGGGATCTTGCAACTGACAGCAGATTGCAAAGACACTAATTCGGATTAACGTTTTTCGTAGGACGACTTTTAAATCGTAACACGGCGTGGACATTTTTATCTGAGAGGGGCACTTTCATTGCAAGGGAAGCAGATTCCTTCTTGCTCTGCATACATAACATGAATCCGCTAACCATAAACATTCAGGAGTGAAGGAATATTCTTTTGAACACACTTTCTGCGTATCAGATACCATTGTAACAGAGTTTCAGTGGCTGAGGTCAACTGACTGTTCTAGACGTCAGCTTCAGCTGATGCTACTGTTCTAAAGATGGCCTAATACCAGGCCGAAACCGGTCATTTTAATAAAATAACCATCGCGATCTAGTTTTTTTTTTCACTGATATATGTTCTGCCTATGACCATGAACAGTCATATGGCCCGAAAGCCGATAAGACGTCCTCTGCAGGTGCTTCGAATGGCAGTTCGAACACACCAGTAGTTCTAATGTGTAATCCTGCATGGTCGGCTTTGTCCACGCCGACGTTACAGTCAGCGTGACAGAAACGGAGCGTCATTGATAATTTTAACATAAGCGGCGTTACTGAGGTTCGAGAGATGGATACGCAGAAGTTCCGATGGTGGGATCTTCACCTCCTCACGGAGGAAACATGCCATTTCTAAGGCTTTCGGTCGTGCATATTCCGGACAAAAGTTGAAACGTAATGTCGATTTGCTGAACTTATTTGCCACGATCTCAGTGCGCGAAGCCCGCGCGCAGGCTAACTCGCAGTCTAAACAAACACGAGCTCACACGCAGCGCAGGCGCAAGTACACTTCCTCTACGGGCAGCCGCTAAAGCGATTGCCAATTGGCTGTCCGAGCATTACTCACGGCCAGACTAAAACTTCCATACATCAACCATGTGTCTACAGTCTGTACTAGTACATCCATTTTGTATATTCCCGTGCAGGCAAGACATTTTACTTGAAAGTCGCTTGCCCGGTGTCGGCGCCTGTGTTATTCCGAATTAATCTACATATATACTTCGGTAGCCACCACGCGGTGTGTGGCGGAGGGCACAATTCGCGCCAAAGTCATATTTCCCCCCATCTGTTCCACTCGCGGAACGCGCGAGGGAAAAACGACTGTCTGAACGCCTCAGTACAAGCTCCCTTATCTTTGAATGATCATTACGCGATTTGAAAGTTGGTGGTAGTAATATATGCTCTACATCCTCGGCGAAGATTGGATTTCGGAATTTGGTGAGCAGCTCCTTCTGTTTAGCGCGTCGTCTATCTGCAAGTGTGTCCCACTTCAAACTTTCTATGAGATTTGTAACGCTCTCGCGATGGCTAAATATACGGTCACGAATCTTGCTGCTCTTCTTTGGACCTTCTCAATCTCTTGAATCAGACCCAACCGGTAAGGGTGCCATACAGACGAACAGTACTCTTAGGACTGGACGAACTAACGTATTGTAAGCTGTTTCCTGCATCGCCTCAGGATTCTTCCAGTAAACCGCAATCTAGAGTACGCCTTACCAGTTACTTGTGAAATCTGACCATTCCATTTGAGATCATTTCGAATAGTCACACCCAGATACTTGACTGATGTTACCGGTTCCAAAGACTGATGATTTATTTTGCACTCATACATTAATGGGGATTTTCGCCTTGTCATACACAGTAGGTTGCACTTACTATTATTGAGAGATAACTGCCAGTCATTACAAAAAAATGGTTCAAATGGCTCTGAGCACTGTGGGACTCAACATCTGAGGTCATAAGTCCCCTAGAACTTAGAATTACTTAAACCTAACTAACCTAAGGACATCACACACATCCATGCCCGAGATAGGATTCGAACTTGCGACCGTAGCGGTCGCGCGGTTCCAGACTGAAGCGCCTAGAACCGCCAGTCGTTACACCACGCATTTATTTTCTGCAAATCCTCATTGATTTGTTCACAACTTTCGTGTGATACTACTTTCCTGTAGACTACAGCATCATCGGCAAACAGTCTAAGGCCGCTGTCAATACCATCAACGAGATCGTTTATGTAAATCGTAAAAACCAGAGGACCTATTACGCTGCCCTGGGGCACACCTGAAGTTACTCTTGTTTCTGTTGAAGTTACCCCGTTCAGGACGACATACTGCTCCCTGTCTGTTAGAGAGCTTTCTATCCAACCGCATATGTCGTTGGATATAACACACTTTTTGTAGCAAGCGACAGTGCAGAACTGAGTCAAACGTCTTTCGAAAGTCGAGAAATATGTCATCATCCGGGGAGCCGGTATCTAGAGCCTGTTGTACGATGCAAAGTTCCTTCGGACATGCATGCATGTCCGAAAGAAAAGCCGCTGCGGCTGCTACAGCCATTATGAAATACAAGAAATGTATTTGGACTTGCGAATATGGACAACCAGCAGCTGTACAATGTAATGACGACAGTAAAAATTTGTGCCGGACCAGTACTGAAGGCCGGATTTCCCGCTTATCCCGATCGGTGACCTTTGACAATCCGACCAAGACTCACGGCAGTACCCAAACTTCCATATGTCGTCACAAGTGTGTCTACAGTCTGTACTCGTACATCCATTATGTATATGAATGTGTTATTCCGAGCCGACCGGGGTGGCCGACCGGTTCTAGGCGCTACAGTCCGGAACCGCGCGAGCGCTACGATCGCAGGTTAGAATCCTCCCTCGGGTATGGATGTGTGTGATGTCCTTAGGTTAGTTAGGTTTAAGTAGTTCTAATTTCTAGGGGACTGATGACCTCAGAAGTTAAGTCCCATAGTGTTATTCCGAATTACGATGCATGCCTGTCCGAAGGAACTTTGCATCGTAATTCGGGGTAACACAGGCACTGTAATACCATATTTGTCCGTCGTCACCGGGCAAGTGGCTTTCAAGTAAAATGTCTTGCCTGTGTGGGAATATACATATGCTTTAAGTTTTCACCGTGGATCATTTAGAAACGTGTCGCTTGTCGAATGGTTCAAAAATGGCTCTGAGCACTATGGGACTCAACTGCTGAGGTCATAAGTCCCCTAGAACTTAGAACTACTTAAACCTAACTAACCTAAGGACATCACACACATCCATGCCCGCTTGTCGAATGAATCGCAGTTCTTGTTACTCCAGGTCGATGGTTGTGTCCTTACACGCCTTCATCCAGGCGAATGGCTGCACGAAACATGCATTCAAAAATGGTTCAAATGGCTCCAAGCACTATGGGACTTAACATCTGAGGTCATCAGTCCCCTAGACCTAGAACTACTTAAACCTAACTAACCTAAGGACATTACACACATCCACGCCTGAGGCAGGATTCGAACCTGCGACCGTAGCAGCAGCGCGGTTCCGGACTGAAGCACCTAGAACAGCTCTGTCACAATGGCCGGCGAACATGCATCCCGCCAGAGCTGCAGGCCGGTGAGTTCCGAATTATGCAGTGGGGTACATTGAGTTGGGCTTCCATGGGATCTGGTGGTAATCGAAGGCATAATGACACCACTGAACCACGTGAACATTATTGCGGACACCTGCTTCGCTTCTTGCTTGAAGTCTTCCACTACGGCAATGACATCTTTCAGCAGGATAACTCTCAATTTGGCACAGTCAGAATCGTGGTACATTGGTTTGAGGGGCATTATAGTGAACTCACATTGATGTCTTGGCCAACGAATGTGCCTGATCTGTATCCACTGGACCATATATCGAGCGCCAGCTGTGTGCCTGTACACCACCATCCCGTAATTTGCGGGAATTGCTTGACCTGTGCGTAGACATTTGGTGCCACATACTTCTGTAATCCTGTCAATGACTTGTAGAATCCATTCCAAGCAGAATCTCTGTGCGTTTTGTTTGAAAAATGGAACAGCACAATATTAAACAGGTGGTCTTAATCGGTGTGTACCGCTGTCAGCCGCAAGCCACAGCTGCTTCATGAGAACCGCTCGGTAATGCATTTGGCTGCGATGGCTGCAGCCGGCAGCCGTGCAACGGCACCTTTATCCGTGATCGTTTGAGGCAGCGGCGGAAAACAGCCGTGCCAAGCCCGCTGCAACTGTCGGCGAGCTTCTTTCACCCACACTACTATAGTTACGACAGTAAATTGCAGACGACCCTTTGAAACCAATAAAGTAACAGAGATTTGTTTTCGTTGTTTGTATTGTTTATCTGGGCGACATTTAATTTTACGAGACACAGTATCTGAAACTAGTTGCGAAAATGCGCGGGAAATTGAAAAGGCTATCCCGTTAAGGTGTGTTCACACGATCCCTCATTTCTGTTCGACTTTGCGCATGCGCTTACATTTCCAACAGTCAACGCACGTACGCGTATTTGTGCATGCGCATTTTTCTCGAATTGGAGGGCGGGCGTCATAGTGCACTGTTTGGCAGGCTACCAACATCTGGGCTCCAAGTGCATTCCATAGTGTATTGTGTTGAAGTGATGCCGTAAGGCAATTTATATGCTATAAATTAGCCGGCCGCTGTGGCAGAGCGGTTCTAGGCGCTTCAGTCCGGAACCGCGCTGCTGCTACGGTCGCAGGTTCGAATCCTGCCCCGGGCATGGATCTGTGTGATGTCCTTAGGTTAGTTAGGTTTAAGTAGTTCTAAGTCTAGGGGACTGATGACCTCAGATCTTAAGTCTCATAGTGCTTAGAGCCATTTGAACCATTTTCTGTAAATTGCAGACTAAACAAAGCACACTAAACAGCCCCCCCCCCCCCCCCGTAGGTGCAACCACAACGGAGGGGTATCTGTTGAGAGGCCAGACAAACGTGTGGTTCGTGAAGAGGGGCAGCAGCCTTTTCAGTAGTTGCACGGGCAACAGTCTGGATGATTGCTGATCTGGCCTTGTAACACTAACCAAAACGGCCTTGCTGTGCTGGTACTGCGAACGGCTGAAAGCAAGGGGAAATTACAGCCGCGATTTTTCCCGAGGGCACGCAGTTTTACTGTATGCTTAAATGATGATGGCGTCCTCTTGGGTAAAATATTCTGGAGGTATAATAGTCGCCTATCCAGATCTGCGGGCGGGGACTTCTCTGGAGGACGTCGTTATCAGAAGAAGGAAAACTGGCGTTCTACGGGTCGGAGCGTGGAATGTCAGATCCTTTAACCGGGCAGATGGGTTAGAAAATTTACTAAACAGATTCAGAAGGATGTAGGTTGCAGTAGGTACTGGGAGATGAAGAACCTTGCACAGGATAGAGTAGCATGGAGAGCTGCATCAAACCAGTCTCTGGACTGAAGACCACAACAACGACAACAATACGCAGACAGACATATCGTTTGGAATGCTGCTTCTAATGATTATTTAAATAAAAACTTGAGAACTGGTGCCCTGAACGAGTATTAGATAAGAACTCTCCGATCATATTACTGTAAAGAATAAGATTCGTCTCGAATTGGGAAAACGTAGAAGAAGAAGCGTACAAATTTATGAGAGGTGCATATTAAAATTGCAGTCGAATGATCATTTTATGTCAGCTTAATAGCACAACTGAAGAGCCTGGCGTCTGAACCAAAGAAAACAAAGGATAGGTGGAGCTCCCCAACAAACTGCCAGAAACTGAAACGAAGGATATTGACAACGGAAAAAATACAAAATTGGAAAAGACAACCTCCGTTCTAGTGGATTCTGATGTCTACGGCATTCCTGAATTTGTCGAGTCCGACGATGTTAATATGTAAACTTTTTCGGCTGATGTTGTGGAGGCAACTTTTTGTGAAATAAAACACAAATTACGTATTAAAAGTTAATTACACTTCACATTGCGATGAACAACCTCCCTTAAGTATCTCTCAGGTTCAGGAATACTCACCGGGCTGCTTTGTTTTGAAATGCGAAATAAATATTTCGAACTGG
The DNA here is from genome assembly GCF_021461385.2 of Schistocerca piceifrons. Taxonomy (NCBI): domain Eukaryota; kingdom Metazoa; phylum Arthropoda; class Insecta; order Orthoptera; family Acrididae; genus Schistocerca; species Schistocerca piceifrons. Next base: position 649,152,445 of record NC_060149.1, read on the forward strand.
TATATAAGTCGCCGGTTACCACCTAAAGATATGTTATTGCTAGCCTCATCGCTGCAGTTTCCAGTAGAAAAACTAAAATCTCGTTGTAACCACCCTATGAAATTTTCGAACAAAGTGTCGCCGTCAATTTGTATATCTCGTATCTGTATGATTTAGATACTGCTTACCCTTAATCATCTTTAGCAGACGGTTTGAACAATAAGGCGACGCGTGGACACGAGAACACGTGCGTTATTTCTACTGATTTTGGTGCATGCGTTTCAGTTGCCGTGCGTTTGCGATTGCGCACGAGGAAAGAGTCATCGCGTGAACAAATTGTCTTCAATCAAACCCAATACTGCTCGTTGACGGGGAGCGTGTGGACGTTCTAGAACTGAAGCGCACAGCTGTAGCTGCCGCAGCGGTATTGTGCGCGCTGGGCAACGCGAACTGCCGACGTCACCCCTACCATGCTCAAGTGACAGTCACTTAGGCTGGTATTACATTATCAAATTTCTTTGTCAAAGATTTGATCAAAGATGTGATCAAATATTCCGTCAAATATATTTGACAAAGATCGTTGACGTAGCGCTAGAAGGGGTATTACACTGTCATCATATTTTTCGTCAAAGTTCAAGATGGCTGACAACAACAACTTGTTATTAACCGCAGCAGTTTCATGTACCACAATTGCACTGTGTGCACATGTGGAAGAGAAGCGTGGGGAACAAAAAGGAAACATACCTGGGTGAAGCCGCAGGTTTTACGACGACACGATTAAAGCATTCAACAAAACTTGTTACGTGAGCTAATAGTCGTACATCAATTACTTAAGAATGGATGAGCATACATTTCTGTATGTGCTCAGTGACGTGTATCCTCATATCACAAAGCACAATATTCACTTAAGAACTGCTAGATCTGCAGAAGACAGGCTCACTGTAACACTGCGATTCCTTGCTACAGGAGAGGGTTGGGTTAGGTTAGGTTTGGTCAGGTCAGGTCAGGTCTCGTCTCGTCTCCAATCTCCTTAATCTATTTTCGTATTCATCGTGCCTCACGTTGTAAAGCGCCTCATCAGCTTCATACATCTCTATTAATTTTGTAGTTGTCGGCACACACCTATTGTATTTACCCGCGATGTTTATAAAAACACTGCAGTCGACAGAATGCTGCAGCGATGCTAGCACACCATGTTGTAACATGTCACATTACAGTGAACACAAGACAAGCGACTTCTTTGATCAAATCTACAGCGAGGCCCTAGATTTGATCAAATATTGGGCGACATTTGACAAAGTTCCCTATTACACCATCAAATATCTTTGACAAAGATATTGGACAAAGAAATTTGATAGTGTAATACCGGCCTTAGTTAATTTGATAGACACATAGTTGTAGTACTACCAGCTTCACACTAGCAGTTGCCCCATTTCTTGGTCTGACACACATAGTAACAGACGGTCCAGCTTAGCCGTTCTCGCGTGAGAACTACCAATACTATCGAAATAAAAACTTCCTGCAGACGACAGCTCTTAATAAATTACATACCATCCGACAATAATAAGTAACAGGCGTGATCAGAAACATCACATAATATTTCCACCATCGGTGTGAGCCTTGTTGTGCGAGGTTTACGTTGTAACGTAGGTGACACGTCCTATGCTAACAGTCTTCTTCATTGCAGTAGTCACCTACGACACCACGTGCACTCCTTTGCCGTGGTGACTGGAGCTATGAATGTAGGTATGTACATGATTCATTAGCAAGAAATGAACTTAACGGTAAGTGCGTTATTCGACTTCTCGACAATAAAAGAGAGAGGGATGGTAAAACTAAATAATGTGCTGATTGAACTTTGTTGGCCATATGCAGTACAGTCATAGTCTGTCAGTAATGAATATTCAGGAGATTTTTTGCTGAGTGACGAGAGACTGGGAAGCAACGAGTAATTTTGGTTTGGATTCAGCTGAGCAAGGAGTAAAGAAAGTGTCACAATCTGTGGAAGACACTGTGGTGTCACCGCCAGACACCACACTTGCTAGGTGGTAGCCTTTAAATCGGCCGCGGTCCGTTAGTATACGTCGGACCCGCGTGTCGCCACTATCAGTGATTGCAGACCGAGCGCCGCCACACGGCAGGTCTAGAGAGACTCCCTAGGACTCGTCCCAGTTGTACAGCCGACTTTGCTAGAGATGGTTCACTGTCTACACACGCTCTCATTTGCAGAGACGACAGTTTAGCATAGACTTCAGCTATGTCATTTGCTACGACCTAGCAAGGCGCCATATTCTTCAAGAATGTATTCTGAACAGATAATATTGTGACTCATGTACCGTCAAGAGCGACGTTCATCATTAATGGATTAAAGTTAAGTATCAAACTAATTATGTCCGCTTTCTGAATTCTCATTCATTGTCATGTTCCAGATCTCACGTCAGTATAGTTCTTCCCTCTTCACGCCAGCCTGCGTGAGCTAAAACGCGTGCATTTCGGCCTCCACTCGTAACACGGTGTTGGCTCTTCTGCCAACACAAAAGACCCCATCTCACGAAGGTAAAGGCCATTAGGAAAGAAATGGAAGAAAACACGGCAGTTTCCCTGCTTAAAACTCATTAATACGTGAACCACAGCCTTCCTGGAAATAGTGGAAGCACTGAAGGTTTTAAAGACGAAAAGATAATGGGAAGTAAGTATATGCAGATAACAGCGCCGTTGTATTTTGTACAACACTTGGCTTATTTTAACTCCCATCGTTTCCGGTCAGCTTCTCGGAATACTGGCGGCTGCTATTCCTTATTCCTCGCGATAATACTGTTCTTGCCGTCTGACCCTCTCCGCTCCCTTTTTACGCCTACTTTACTGCCCATAAACAATTTAGCCAGTAACTGCTTTTATGTTGTATGGAATACAACACACGGTCGCTATCGTTCTGATTGTTTTCCGTCGCCTTTATTCCTCACTACGCAGTTTTTTACGTAATGTAACTACAATTCTGTTTTGTTTTTTCTTGTTTTTAATGTTATTGAGTAGATTAGTACATACTCAGAATGTTTTTATTAGGTGGAGCCCGGTAAAACGTGAAGATATTCCTAGGATTTTGCATGAGTTAGAAGAAGCAGAGAATGAAAAATAAAAAAAAGTCAAAAGCAATCAGCTCGAAATTTTGAGGAAAGCGATTGAGTGAGAAAGAAATAACAAACGTTGCCCATAATTCCAAAACTGAACTTTAAGGGTAAAGACGGAGAGGACGATGATGAGACTTGGCTGAAGATATTTATGTTGGGAAGGATAAAATACGAAATGGTGCAAGTGAAGTTTATTGAAATCTTCAAAAATTAAGAAAAATATAGTAGAAATTTTACCTGATGCAAGGAGAATACTAAGAAATTCCGTACCTCAAGATGATGTATTTTTGAAACTTTGTTCTTTTTAATATTATACAATTTGTTAATAAAACTATATACCCAAAAACACATTCCATTTTGAACAGAAAATGGTTAAAATATGTTACTAGAAACATTTAATCTAAAATAAGACCAATAATTGCATCAAGACAACGTGCTGTATTTAGTAGCGGACCACTCATGTGACAAATACTGTAACGACCATTGGATGGTTAATAATTAGCGTATTCCTAGTAAAATTAATACTTACCGTACCATAAAATCAAAACCGGAAACTAGAATAAATATAACAACAAAATACGAAGGCAGTACTTTCCTAGACTATTGGTAGTGATGGAGTGAAGAGAACCATACTGTTACAGAAACAAGCGTTTGTGATCTGTTACCCAGCTCTTACGTGTAGAAATGAGAAAGAAATATGAAGACAGTTTCATAAATGATAAGGAAACTTCACTATACGTACACAATTTAGGATAACAGAAGTTATTTCATTGTGCAATATTATCTTGCTCTGGCGATCATAAGCAACATTCTCTGCCAAGTTTAAGGTTACCTCATCTTCTTTCGTGAAACATAAGAAGCATTATCGGAAGTCTTCCTAGCACTTGCTACAGCACCTTTCCCCTACTTAGTGCTCATACAGTGACCGGCACATTCTTCTACTGTTTTGCGATGAACCCGCTGGTCTATCCTTCATTCAAAATGCCTGGTTAAGCGAACATTCCTAGCATTAGAAAAAGACCTACAAACTCAGAAAAGGAATCATCTCACACTTCCAATCATATTCTCCACAAATGAAGCCCTAAAATAGGTTTCGAGATGTGCCACATAATATCCATATTTTTATTTTTATTTATACTTCTCTCATAATTTTTTGTCTGCGTTAAAAGTTACGTTAATATTTATATTCTTTTGATGTATAATATTTTATAAACAACTGATATATATACAAAAACTATAAAATGTCATTCTACGTAAACTGGCGAGGCCTCTGTGTTAGATAAGAAAGCGTGTGTTCCCCTTTTGTATATGCATGTGGAAAAAGAGAACAGTCAATTAACTCTCACAGAGTCAAATATCACAATTCTTTATTTAGTACTGAAAGACACTTAACTTTTATAGTTCTTCATTGCTGTGCCTGAATTAAACACGCGTGAACTAGTTACATTGAGGTGACAAAAGTCATGATATACCTGCTAATATAATGTTGGACCTCATTTTGCCCGATATAGAGCAGAAACACGACGTGGCATAGACTCAACAAATCGTTGAACGTTCCCTGCAGAAATATTGAGCCGGTCTCTACAGCCAACCATAATTACTAAAGTGTTGCCGGTGCATGATTTTGTGCACGAACTGAGCACTCGATTATCTCGATTATATACCGTAAATGTTCGATGGGAATCATGTGGGGGGGATCCGGGTGCCTTGTTGACCACCTGGGTCCATGGCTCCGTGGGGTCTGCGCCACAGTCGAACCATACCATCAACTATTACCAACTGAAATCGGGACTCATCTGACCAAGCCACAGTTTTCCAGTCGTCTAGGGCGCAACCGATACGGTCACAAGCGCAGGAGAGGTGCTGCAGGCGATGTAGTGCTATTAGCAAAGGCACCGCGTCGGTCATCCGTCGTAGCCCATTAACGACAAATTTCGTCGCACTTTCCTAAAGGAGACGTTCGTCGTAGGTCCCACAATGGTTTCTACAGTTATTTCACGCAGTGTTGCTTGTCTGTTAGCACTGAGAATTGTGCGCAAACGCCGCTGCTCTCGGTCGTTAAGTGAAGGCCGTCGGTCACTGCGTTGTTCGTGGTGAGAGGTAATGCCTGAAATTTGGTATTGTCGGCACACTCTTGACACTGTGGATCTCGGAATGTTGAATTCCCTAACGATTTCCGGAATGTAATGTCCCATGCGCCTATCTCTAACTACCATTCCGCGTTTGGAAACATTTCTACATCAACTGCGTGAGTGCAAATGACAGCCCCACCAATGCACTGCCCTTTTATACGTTGTGTACACGATACTACCGACATCTGTATATGTGCATATTGCTATCCCATGACGTTTGTCAGTTCATTGTATACAGATGTGACTCTTGAATGCCAAGCAAAGAAGCATTCGAAGACACTGAGCTGCGTTAAATGACAAGTCTGTAGGTCTCGAATTCTGAACGTTCTAATTACAGTTATTACAACACTCGACCACTGGGTACACCTAGATACTCGGTACACACAAGTTTGACATAAGCTCGGCAGAGTGACGACGCGGGGTCTGTTTCCACCGGAAGCAGAAGTAAATTCGATCTGAACTTCAGACGGAACTGCGGCGCTTCTCCCGCGCGGCCGTATTTCATAACCGCTGTGCGGCGGCGGCGACTCACAATTCCTGGAAGGCGAGGGTCAAACTTCATCCGGATTGCCGCTGCCGCTGCTTTAACATACAGCATCCATGCTTTGGTCGACTGCTGGTGTCACATTACCGATGATCGACGACACCGCAGATGGAATCACTGATGACAGAAAAGGGGCCGACCGTAGTGGCCGAGCGGTTCTAGTCGCTACAGTCTGGAACAGCGCGACCGCTGCGGTCGCAAGTTCGAATCCTGCCTCGGGCATTGATGTGTGTGATGTCCTTAGGTTAGTTAGGTTTAAGTAGTTCTAAGTTTTAGGGGACTGATAACCTCAGAAGTTGAGTACCATAGTGCTCAGAGCCATTTGAAACATTTTGAACAGAAGAGGGACAGTACTCTGCCGTTGTTTCCAGCGCAGTGTGGTCGAACAGCATATAAAAACTAAGAATAAAAATGTTAAATTGTAAAGAATCCGACATTATTTAATGGAAAGCAAAAATAATATACAGGGTGACAATTGTTGAACTATATGAACTAAAATCGTCATAACTTCTGAACGGTTTGCGTTAGGACGTTCAAGCTGCTCGGTTGTCCGCAGGACGTGATGGGGATTACTATGCGCTGTATGGTTTGGTCTAGCGACGAAGCCTCATTTCATTTGGATGGGTTCGTCAATAAGCAAAACTGGCGCATTTGGAATCCCCATTTCGCGATCGAGAAGTCTCTTCACCCTCAACAGATGACTGAGTGGTGTGCAGTGTCGTCACGGAATAATCGGTGCGGTCCAAAGCGACCCAGATTTCGACAAGATGGAGCTCGACCTCATCGAAGCGGGAGAGTATTTGATGTCCTGGAGGAGCACTTTGTGGACCCCATTCTGGTTCTGGAGTACCCAGACCCATTGGCATGGGCATAGATTGGCCGCCGTATTCTCCGGATCTAAACACATGTGACTCCTTTTTGTGACGCTATATTAAAGACAAGGTGAACCGAAATAACCCCGAATCCATTGTGAGCTGAAAACAGCCATTCAGGAGGTCATAGACAGCATCGATGTTCCGACACATCAGTGGATCACGCAGGATTTCGCTATTCGTCTGCGCCACATCATCGCCAATGATGGTAGGCTTATCGAACATGTCATAACCTAAATCCGAATATCTGTAGGGACGTTTAGATGTTGAATAAGATGTGTGCACGCCGTAGTTTGTGACTACTTTAATATTTTTTGCATATAGTTCAATAATTGTCACTCTGTACTTAGTATTTTCGAGAATCCGATAGTGGGAGAATGACCCTAATTTGAACCACCTGTATGAATCACGTAACATGGAGAACATGCTTATCTAGAAAATTCGGAGGAAAGTCATTGGACATTGCAGCTCACCGAACAGAGTTTACACTGAAAGGCCAAAGAAACTGGTTTAGGCATGCGTATTCAAATACAGAGATACATTATGTCATCAAAAGTATCCGGACGCCCCCAAAAACATACGTTTTTCATATTAGGTGCATTGTGCTGGCACCTACTGCCAGGTACTCCATATCAGCGACCTCAGTAGTCATTAGACATCGAGAGAGAGCAGAATAGGGCGCTCCGAGGAACTCATGGACTTCGAACGTGGTCAGGTAATTCGGTGTCACTCGTGTCATACGTCTGTACGCGAGATTTCCACACTCTTAAACATCCTTAGGTCCACTGTTTCCGATGTTATAGTGAAGTGCAAACGTGAAGGGACACGTACAGCACAAAAGCGTACAGGACGACCTCGTCTGTTGACTGACAGAGACCGCCGACAGTTGAAGACAGTCGTAATGTCTAATAGGCAGCCATCTGTCCACATCATCACACAGGAATTCCAAACTGCATCCGGATCCACTGCAAGTACTATGACGAGTAAACTTGAATTTCATGGTCGAGCGGCTGCTCATAAGCCACACATCACGCCGGTAAATGCCAAACGACGCCTCGCATGGTGTAAGGAGCGTAAATATTGGGCGATTGAACAGTGGAAAAACGTTGTGTGGAGTGGCGAATCACGGTACATAATGTGGCGTGGCGATCCGATGGCAGGGTGTGTGTATGACGAATGCCGGGTGGACGTCATCTGCCCGCATGTGTAGTACCAACAGTAAAATTCGGAGGCGGTGGTGTTGTGGTGTGGTCGTGTTTTTCATGGAGTAGGTTTGCACCCCTTGTTGTTTTGCGTGCACTATCACAGTACAGGCGTACATTGATGTTTTAAGCACCTTCTTGCTTCCCACTGTTGAAGAGCAATCCGGGGATGGCGATTGCATCTTTCAACACGATCGAGCACTTGTTCATAATGCACGGCCTGTGGCGGAGTGGTTACACGACAATAATATCTCTGTAATTGACTGGCCTGCACAGAATCCTGAGCTGAATTCTACACAACACCTCTGGGATGGTTTGCAACGCCGACTTCGCGCCAGGCCTCACCGACCAACATCAATACCTCTTCTCAGTGCAGCACTCCGTGAAGAATGGGCTGCCATTCCCCAAGAAACCATCCAGCACCTGTTTGAACATATGCCTGCGATAGTGTAAGCTGTCAACAAGGTTATGGGTGGGCCAACACCATACTGAATTCCAGCATTATCGATGGAGGGCGCCACGAACTTGTAATTCGTTTTCAGCCAGCTGTGTGGATAGTTTTGATCATATAGTGTATATAAAGAGGCAGAAAATGGTGCTGCGGTCGGCGACGCCTGTATTAGATAACAAATGTTAACAGTAGTTAGATCGGTTACTGCTACTACATTGGCAGGTTATCTAGATTTAAGTGAGTGTTATAGTCGGCGCACGAGCGATGGGACACAGCATCTCCGATGTAGCGATTAAAGTGGAGGGTCTCCCTATGACGAGTTCACAAGTCTGCCGTGAATATCAGGAATCCAGTAAAACCGCTGCGACCGGAAAAAGATCCTGCAAGAACAGGACCAACGATGGCCGAAGAGAACCGCTCAACGTGGCAGAAGTGCAACCCTTCCGCAAATTGCTGCAGATTTCAATGCTGGGTCATCAACAAGTGTCAGCGTGCGAACCATTCAACGAAACATCATCGATATGGGCTTTTGGAGCCGAAGGCGCCCACCCGTGTACTCTTGATGACTGCACGAAGTAAAGCTTTACGCCTCGTCTGGGCCCGTCAACACCCACATTGGACTGTTGATGACTGGAGACATGTTGCCTGGTCGGAAGAGTCTCACTTCAAATTGTAGCGAGCGGATGGATGTGTACGGGTATGGAGACAATCTCATGAATCCATGGATCCTGCATGTCAGCAGGGGACTGTTCAAGCTGGTGGAGGCTCTGTAATGGTGTGGGGCATATGCAGTTGGAGTAATATTGGACCCCTGATAGGTCACGATATGACTCTGACAGGTGACACGTATGTAAGCATCCTGTCTGATCACTTGCATCGATTCATGTCCATTGTGCATTGCGACGGACTTGGGCAATTCCAGCAGGACAATGCGTCACCCCGCACGCCAAGAACTGCCACAGAGTGTCTCCAGGAACACTCTTCTGAGTTTAAACACTTCCGCTGCCCACCAAACTCCACAGACATGAACTTTATTGAGCATATCTGGGATGCCTTGTAACGTGCTGTTCAGAAGAGATCTCCACTTCCTCGTACTCTTACAGATTTATGGACAGCCCTGCGGGATTCATTGTGTCATTTCCCTCGAACAGTACTTCAGACATTAGTCGAGTCCATGCCGCGTCGTTTTGCGGCACTTCTGCGTGCTCGCGGGGGCCCTACACGATATCACGCAGGTGTACCGATTTTTTTGGTTCTGCGCTGTTTTTTGCAGAAATCGACGCGAGTTTGACTTCATCAATGTTTTATTGTGTCAGAAACATTTACAAAGTTTTGAGTTTACTAATTTTAAGTATGCAAACGAGGTAGTTGTCTATGTGAATGAAGATCCGAGAGCTATTGATCCACGTAGTTGTTGATTTCCCCACTAATGGAACCATTGGTGGACCTATTGTCTTATTTCTTCACGTGTTGCTGTGGATGCCTTTGAATATTGACTGAATTAGTGGAACGCCGTTTCTTGGCGATTTTATTCCTTACTCAGTCTTTCGACGAATTCATAAGCAGCGACACACGAAACACGGCAATAAGGACAAATAAAAAATTACGCCACGCTGCAACCCAGTAATTGGAAACCTTTTGAATCAATGAGCAACCTGTGTTTAAAGTAACTCGCAATCAGGTGGCAGTGACGCGAAGGCTGCATGTGTGCATAAAGGAGCCTGATGACTCGAAATCCTAAACACCAAATAAGCTCACCGTACAAAAAATTAGTCATTCCTAGCATCGTTTAATACCGTGTAATTCCGCCCCTGGACTTGATAACCTTCTGGCTTCAGTTAGGAAGTGAGTCCACAAGGTTGTGCAGGTACATCTCATCCAAGTTAAGTCACTCACTGAGCATTTGGTGGCGCATTTCAACCAACTTGTGGGGATGCTGATATTTTCTAGCCGACTTGTAAAGGCTTAACGATTCATCTGTGCATGTGCACTGGGATGACTAATTTCTTGTCCGGTAAGCTTCGGGACTGATGACCTCGCTGTTTAGTCCCCTAACTCCCTCAATCGATCACTCAATCAATCCGCTAAGCTTACTAATTTCAAGAACACATAAATTATGGAAAACAAATTCCTCCGAATGGCAAAATATACACCCAGTTATCTACCACACTCAGTCATTTATATCTGTAAATCTCCAAAGCCCGAAAATTCATGTGACAAATCAGCAACAGGCCGACTTCGTGGCAAGTCTCACCGACCGACATCGATACTTCTCCTCAGTGCAGCACTCCGTGAAGAATGGGCTGCCATTCCCCAAGAAACCTTCCAGCACCTGACTGAACGTATGCCTGCGAGAGTGGAAGTTGCCATCAGGGCTAAGGGTGGGCCAACACCATATTGAATTCCAGGAATACCGATGGAGGTCGCCACGAACTTGTAAGTGACTTTCAGCCAGGTGTCTGGATACTTTTCATCACATAGTGAATATCGTAGAGACAGAGGCGCACTCGTAGTATGGAGCCGCTGGAGGCGTGGCTCAGCGGACGCACAGCGTGTGATCCGCCTAATCCCGCGTAGCCCCTATCAGCGTCTGACGGAAACTTTCAGTTCCATTGCCAACTTTGACGCCGGTAGGGTGATATCGATACGTGATAGCACAATTCGGCGTAACGAGAGATGTGCAGGACTTCAGACTGTGAAGTGAAATGGCTGCCATCCTTCGAAAGAAGTGAAATAGCTGCCATCTTTCGAATCATAGCCCGCCGTTGTGATCTACGCGGTCAGATTCCAATCCGGAGCGGTTTTCTTTAGATTTTGCGTAGGACTTTGTTTCATGACACACGAACCAAAAATTGTCGTGAATCTTCACCAGTCTTTCTCGTATGTGATATCTGTTATGCTCATGTAGCCACATTGCACGTTTCCCAAACGCCTAACATTTTCTTGACTGCTTCATAATGAGAGATTACTCACACTTGTTAATATTGCTTATGAAATTGATCGATCGTTAAAACCTACAAAGTGGATTTTCTTGGTGAATTTTATTCAACAAAATTATCAGCGCAAACAACGTTCATCATTCAGTCCCTGTAACGTATGTTCTCACCTCATCTTGCTCCTTATACACAGTACCAGCAAGCTATAATGCAGCAGTTTAAATTTAGCAGACAGGTTTCTTTCACGAAACGAAACGTGTAAGGTGATGAGTAGTGTGCTCAAAAGCTCTAAGGAGTAGTAAATAAACAAAATGCATCCGGATCACTACTTTTTATTTACCGACAACTGGTTTCAATCTGCACTGCAAATCATCTTCAGGACTGGCGCTGCAAAGGGGAGTGTATCAACGTTGTGTGAAACTTGCTCTAAGAAGTAGCAAGTTCAACGTACCTGTTGCTGAAAACAGTTAAAGAATCATGTAGTATGAACATACTTATTCTACAGAAAAGTATTTGTCATATCTGTCAGATTGCGTCTTCGAGAAACTTCCATTCACATTAAAAATTTAAACAACTAAGGCCGTGGAAGGAAGGAAGTTTACTCTTTGATATCCTGACGACGTTCAGGTCATTAGAGACTAATTACAAAAACGAATAAACAATGATCAGGTAATAAATGGCATCTTATTTAAGCAACAACTCCCCTTCCACCTAAAGTAATTTAGAGAAACATTGGCACGCTTAAGTCAAGATGGCCAGACCGTGATTTGAACGCTGTTCCTTGTAAATAAAAGGATGCAAGATCAGAGTTTAACATTCCGTCGACGACGATGTCATTAAAGGTGATTCGAGGATACGAGGCCAGTGTCTCAATTAAGCTGCCAAATAGCTCGGTAGCTGAAGACAGAGAGGGATAAAAATGAAGCTTAGTTGCATTGTCAGCAATCATTTTATTACAAGTAACATGCTCAAAATCCGGCTAATGAAAATTATTTTGCCACAAAATAAATTAAATGTAAGCAATGTTGGTCGTGTGTTACAGGTAGAGGCGGATGTCCCACTCTCTCCCGGGTTCTTCGCACCATACGGGAAGTCTGGACGGAATCCGACGCCAGCTCCCTCGATAGGTAAGTGTTTATTCCTGGCATGAAAAAACGAATAATGTGTTTATTCCTGGGACGGAAAAACGAATAATCTTACATGATCAAAGTAACTACTCGTTTTCGTTGCAAGCTTGATATCGAAAAAGAAGCTGATCAGACTCGAGAAAAAGTATACTTACCTATCACAAAATGTGTTTCAGCGCTCTGTAGTAAACCATATTTGTTTGTATTTTTGCATTTAGGTCAAAATAATGCTAAAATTCTGATCTGGTCACTGTTCCAAACACATCTCCCACTTTTGGAACAATCTGAGTTAGATATAGAAAACTAAAAGCCAGGCATGTCAGCTGAGTTATTTTCGTATCCCGTGATGAATAGATGAGCAGTTTTCCCATGTTCAGATGATATATTTGTGGTCGTACCGTATATCTACACTCTCCCCCCCCCCCCCCCATTATTTTCACCTGAAGCTGAATTCTTGTGGCTTCTAAATAAACATCAATTAAGTACATTAAATACTCTTGCTTCAACATACAAATAAAAAAAGGTAAATAGTATTTATTTTTCTCCGTAAAAGTTTTAGCAAATGAGCTCCTCACAGTCTTTCATCACTATGCTAGCTACAAACGTTTTTTTTTTTTTTTTTTTAAAAAGAATCATATACAGTATTTCTGCCAGGGGCACCACCACTGTCTTTCGTAATCTGTCCAAAGTATCAGGATCGGACTTCGCAGAAAATAGAGTTGGTAGGTGGACGTGTAATAAACGTAGACAAGATGCCTGATCTTATATTTATCTCTGAGTGGACTCTAGCTAATCACATATTTTCAAGTAATCTGAGATTTCCGCTTTGGTAGCTGTGGGATCAGCGCAACAGATTGCTAACCGAAGGGGCCCGAGCTCGATTCCCAGCCGGGTCGGAGATTTCCTCAGCTCTGGGACTGGGTATTGTGCTGTTATTATCTTCGTATCGTCATAACTGACACGAAAATCGACGGCATGGAGTCACATGACAAGTCTAAGCCTATGTGCTTCATACCAGCGTACGGCTTGACCCTAATGAATATTGTCAGTTGTGGAAGCACACTGTCGTATCGTCTTTCCACTGTTGAAGTGGTTGTATGGGCACATAACGAAATCAAGTGAATTTAAATAAATAAATAAATTTAACGTTCCCAGTTCAGTTACTTTCGACGGGTATTTTAATGAGAAAACCACTTACGTAACTGCTTATATTTGTAGGAACTGTTTTTCGGTATACCCTCCAAGACACAAAAAAAAAAGATTACAATTTCAGAAAAATTGGATGATTTATTCAAGAAAAACAGCTTCACTAATTGAGCAAGTCAATAACGCGTTGATCCACCTCTGGCCCTTATGCAAGCAGTTAGTCATCTTGGCACTGTTTGATGGAGTTGTAGGATGTAGAGATGCGTCGTTCGCGAACTAACGGGTCCAAAGGAACGGTTCATCAAGATGAACGGAACGAATGATGAACAAATTCTAAGGAGCGGTCTTTTATAGTTAACTTCGGTCGCGGCTTTCAACTTATAGTTCCCGGGAACGTGAAACGGTCGGTCTCGTTCCCGCAACGGCACGTCGGCCGGTCTCGTTCCAGCCTCCGTCCCGCTCCCATCTGCCTCGGTCTCGCTCGGACGAACTCGTCCTTCTTCGCGTGGCCACTCGTCGCAGTTCCACTGCCGATTGCTCATAGTTTGTTCAGTATAGAGTTGTTCGTTTCGTTCGCTGCGCACACCCATTCTGTTTCACACCTTTTTTGAACTCTGAACTTTTGGTTCTTTTCGTATTTTATTCACCGTCCATGACCGGTAACTAAAATGTAATTTATAATTACGTAAATTACATAAAATTACGTGGTATGTAATACATACATCTTTTCACGTAACATAACGGCATATCAGACGCCACTATTTCGATAAACAGCAGAAGAAATACCTGTAAAAAGGCAAGATTTTTTTTTATTACACATGCAAAGGAAGTCGGCACGGCACACACGAGTAGCCATTTTCCGTCTTTTTTTGATCCAAAGTAAAAGAGCATGTTCATTGTTATGGAAGGCAGGGCGACTTACAACCGAATGAAGTCCGTGTTCCATAATCGAGTGTCTGGTGTCACATTTTGTAAAGAGAATATGATAACTTCTAAAATATTATTCCAGTGGTACAGGGTGGCGCACGAAATATCGGCCCCGAGTACTGGACTGCTCACTGTCGCCTACCAATTGTCATCTATTGTTTCGAAGTTGTTGTTTGCATTAGCTTATTTGTTATTTCTTCACTGCCTAACTATTACGTGTTTATCTATTCTGCTAGTAGCGGTCAACAAATCCTGCGTAATTGGCGAGCAGTCTGTACTCGGGGCCGGTTTTTCGTGTGCCAACTTATATTACTTCACTGCGATCAGCCACATAACGCTACAGTTGGCTAAATGAGAGATTTTGCAGAATCACGAAAATTACAAGTGTGTGAGTATTATGTTATAAATAAAAATTCTGTACTCCAGTGCGGAGGCAAGTGTCCCCTCTTGGCGCCTTCCATCTTCAGTCACCTATGCTAGTAATTTTCAGTTTTTCATAAGAACCGTATACCAAGCACAATTGAACGGTGAACGAATAAAAATGAACGGTTCCCAAAAAAGAGCAATCACCAGTGAACTAGTTCCCAAGAATGAACGAGTCTGGCCATCTCTAGTAGGATGTCGTCCTGAGGGATATCGTGCCATATTCTGTCCGATTGACTTGTTGGATCGTCAAAATCCCGAGCTGGTTGGAGGGCTCTGCCCATAATTCTCCAAACGCTCTCAATTTGGTAGAGATCTGGCGACCTTGCTGGCCAAGATAGGGTGTAGCAAGCACTAAGACAAGCAGTAGAAATTCCCGCCGTGTCCGGCAGGCATTGTCTTGCTGAAATGTAAGCCTAGGATGGCCTGCAATGAAAGGTAACAAAATAGAGCGTAGAATACCGTCGACGTATCGCTGTGCTGTAAGACTGCGGCGGATGACAACCAAAGTGCTCCCGCTATGAAGAGAAATGACAATCCAGATCACCACTCCTGGCTGTTGGGCAGTATGGCGGGCGACGCTGAGGTTCGTATTTCACCACTGTCCGCGGCTTTTCCAGACTAGAGTAGGATTGTCTTCAGTGATGAGTCGCGCTTCGAAATGAGCTCCGATGACCAGCAAAGACGTGTCTGGACACGTCCCGGACAGCAGTGGGATACCAGCCTGACTGATGATGGTCTGGCTGGGGTGCTATTTCTTTTCATAGCAGGATCCCTTTGGTTGTCTCGCAGCACCCTTAAGGCACAGCGGTACGTCTACAATATTCTGCGCCCCGTTTTATTACTCTTCATGGCAAGCCATCCTATGCTTACATTTCAGCAAGATAATACCCGCCCACACTCGGCGAGAGTTTCTACTGTTTGTCTTAGTGCTTGCAAACACTGCCTTGGCCAGCGAATTGTCCGGATCGCTCCAGAATTGAGAACGTCCCATTTGAGAACGTTTGGAGCATGATGGGGAGGGCCCTCCAACGAGCTTGAGATTTTGACGCTCTAATGCGCCAACAGGATAAATTTGACACGATATACATCAGAAGAACACCCAACAACTCTATTAATCAATGCCAAACCGAATAATTGCTTGCATAAGGGCCAGAGGTGGACCAACGCGTTATTCACTTGCTCAATTTGTGAAGCTCGTTCTCTCGAATAAACCATTCATTTTTTCTGAAATTGTGATCATTTGCGTGTCTCTACATGTACATCACATCTACCGATTTCCGTACCATCCGTAAATTTATCCATTTATTTATTCTTAGAATGTAATTTAGCTTGCATCGGTTTGAAAATCAGCCTTAGCTGATTACTTGATTTTTTATTTTGTGACGTTAATCGCTATTTCACATCTGCAAACAACAACAATCTAGTTGCGGAGTAGATGTTGGTTAGAGTCCAGTTAGTAACCTCTGGATTAAGCTTCAGATCTCACTAGAACAGATCGGAGGAGGGCAAGATCGAATCACGTCTCTAGAGTTCAGACCAACATTGCTTAACGTCATGGAGGTCAATATGCTCTCCATCGATGGCCGGACGTCGTCACGGTATTCATAGTCATTTAAGGGTCCTTTCGTGAACATTTTCAGAACAAATTTGAACCATTTGTAAGAAAAATAAAATTCAACCGAAAAAAATTTCGTATAAAAATTGGTAGCTGGTGCAATACTTTTGTATGTACTAACGTTATAAGTATGCCGTGCTAGTCCAGCAAGTATACAGAAGAACTGCTGCGGTATTTGGAAGTTAGGAGAGAGCAGCTGGAAGATTGAAGCTCTGAGGCGGGTCGCGATTCGTTCCAGGACAACTCTGTTGGTAAGAACATTACACGCAAAAATTTAGGGTCGAGATTCGAGTCTTGGGCCTAGTACACAGTTTTTAGATGTCACGAAGTACCTTCAATACCTATACTCTGCTGTAGAGTGAAAGATTTAATCCATCTTGTAAACTAATTCGCTCACCGGGAAGCATCAACTTAACCAGTCTCCCAATGAAAAGGAGTCGTGCATTTACTTTCCCTACTAAAAAAATTCGTATGTGGTATACTACTCTACCTCGCTCCAAACAGTCGCGCCGTGGCATTCAAAATAAGTCGTTGACTCTAGAGAGCTGTCCCTCATATTAAAATGAAATAGCAAATGGACATTAGTCCAGTTACGCGTATTATGTAAACTTTTATTCCCGAACTGCCTGCCCGTACAGCAGGTGTCTATTGCACGTCAAGTCCTTCCTGATACCACAACTAGAGATATTAACACTCTACACGAAACATGAACAGCCACGAACAATGTTGGAGCTCTGCCGGTATTATCGACTAACAAGGAAATATCACCAACTTGACTTCTTATTTTAAGGTGTAAAAAGAACACATGCAAGAATTCAGCCCCAGCAATCGATCCCGTCCGAAAAAGTGGGCCATTATTCTGATCGTACACAGTTATGACCTGAAAGCACATCTTTCGAACACACGCACGCATTGCTTGTTTGTCACTGCTCCACCCCACTCTGTCCGCTTCATACCTGAACACGATGAACTTGACGGTGGAGCGGGTAGAGGTTTGTATTTATAATGCCCGTGAACCCACCAGCGATATTGCAGCACCTCCAAGGGCGGTACGGAATATCGGTCGCCGGCCGCGGTGGTCTAGCGGTTCTAGGCGCTCAGTCCGAAACCGCGGGACTGCTACGGTCGCAGGTTCGAATCCTGCCTCGGGCATGGATGTGTGTGATGTCCTTAGGTAAGTTAGGTTTAAGTAGTTCTAAGTTCTAGGGGACTGATGACCACAGATGTTAAGTCCCATAGTGCTCAGAGCCATTTGAACCATTTTGAATATCGGTCAAATTGCAACGCTTAAACGTCCAAGAACGAGAACTTCTGAAAATGGTGACTGGTAAGCACCTTTATATGTGGCTACTGCCTAAATTTTATACAAGGCAAACGACAGTTTATGGGGCTTATTTTGTACTATTATTTATGCAAAACCAGGGTACGCATCAACGAAAGCTTTCTAAGGTCAAGACAGTCTGCCTGCATAAATTTAATAACGCACACAACAAAATGATGACGATCTATGACGTTAATATGCGGCAGTGGGGCCTTCGAGCTACACTGAAGGTAGCAGTAAATTTATTTTGGAACATCTGCTAGGTGGATGCACGCTTCCAAGAAGAAATGCGTTATTGTGTCGCGAAAAATAACCCATGTTACTTCAACTAAAAAGCAAGGTACGAGACATCCCAACTTACTGCTTGTGAAAAGTTTGTCACTGAAACGTGAGCTAGAGAGAATGTGCACGATATAGGTCAGAGCAGATTTAATTTAGAAATCACGTTCAGTCGAACTCTTGCCAAAAAAGGACCGAAATACGTCGACGCAGCCGTTTAATCCGTCAGTAACACGACGCACAGCTACACAAAAATGCCAACGGTATCTTGCTATTGTCTGTTTTTGTAGTTTTAAAAGGGCGACCGGGGCGTTTGGGCCACGAATCAGTCAAAGTTTGTTTCATGCCGACGATAATTTAACAGTCACCTCATTTACTGGAGAAGTCAACAAAGAACGTTTATGGATGTGGCGACGGAAGGTGTTTTCTGAAATCGTACAAGATGTCAGCAGAACACTTTTAATAGTAGATTCATTTTCCGGCCACAAAAGCTTCTCAGTGCATGAAGAGAACGGAGAAGAAGGCCCTGCAGTATGCGTGTTAATGATATCAACAGATGGAACAACATACTCTCAACCTTTGGATGTATCTGGGTTTTGTCCGCAAGTTTACCGTCTCGACACGACTTCTGGGCGTCGATATGAACTTCGGCCAGTGTAAGACCATCCATCAAACGCAGTCTCTTATTTACAGACAATTATGTGTACCAGTGTTTCGGCCAGTCTTCCAATACGTTTGTTATCAAAGCGGCTACTGCAGTGATCGCCCAGATCACTTTGAACATTCAGTGAAATACTGTTTTGACGTTGGTAACGTGCTTTGTTCAAAAATGCAGTGTAAATGAATGATGCGAATAAGTGTGTCATTAAACAAGTAGCGTTGTGCTGTTTAATTATTAACATCCCTGTTGTGCGTTATTTTCTTTGGACTGTGAAGCTGACACTGTTAAAGTGAAGTACTTTTGCAGGAGTTGCGCTGTTCTTCAATAGAAGGGCGTAGGTTGTTACTCTGCTGTAGAGCAAGTATTTTGCGCTAGGAAGTGACGGGAAAAACCGAATCAAAGCACTTGATTCGGTCGGCTGTTTGGAAAAACATCGATTCATTCGGTTGTCGGTTGTTCATTGAATTGTTCATTCATTCTTGTGAGTCGAACCAGTCTAAAGCAACAACTAAATGAATACAATCCAATCAGTAAGTTGCATTGCGTGTCATTTGGACTATTTCTCATTCATTTCTTTTGAGTGAAGTCAGTCGATGGGTGCATCCGAATGAAGACAATCGATACAGTCCGTTGCAACTGTGCACAATGACTGAACTTTTCGTTCTTTCTTTTTAGATGAGTCTGTTGTACTTTACATTGATTGATCTAAGGCATTGAATGCCGGCTGAACTTAAGGCAGCCACTAAGGAAGAAACATCACGAGTAAATACAGCAGTGACAATATCTTATGGTCGACGTAACCAATAATTTGAGTTTATTAAGTCTTTTAATGCAAGGGGAGATACATTTGGTAACAGATATGGCGGACGAGATTGATGCTATCAAACAGAAATTAATCCTATGGAAAAATTAGCTTCAATTTCGTGACGTTGAACATTTCCCGAAAGTTTAGGCAGTCATTTGTGAACCGGACATGAATGACTATGTTTCAGTAACTGAAACATTTCTTCATGAGTTCTCAAAGCGACTTCAAGATTTTGCACATTGAAAACTGGTTTCGATTTGTTTGTCAGACAGTTCTCACTTTTGGCTGCTTACGTACCTCCTCGTTAGGTCCAACTCGAGCTGATAGACATACAATGATCTGTTTCTCCAGTCCAGGAATTTACAAGACTCTTTTCAAATGTTACCCCAAGAGCGATATCTTCCATTGCACAGAGCAGTCGCTAAAGTTATTTCAATGTTTGGTTCAATATATGTAGGCGAACGGTTTTTTTTCTCCTATGAAACTGAAAAACTCGCGTTAACGTTAAGGTTTAACAGCTATTAATCTGCCTAACACAATTGTATCATGTATCATAGCTCCACAAATCTTACATATTTTAAAATCGAAATGTGTATAAATTTATAAACATCACAAAATAATGTCAAATGTCTGTTTGTAAAGCTTTTTGTGGTTCTGTTAGCTGTATTAGCACTGTCTAACGTACTTGTTGAATCAAGTAGTAAATAGTAATCATGGTCTCTAAAACGCATACGTTAAGAGCTATGAGCACTTGTTCATCTTACTACTTCTTCTGCTGAAGAAGTGCTCATACCTCTTAAAGTATGTACTAAGTGCATTTTTAGTAGATGTTATTTTTTTGTTTTAGTCCATATTACCTCCTCCAAAAACATGGAAAGCATAGAGCTTGCATCAGAAGGGATTTGTTTCACAGTAATGAAGATGTACGAGGCTTATTCGGAAAGTAAGGTCCGATTAGGCGCGAAATGGAAACTACTGTGAAAATCCGATGGCACTTTGCACAGTTGTGTTGGGCAGTGTCTTTAGTGTGTCTGTAGATTCCTTCACGTCGCTCTTTTCAGTTCAGAGCGCAAAGTGATCGGGTAGAAATGCCTAAAACAACAGTGTCTCCCGCCAAGTACGTGGATCTGGTGAGAGATTTCGCCTGAAGCTATGCAGCCCATATAACATAATTTTCATGCGTTTCTTTCTTCAAGACAATTTTCAGCCGCATCCTTCAGAGGCAATGAAGACGCTCCTGCAGAGTTTTCGATGGGGAGTGTTTGATCACCCACAATACAGCCCTTAATTGGCTCCCTCTGAGCCGGCTGGAGTGGCCGAGCGGTTCTAGGCGCTACAGTCTGGAACCGCGCGACCTCTACGGTCGCAAGTTCGAATCCTGCCTTGGGCATGGATGTATGTGATGTCCTTAGGTTAGTTAGGTTTAAGTAGTTCTAAGTTCTAGGGGACTGATGACCTCAGATGTTAAGTCCCAAAGTGCTCAGAGCCATTTGAGCCATTTTTGAGCTCCCTCTGATGTTCATCTCTGCTCACATCAACCGCTGGCTACGAAGACAACATTTTGGCACAAACAAAGGAAGGTAGACCAGCGCAGAGAGTTGATGGAAAGCACAGATGGCTCCTTTCTGTGACGAGAGTACTGGAAAGTCCGTACAACGCCACGACAAATGTCTAAGTCGGAGCGGTGACTATTTAGAGAGATAGCTGGAAGGTGTGGCTAACTGTTGCGAATAAAAAATTTTGATTGTCACTGTGGTTTTCATTTAGCGACCGATCGGACCTTACTTTCCGAACAGCCCTCGTAGTTCTCATAGCTCTTAAGGTATACATTTTAGATCCCATGTTTACTAGGTTTTTGTGCTTCGAATGATCATTCTGTCATATCCTTGAACACTGACTATTCGTCTTCAAAAACCTGCCTATATGGCTGTTATTTCAGCTTTAAGAATAATTTGGGATTTAGACACATTTCTTGAAATGCTCGTACAGCTTCATGCGCAGCGCCCTGGATTGCGAGACTGCGAGGTGAGCCACACCCGGATTGAATCTGCGAGGCAGATTAACGACCGACTGTCTGTCTGGTACATCAGCCGCCCTGTAGGTGGTTTTTAGTCGATCTTCTACCCTCGTTTAGGAGAATGCTAGATAGGTCGCCAATCTCTAGCGCAAAAAATGCCATACACAAACAGAATAAGATTTACACAATTTACAGAGAGATGGCACACGCACCTTCTAGCCCGTAGGCCGAATTCACACAGAAATGGCGTGGCGCGGACGTCTGTTATGGACCAAGTGATGTTTCCCGGCACCTTCATGTTAACAAATGAGGCAGTTCACGCAGAAGCGGCGTGGTGGAGACGGGTCGCTTCGTGGTCCTCGCCACATCCGTTAGCAACCACGAGTAGTGCATTGAAGCCACGCGTGCCGGAGATGTTCAAATGGGGCGCTGCTGTTTTCATTAATTTTAAGGCATCCGATGTACCCAAAAAAACTTGTTTATGTAGATGAAACAAAGCTACATCCGTAGTATCTCAGTAAAACTTTAACTTCCGGCGTACAAAATTAAAAACCGCTATTATTGGATTCGCGCGTGTTCTCTGCTATGCAGTCTTTCTCATTCGATTTTGTGGACACTGATCGGTAACAATGGTTTTCTCAGCATCTTGTAGTCTGACAGGGTTCGATAATGAACTGGTTTTATTCCCGTTATTGGTCATAGTTATTGTGATACTTCCCAAATAAGTAAACCACCACGCATATTTTGTATAGTTTGCGGTGAAGAAAGTATTCGCAGGCTAGTTTGCATTTGGAGGAGGGTGTGGGGGAGGGTTTAGAACATAGGTTGCTGTGTACTAAATATATCTAACATATCGAAGAATTCGCAAGCTATATTACATTTAGGGGGTTTTAGAACATAGATTGCTGTGTACGAAATATATCTAACATACCGAAATCGTTTTTAACGGTGGAAGGAGAGTGGTAAAACTCTTTCCAATCCCGAGTAAATAAGTGATATATTTTGACGTTTGGCCGCAATGATCTACGACGCGCAACACTCGACGTTATGGCCACACGCTGTGCGGTGTTGTGGCTCATGTTCCTCTTTCGTATGTGGTTCATCAAGTCAGTTAGAATCACATTTTAAGTTAATATTGTATTTGAAGCGTAGTCGACAGGACCGACTGCAGACCTCTGGTATAGAGCCAAGTGGAGGGTCTGAATCAGACCCTCAGACTGTTCTGAGTGTAGGCTGCAGGTACCTTGACTTGCCCCATAGAGTGGTGGGTTTTCAGGTTCCGCGAAATAGGTCAGGAGTCCATTCATTACACGCAGGAAGCGGCTACATGCGTAGAAGGGGCTGTGTGGCGTGGACCGGGCGGTGTTTTAGGTTAGATGGTCTCGGGGAAATACAAAAAATGCTTCAGTCTCAAATGGTGCAGATTGAACACAGAAAGAACGTAGGTCTAGGAACCATCGGTATAACATTTTAAACTGTCGTAACTGTGTTGGGAAACTACCAGAACTCCAAGTGCTAAATGAAAGCACTGATGCTCAAATCATTACAGGCAGTGAAAGCTGGCTAAAGCCGGCTGAAATTTTTGCAAAACACTTAGCTGTGTTCAGAAAGGATAGGCTAAATATAGCTGGTGGTGGCATGTTTGTTGCTGTTAGAAGTAGTTTATCTTATAGCGAAATTGAAGTAGATAGTTCTTGTGAGTTTGTATGGGTAGTGGCAACTGGAGTAAAATAATAATTGAATTCTTCACCGACCTTCCAACTCAGATGATTCAATTGCTGAAAGCTTCTAACAAAACTTGAGTCTGATTTCAAACACTTACAGGACTCAAACAATAATAATTGGTGGTGACTTCAATTTACCCTCGATATGTTGGCGGAAATACGCGTTTAAATCCGGAGATACGCAGGAAACATCGTCTGAAACTGTGCTAAACGCATTATCTGAAAATTATTTCGAGCAATTAGTTCATGAGTCCATTCAAATGGTAAATGGTTGTGAACATACACTTGCCCTCTTAGCAGCAAACGATCCTACGCTAATAACGAGTGTCAAAACGAATTCAGGGTTTAGGGAACACAGGGTTGTCGTAGGGAGACTGAATACCTCCAAAAATAAACGAAAAAAAAACAAATGGTAAATGGTTGTGAACATACACTTGCCCTCTTAGCAGCAAACGATCCTACGCTAATAACGAGTGTCAAAACGAATTCAGGGTTTAGGGAACACAGGGTTGTCGTAGGGAGACTGAATACCTCCAAAAATAAACGAAAAAAAAACAAGTGAGAATACTGTTGCAGAAACAACGAAAACAACAAAGCAGATATACAGGAACGTAAAATCCCCACGACCGGCGATCCTCTAAATAAGCTTGAAATTTAGCGTGGAATTCAATGCGAGATGCTGATAATAGTTTACACAATGAAACTTTGTCTCGAAACATGGCAGAAAATTCAAAGAGACTCTGGTCGTATGTAAAGTATGGTAGCGGCAAGACGCATTCAATGCCTTCTCTTGCGCGATAGCAATTGAAATGCTTTCGATGACAGTACTGCTAAGGCTTCAGAAATTCCTTCACCAAAGAAGACAAAGTAAATATTGCAGAATTCGAATCAAGAACAACTGCCAACATGAGTAACTTAGAAGTATACATCCTCGGAGTAGTGAAGAAACTTAAATCACTTAATGGTGCTGTCGTTTATCGTCTCGTAAAGTCATCAGAAAATGAGAACCAATTGCAAAACGATTTATATAACGGTTATAAAGCTAAGTACTGACAAAGTTATTTGTGCACTGTTATACAGTTATTAAATTTAATAGTTTTCAGCGGTGTTTCTTGCTGTTTGTGGCGAAATAACGATTTAATAAACTCTTGGAAACGTTCGCTCGCTGTGTTTTTTTAGAGTTTTCTGTGCGTTGAAGTAGTTTAGTAAATTTCGTGTTTTCGTTTTCAGCTGATGTTTCTTATTGTTTCTAGTGAAATATTTCAGTAAAATTTTAATTCATTGTTTTAACTTCGGTGAGTGTTCCAGTGGCCGCTTGAATTTTGTGAAGTTTTGTTGGTATTGGTATTAGTTCTGGTTTAGTAGAATTAATACAACTAGTTGCTTACTTAGTAGACAGAAAATTTCGAGACCGCTATTGTTAGTCCTATAAATAGATCTACTGGTGTAACTGAATTTACGTAACGTAGACGTATAGTTTTTTTAATAACTGTAAAATTCTACCATGAGTGAGAAATGTGGGCTCCGTCATAGGTTTGTGAGTAGTGGATTATGGTGTGGGATTTGTTCAAAGTATTTTCATTGGGGGGGGGGGGGAGTTGGGGGGAGGGTGCAGTGGGGGAGCCAGTGGGCATTCTAACGAGATCCTCTGATCCACTTCTGGGAATGCAGAATCTGTAGTTGAAATAAGTTGATAGAGGAGCAGGAGCGTAAGATCTCTGCCAGGTGCAGTTGCAATACGCAAAGAAGGAACTACACTCATTCTCATTAATTAAGAATTATGCTCTTACATGGTGAAACAACGCTCTTGTGGGCGGTTTGAGGGTTTAAATAACCTATGGGTATGACTATGCGGTGCATTTTACCTGCGGTCGTCGCATGGTGGCGCTGGCAGCAGTCCACATACGCAGAGGTGTGTTGATGCTTGTCAGAGTACGGTGCAGCGAATAAGTGCGCAGACGTTTTCAGACGTTATAATGGTGACTGTGTTGAAAATGGCTCAAAGAACACATATTGATGACGTTGTGAGGGGTAGAATAATAGGGCGACTGGAGGCTGGTCAAACACAACAGGTCGTTGCATGGGCCCTCCGTCTGCCATAAAGTGTGACCTGAAGATTATGGCAACGATTCCAGTAGACAGGAAACGTGTCCAGGCGCTAAAGTACGGGACGTCTACAGTGTACAACACCACGAGAAGACCGATATCTCACCATTAGTGCCCGCAGACGGCCACGGAATACTGCAGGTAGCTTTGCTCAGGACCTTACCGCAACCACTCGAACAATTGTCTTGAACAGACATGGTTTATTCGCCCGGAGACCTGCAAGGTGCATTCCACTGACCCCTGGTCGCAGGAGAGCCTGTAAAGCCTGGTGTCAAGAACACAGTACATGGTCATTGGAACAGTGGTCCCAAGTTATGTTCACGGACGAGTCCAGGTATAGTCTGAACAGTGATTCTCACCGGGTTTTCATCTGGCGTGAACCAGGGACCAGATACCAATCCTTTAATGTCTTTGAAAGGGACTTGCATGGAGGTCATGGTTTGATGGTGTAACATAAGGAAGGGCAGCACACACATCCATGCCCGAGGCAGGATTCGAACCTGCGACCGTAGCAGTCGCGCGGTTCCGGACTGAGCGCCAAGAACCGCTAGGCCACCACGGCCGGCGATATAAAGTCAATTCAATGTAAAAATATTTCTGTTACAGAGAAATCAGATATATGTGCACCATTTAACAATCGTTTTCTGAGCGTTACCGGTGACTTAAATAAAAGTTTAGTTTCTACAGGAAATCATATAACTCTCTTAGCAGATGTCTTTCTGAGACTGATGTCCGAAATACTCCTCTGTGATACAGACGAGGGGGAGACTGAGTCGCCGGCCAGTGTGGCCGAGCAGTTCTAGGCGCTTCAGTCTGGAACCGCGCGACCGCTGCGGTCGCAGGTTCGAATCCTGCCTCGGGCATGGATGTGTGTGACGTCCTTAGGTCAGTTACGTTTAAGTAGTTCTGACATCTAGGGGACTGAAGACCTCAAATGTTTAGTCTCATAGTGCTCAGAGCCATTTGAACCATTTTTTGGAGATTGAGTCGATAATTAAATCACTGAAGACTAAGGACTCTCATGGATATCATGGAGTGCCTAGCAGAATATTAATGTACTGTGCTGCACATGTTAAGCCTGTTTTTAGCCATATTTGTAATTTTTCCTTTAGGAATGGTCAGTTTCATGAACGTTTTAAGTACTCAGTAGTGAGGCTGGTTTATAAAAAGAGAGAAAGGGATAATGTAGACAATTTTAGACCTATTTCTATGCCATCAGTGTTCGCTAAAGTTATTGAAAAGGCTGTGTATGTAAGGCGAATTGATCATTTTATATCAAATGGTTCAAATGGCTCTGAGCACTATGGGACTCAACTGCTGTGGTCATAGGTCCCCTAGAACTTAGAACTACTTAAACCTAACCAACCTAAGGACATCACACACATCCATGCCCGAGGCAGGATTCGAACCTGCGACCGTAGCGGTCGTGCGGTTCCAGACTGCCGCGCCTTTAACCGCTCGACCACTCCGGCCGGCGATCATTTTATATCGTACGATTTGCTATCAAATGTACAGTTCGGCTTTAGAAGTCGTTTAACAACTGAAAATGCTATATTCTCTTTTCTCTGTGTGGTACTGTATGGGCAAAACAAAAGGTTTCGGACGCTTGGCATATTTTTTGATTTAACTAAGGCATCTAATCGTGTTGATCACAAAATATTGCTCCAGAAGTTGGACCATTACGGATTACGGGGAATAGCTCACAATTGGTTCACTCCTTACTTAACCACAGACAGCAAAAGGTCAATAGTCACAGTGTTGAGAATGGCTGTGATGTGGGGTCTGACTGGGGTGCGACCCAGGGATGAGTGATGGGGACACTCCTTTTCCTTATTTGTATAAATGATATGCCCTCTAGTATTGTGGGTAACTCTAAAATATTACTGTTCGTTGATGATACTAGCTTGGTAGTAAAGCATATTGTTTCAAATAGTGCAGTTCATGAGGTAAGTTAATGGCTTGTAGAAAATGAACTAACGCTAAATCACAGTAAGACACAGTTTTTACAGTTTCTAACACACAATTCAACAAAACCTGTCGTTTTAATTTCACAGAATGGGCATATGATTAGTGAAACTGAACAGTTCAATTTCTAGATGTTCAGATAGATAGTAAACTGTCGTGGAAAGCCCACGTTCAGGGTCTTGTTCAAAGACTTAATTCTGCCATTTTTACTATTCAAACGGTATCTGAAGTGAGTGATCGTTCGACACGAAAATTAGTCTACTTTGCTTATTTTCATTCGCTTATGTCGGATGATAATATATTTTGCAGTAACTCTTCCCATTATGAAAGGATATTTTGGCTCAGAAACGGGTGGTTCGGGAAATTAGTGGTGTAAGTTCACGATCCTCTTGCCGACCCCTATCCACGAGTCAGGGTATTTTGATATTGGCCTCTCAACATATACGGTCATTTCTTGTTAACAATGTTAGCTTATTCGCCGGAGTGGCCGAGCGGTTCTGGGCGCTACAGTCGTAGGTCGCAGGTTCGAATCCTGCCTAGGGCATGGATGTGTGTGATGTCTTTTGGTTAGTTAGGTTTAAGTAGTTCTAAGTTCTAGGGGACTGATGACCTCAGAAGTTAAGTCCCATAGTGCTCAGAGCCATTTTGTTAGCTTATTCCAAAGAATAAGCAGCTTTCACTCAGTTAATACTCGGCAGAATTCAAACCTGAATTAGGATTCGACTGCCTTAACTCTTGTGCAGATAGGTGTGCAGCATACTGCTGCATCTGTTTTCATTAAACTACAACTAGAATACAAACATCTTAGCAGTAATACACACGCTTTCAAATTGAGACTGAAGAGTTTCCTCGTGCGTCACTCCTATTCTGTCGAGGAGTTCCTTGAAAAATTAAGCTGATTCTTGATGTGTTGTTGATTGCGTTTACTTAAACTTATGGCTTGACGTTTTTCGGGTTCATAAACATTTTATTTTTATCTGTTATCACTTTCATGTAGTCATTTCATGTACTGACACGTTCCATGACCTTGGAGATTTGCTCCTCAATTTGGTCCTAAGGAACTTGACGTGTAAATAAATAAATAAATTTAGATTAGATATCTGTATGGCGTTCTACGGATCGGAGCGTGGAAAATGGCTAAGCAGGGATGGCTAGAAGACAAATGTTAGGGTATAGAGGCTTCTCTCACTAGGGGTAAGATAGATACTACCTACAGGAAAATTAAAGAGACCTTTGGAGAAAAGAGAGGCACTTGTATGAATATCAAGAGCTCAGATGGAAACCCAGTTCTAAGCAAAGAAGGGAAAGCAGAAAGGTGGAAGGAGTATATAGAGGGTCTATACACGGGCGATGTACTTGAGGACAATATTATGGAAATGGAAGAGGATGTAGATGAAGATGAAATGGGAGATACGATACTGCGTGAAGAGTTTGACAGAGCACTGAAAGACCTGAGTCGAAACAAGGTACCGGGAGTAGACAACATTCCATTAGAACTACTCACGGCCTTGGGAAAGCCAGTACTGACAAAACTCTACCATCTGGTGAGCAAGATGAATGAGACAGGCGAAATGCCCTCAGACTTCAAGAAGAATATAATAATTCCAATCCCAAAGAAAGCAGGTGTTGACAGATGTAAAAATTGCCGAACTATCAGTTTAATAAGTCACAGCTGCAAAATACTTACGCGAATTCTTTGCAGACGAATGGAAAAACTGGTAGAAGCCGACCTCGGGGAAGATCAGTTTGGATTCCGTAGAAATGTTGGAACACGTGAGGCAATACTGACCCTACGACTTAGAAAATAGAGTAAGGAAAGGCAAACCTACGTTTCTAGCATTTGTAGACTTAGAGAAAGATTTTGACAATGTTGACTGGAATACTCTCTTTGAAATTCTAAAGGTGCAGGGGTAAAATACAGGGAGCGAAAGGCTATTTACAATTTGTACAGAAACCAGATGGCAGTTATAAGAGTCGAGGGACATGAAAGGGAAGCACTGGTTGGGAAGGGAGTGAGACAGGGTTGTAGCCTCTCCCCGATGTTATTCAATCTGTATATTGAGCAAGCAGTAAAGGATATTAAAATCCATGGAGAAGAAATAAAAACTTTGAGGTTCGGCTATGACATTGTAATTCAGTCAGAGACAGCAAAGGACTTGGAAGAGCAATTGAACGGAATGGACACTGTCTTGAAAGAAGGCTATAAGATGAACATAAACAAATACAAAACGAGGATAATGGAATGTAGTCGAATTAAGTCGGGTGATGCTGAGGGAATTAGAGTAGGAAATGAGGCACTTAAAGTAGTAAAGGAGTATTGCTATTTTGGGAGCAAAATAACTGATGATGGTCGAGGTAGAGAGGATATAAAATGTAGACTGGCAATGGCAAGGAAAGCGTTTCTGAAGAAGAGAAATTTGTTAACATCGAGTATAGATCTAAGTGTCAGGAAGTCGTTTCTGAAAGTTTTTGTGTGGAGTGTAGCTATGTATGGAAGTGAATCATGGACGATAAATAGTTTGGACAAGAAGAGAATAGAAGCTTTCGAAATGTGGTGCTACAAAAGAATGCTGAAGATTAGATGGGTAGATCACATAACTAATGAGGAGGTATTGAATAGAATTGGGGAAAAGTGGAGTTTGTGGCACAACTTGACAAAGAAGGGACCGGTTGGTAGGACATGTTCTGAGGCATCAAGGGATCAAAAATTTAGCATTGGAGGGCAGCGTGGAGGGTAAAAATCGTAGAGGGAGACCAAGAGAGGAATACACTAAGCAGATTCAGAAGGATGTAGGTTGCAGTAAGTACTGGGAGATGAAGAAGCTTGCACAGAATAGAGTAGCACAGAGAGCTGCATCAAACCAGTCTCAGGACTGAAGACCACAACAACAACATCTGTGTGGTGTGAAAATAGGCAGTTGACCCTAAAAAATGAAAAGTGTGAGGTCATCCACATGAGCGGTTACACGATAAATCAGTCAAATCTAAACGCCGCAAATTCAACTAAATACCTAGGAATTAAAATTGGGAAGAACACATCGAGAATGTTGTTGGGAAGGAGAACCCAAGTCTCCTTTTTATTGGCAGAACACTTAGAAGATGCAATATGTCTGCCAAAGAGACTGCCTACACTACTCTTGTCCGCTTTCTATAGGAGTACTGCTGCACGGTGTGGTATCCTTATCAGATACGATTTACTGAGTACAATGAGAAAGTTCAAAGAAGGGCAGCACGTTTTGTGTTATCGAGAAATAGAGGAGAGTATGTTATGATCATGATATAGGATTCGGGGTGGACATCATTAAAACAATGGCGTTTCTCGATGCGGCCGGGTCCTCTCACTAAATTTCAATCACCAACTTCCTCCTCCAAATGCGAAAATATTTTGTTGACGCCACCTACATAGAAAGAAACAATAATCATAATAAAATAAGGGAAAGCAGAGCTTGCACGGGAAGATATATGTGGTCGTTTTCTCCACGCGCTCTTTGAGAGTGAAATAATAGAGAATTATTGCGAAGGTGGTTTCATGAACCCTCTACCTGGCACTCAAGTGTGATTTGCAGAGTATCGATGTAGATGTAGATGTAGAAGAGTTATTTTAATTTTAAACCGAGAGATAGACAACTGTAGATCCAGTGGCAGAGTTGGCTATATACTTTATACGAAATTTCTTCTTGTCTACAGTAACAGTCTCATTCACGAAACATTCAGTAACTGTTTTAGTTTGCATATTGTCGAAGAAATGGCTTGTGTTGCAGCAGTCAATGAATGGGGAATGGGATTTTTCTGTTGATGAAACTAAAGAAAGAATTGGAAGTACTATTTTTTCAGCACACTCCACCGATTAATGAACATACCTACGACGTTTAGCATCCTGTGATGCATACAGCCCAAAATGCAGTAATCGGAACACGGTCAGTTTAATTGTAACCACCCTGTATTCTTTGTTCTGGATTTTTTTATGCTCACCTGTTTCCTTACCTATTTTGGGCTTACGTATTTGGCCTTTCTTGATGCAAACATTGTGAATGAAGTAAAGTGTTATTTTGCATGTTTTTGTAACAGTTATTACACATTTTCTTATTTTATCTTTTTAAAAAGAAAAACTCTTTTTTTATTTTTGTGGACGAACAATGTTGACTTCGCAGTTGTGCTGTTGAAACACTTGGTTATTTCTGTGTTACTTATTGCAGAAATAGAAATCTTATTTTGAGAAACTACAACAGCACAAGTCAAAACACAAAATGTTTATTGTAATACAAGTCTGCATAAACTGCATCAGATGAAACAAAAAAATTTAACAACATTCCTTTTGCAGTCACACTAAACATGTGCAGTGGACATTGTGTTTTCTGTCCTGGTTTTGCCTGTTGTATATGCAAATCCACTGTTCACTTGGTCCCTCCTCCTAGAAATTCCGTTATTCATCTGGGGTATACTGTCGCTTGTCAAGTAAGACTTTCTTCTTGGCTCTTTTTAGTGACAGAATTTTATCACACAAGATAGGGAAAAGTGTAATGTTATCTTGCGGCAAATTTCTTTTCCCAGTACCTCACGGGCTTCTTTGCAATTATTTGACAAATCCATGGTTTCTGGATGTTATGACTTTTCGTTGCCCTTAGTGTAGCAGGGTTGTCAAATGAAATATGTAGCCAGACATACTCAGCTGTTTAGAATGTGCCTTTGTGCAACCCGTGGTCCAGTACGCTAAGATCCCTGAGAGCTTCTGGCTCCATCATGCACATAAGGAATCCATTGTTCTTGGCGTTGGCAATGAGGAGAAGCCAGTTTCCAGGGTGAAATAATATTTTGTTCCACTCTGTAAGGGCGAAATCTCTATCACATGGTTGTAAACCATGCCCTGTAATGGCTAATTTCTGTTTACAGCAGTGAAATATTTACAGGTGATCTTACTTTGGAAAAGTTCTGAGTTTGTCCACACTTTGTATCTGCACAGTAAGTGGACTGATGTGTGCAAACTTAGCTTACCACTTAGCGCGCAAATGGACAAAACATCTGAACTGTCTTCTCAACCCCAGGATGTTAAACAGACATTCTATATACATATGAACCTGACCCTGTAAGTCAGCAAACATCATGTGTGGATTGTAACAAAAATCATTACCAATGCTGCTGTCTCTTAACTAGAATGCATGAATTAATAAAAGTGAAAGTTTGGGGTCTATTCTAGAAAGACAAGACAGCTATTACCTTTTTTATTATACATATAATTTATCAACTGTGCTTTCATGGGTCGCCCGGGATCAGCCGAGCGGTCTAGGGCGCTGCAGCAGTCATGGACTGTGCGGCTGGTCCTGGCGGAGGTTCGAGTCCTCTCTCGGGCATGGGTGTGTGTGTTTGTCCTTAGGATAATTTAGCTTAAGTAGTGTGTAAGCTTAGAGACTGATGACCTTAGCAGTTAAGCCCCATAAGATTTCACGCACATTTGAACATTTGATTTGCTTTCATGGGTCAAGTGATGGACAACAGTCATGTTCAGTTACTTTCAACACGCAATAACAAAATATTTAACTCTTGGACATATTGAATTGATGATTATTAAAATCGTTATCTCTACATATGAAATTTTTTTATCACAGTAAAGAATCAGTAAAATCTTCATTAGCTCATTTACATCTATGATCTCGTTGCTGGTCAATGCACTGAGTAGGTGGAAAATAAATTTACTTTTTGAACCAATGAAAAATTCTCATGTGCTCAATGTGAGGGTAGGTTAATATCCCAGCTTTTGATATTCAGTGGTCAAAGTGTACACAAGCTGGAGTGAGTAAAGTCTCGACTCAACATTTACCGTGACCTAATTCACGAGGATACTTTACCAAGCGGCATCGGCAACGGCGTTGTCTCCATGTTGGATCTGAAACGCTAGTTCGCTACTCTGGCCTTCACTGAATTCACTCAGTCTCAACTTTCTGCGTTCTGTAGAATGTTAATTTTTCCCTAGTCGAAGCAATGACTATTGCACACTCGCTAAGGATTGGAGCGACGTGCACAATTTCTTTGCCCGCAAAAATTGCCGCAGGGATAATTAACTACCTCTTTGCTATCTGTCGCCACGATACGTGACGCATATCGTCCACACTTCGCAGAAAACAAAGCTCTCAACACCCTTGCTATTTTTCACACGCTTATGAGATCTGCCGCGAGACGAGAGAGGTATCTAGAAATTTTAGTTCTCAAATTGCTTTTATATAATGGGGATCTCCCACCGTGTCACGTCTGCGTCGCCCAGTATGGCTTCAGCCAATCACCGTCTCGTTAGAGATGAATTTTATTTTTCTTGCCAGGTCGCAGACTAGCCCTGTTAAAGCCATCCAGCCACTTACACTCAGTCCCAGCCATACTTATGTTAAAAGGAATAATGTATTGTTCTGGCCTTATCCCTTCCTGCGCTGAAGCTTGCCGTTCTCTTTTTAAGTAGGGTTTTCCGGTGCCATGAAGCACCTGCTCGGTTCGTCTCCAAAATGCGTTTCACTTGTTTATTCATGCCCCTGTCCACATATTGATAGATATTGTTTTGTTAGTTTTCGGTACATGAGATTACTGCAATTCCCTTTTGTTGATATAATATAATTATTGTTTTCTGAGGATGTCATACTGTATCGTACTGTCATTATGGATCAAGCTCATGTAAGGTCCGTAAAATTCAGATGCCTTACATAGTGTCCTAATATTTTGAGCATCTCTATAAAATCAGC
Organism: Schistocerca piceifrons; assembly: GCF_021461385.2. Taxonomy (NCBI): domain Eukaryota; kingdom Metazoa; phylum Arthropoda; class Insecta; order Orthoptera; family Acrididae; genus Schistocerca; species Schistocerca piceifrons. The sequence goes on from NC_060149.1 coordinate 649,186,530, forward strand.
AATTTGTATACTTTTGTACAAACGAAAATCACATGAAAAATAGGAATTATGATCAAAATATTCCAGATTCGTTGCTTTTCTCTGAATGCTGTCCTTCACTTTTGAGACATTCTGTGAAAACGCTGGAAACATTCGGGATGCATGTTCAGTTTTTTTATTATATCGAATGTGCCAATTTTTCCGTTTTTCAAAAAATAACGGATGTACCGAATATGATCCTCGCTGCTCAACATTTACGAGTTACAAAAGATACAATGCATCAGTATCTTCGTCCAATGAAGACAACATATTCTAATCCATTCGTAGCACGACCTTTCGGATTCTTATTGTGATGCACACATTTTAGTGAGACACTACGCAAAACTCAAAACGTTTGCAACGAAAATTAGGGGTCGCTATGATTTTGCGTTTGGTGCGTATGACACCATATGTTGCTACGTATGAAATTTAGCTTACATGTTGAATTTTTGTGTAGACTTGGGAGGAGGTCTCTATCTGCCTCCGACCTCGACAAAATGGATCCTATGTAGCGCGCTCACTTCCGATCTCACGCCCGAGAGAATGAAATACTCGCAACGTCTCTCATATCTCGTAAACTGCTCGAGACTTCGAAATGAAGGTTTGGCGAATGATAGCACACAAGAAGGAGAGTGTTTTGCCAATTCTTAAACACACGCAACTTTCTTATTTATGGTTATTTATTTCACTCCAGTGACTGTAATTTTTTAAGAGTTATCGACAGCTAGCGACACAAGAGCTTTCTAATATGAAAATAAACATGAAATTTCTTCTTTTATGTTACTGCAAACCGATACTATGAGGTTTTTCGTAAGCTATTGAGCTCTATAATTGCCAATTACTTGTTTAATGAGGGACTCCGTTTCGGAATTCTGTCGCAATAGCTGCTGTGAGATGAGTTTGGCAAATTACACTGTGACAAAGGAAGTACAATGAAACCAGTCACCAAGAGAAATCTGGCCGTTACTCACAAACGGTGATGCTTCTTCCAATGAGAAAAGGTTAACAACTCACACAAAAATAGAGTCTGTTGGAATTTTGGTGGAATTCCCGGAACCCATCGCATTTTAACACTGAGCGACCGGAATGGAAACTTACCAAAGGATTTTATTCCTTCTCTTGATCCCTGAGCAGTATTAAAATAATGACGAGCGTTCCTTCTGGCGGAATGATAGGCACATGCCAGATACTGGTTACTCACCTACGGCTTGCCAAACTGACAATGTGTGATCGCGAATAAAATAGTTGTTATTGAGAAAAATAAACAATTGATCTGTCGCATAACACAATGGTCAGTGTATTGTCAGCAACGGAGGATAATGCGCGCGACAGGAATGCACAAGCTAGCCATGTGTGCCTTATGAGCTGGAGTTCAAAAAACATTGTCATGAAAGTAGATCTTCCTTTGTCAGCAGTACATTTCAACAAATTAAATATATCTAATCATGACACTCTTTTAGGATATTCTTACTTTCGTAATAATACCGACCATTTTCTTCATTTGTGTAGCCTGTTGTATAATTAGTTTATTAATGCTGATAATGTGCATGCAACAACGAAACGCTTTTTCTCATCACGGCGAACCAACTGTGACTGTTCTTCGACTGTTTCTAGCTTGCAATGGGAATATGACGTTCACATGAATGTAGTACAGTGTGTCGCATTACATTATTACAGCCATATCCAAGTAATCACAGTGAGACTTCTGTACCTCAGATCTTGGATGCTTTTTACCAGGAGCACAAAGGGATCACTCCTGTGGAGATTATCCCTTTCTAAATTCTTGTGACAGATCGTACAGATACGCCAGCATACTAGGCAGGGAGAAGATAACCTTGTTTTACTTTCCTGCCTTGTTTCTTAATCACATGACTTTATAATATTCCTTGCTTCGTTATTCAGTACCCTCTGTCCCTTCTTGCGATCTGAAAACATCGCGGAGGCATATGATACAATTTCAGCGGCCAGTAGCTCACCAGTTACTGAAGTATGCATTTTTCTTGACGGAAGAAAAACAAAACATAACTATATAGATATAATAAATAACAGAAAAGTATAATGTACGAACGAAGAAAGCTGGAGCGTTTAAGTGGCGAAAAACGAAACACCCAAAGGCAATAAAATTTAGTATACAGTAAGGCAAAATTTATCGTATGGGCAATACTATCACAGCTCATATGCGCCGTTCGAATGTGAGCGTATGGCCGGGCTACCTTTCCGCTAATCGCCTCCAATTTCCCACGGTGCTAACTAGGCACGCGCGACGCGCGGCGCGAAACTGCCACAAAACACAACGCCGCGCGAGCTGGCGCAGGCGCGTGTCGCGTCCCAGGCGCGGCGCGTCGCAATTTGCGCGGTCCCATTTGAACCTGTGTAGTTCCAAAAATGCGCGCTGCGCTGCGTCGCGCCACATGCGCAATACGCCTCTCAATTTGCGCCTAGCCTTACGGTGCGAATTGGTCACGTCCTGTCCGCAGCACGACCCTAACTCCCCCGCCGCCTGGCGTCCGCTCCACGCCATTTCTGTGTGAATTGGGCCCTAGGCTAAATGTCGACTGTGTCCACGTGAAGGACATCCACGCACGAAACTTAAAATGAAATATGTATGTCAAATCATGAAAACAGCGGACCACACACAACGGAATAAACGCTAAGAAACGAAGAGAGGTTCTTGCATTTCTTACACAGGAAACTATTATCTAAGGTGTGTCAAACGTAAACAGCTACCCCATTTTTCAGTGCAAACTATGAATTAAACGGATGTGTTACATAACTTCGAAGCATCATTATAAATATGACAGCACTGAGAAGGCAACTAGTTTATAGTAGCATCTACATCTACTTACATACTCCGCAAACCACCATATTGTGCGTGGCGGAGGGTACCTTGCTCTCCTTCTAGCCATTTCATTTCCTGTTCCACTCGCAAATAGAGCGAGGGAAAAACAACTATCTATATGATTTCGTATGAGTCCTAATTTCTTATCTTACCTTCGTGGTACTTTTCAAGATACGTACATTGGCGGCAGTAGAATCGGTCTGCAGTCAGCTTCAAACGGCGGTTCTCTAAAGTTTCTCAATAGTGTTCTGCGAAAAGAGAGACGTCTTCCATTCAGGGGTTCCCGTCCGTTTGAGTTCACAAAGCATCTCTTTACTACTCGCGTGTTGGTAGAACCTACCGGTGACAAATCTAGCAGTCCGCCTTTAAATTGCTTCAATGTCGTCCTTAAATCAATGTTGCGGGGGTCCCAAACAAGCCGGCCGAAATGGCCGCGCGGTTCTGGCGCTGCAGTCTGGAAGCGCGAGACCGCTACGGTCGCAGGTTCGAATCCTGCCTCGGGCATGGATGTGTGTGATGTCCTTAGGTTAGTTAGGTTTAACTAGTTCTAAGTTCTTGGGACTAATGACCTCAGCAGTTGAGACCCATAGTGCTCAGAGCCATTTTTTGGTCCCAAACACTCGATCAGTAATCAAAAATGCGTAGCACTGGAGTCGATTAAACATCTAAACGTATCGTTGCAAAGTGATATGAAATGGAACGAGTACGTAAGAATGTCGGGTTATTGTGATCAGCATTTAGGAAAGTGTGTTACACGCCGTCTCTTTTACAGCTGAACCACACTTCCCTAAATTTATCCCAATAACCCGACGTTCTTACGCGCTCGTTCCATTTCATATCACTCTGCAACGTTACGTTTAGATGTTTAACTATCGACGTGGCTGTGTCAAATAGTACACTACTAATGTTGTTTGTATTCGAACATTACGGGATTATTTTTCCTACTCATGTGCATAACTTACATTTTGCTGCATCTACACCGCGCTGCCATTCATCACACCAACTAAAAATTTTACGCAAGTCATCTTGTACCCTCCTCCAGTCGCTAAACGGCAACACCTTCCTGTACACCACAGCATCATCAGCAAACAGCCGCAGATTGTTGACCACCCCGTCCATCAGATCATTTACGTATACAGAGAGTAAAGTATGTGAAATTATCACTGAAGAAATTCAAAAGACGGAACGAAAAGTAATCAGATGATTTTAGGACCAAATTATATTCAAGACTAAGACCAAATAAAGAAATTAAAAATATGTGAATATGAAAGTAACGCAGGCTAAAACTTTACGGGAATTTTAAAAGAATGGTACCACCAGATTAACTAGACAGATTGTGGAATTCTACGAAAGGCGCAGTGAAGCAAAAATTGAAAATAATGAAATAGATCAGTACAGTGAAAGAGACATGAAGGAAACAGGAATAACAAAATTTAATATATCACACAGAAAAACTTTTAGACAAAAAGTTCACTACCGGACAGTTGGCTCGTCAGAAATCCCAAGAAAACCGGAACAAACTGGTCTGACGATCTGAAAAGAGCCCAACGCGCAAAGAATAGCACAAACAAAGCTCTGAAAATGCCCTTTGTTGTACATCTTGTGGCCTAATAAGGATCAAACGTCAATAACGATAACAATAAAGAGAGAGTACGATATCCTTACGAACGTTAATGAACTCTTAAAAACTCGTTCAAAAAAGATATTTAAAAACCTTATGCTTGATAATTAACATACGCGACATTGTTTTTTGTACGCCCACCTAGATCACACATGTTGTGAGGAAAGTTCGATGTGAGCGCTGCTGGAACATTATTGCACTCTAATGTTTTGAAAATTTGGAGTAACTAATTAAGACACATTCTTCATCATGTGCACAGAATAAGCGAACACTTTTTCATCAGCCATTGATTGTTTACAAGAACTTTTGCTACTAAAAGCGAGAATGGTCATAGCAATTTACAATTTAATCAGTTACACACTATATAAGGTTCCTATTAAATCTTTCGATTTTGCTAATTCAGCTACTGTATCATCAATTAAGTATCTCTTTCTGCCAAAAAATATAAAATAAGCTTCTCATCAGTTAAATAACAGAATGAATAACTACTTGGTCTGTGAAATACTTCTTTTCCTCCCCTCTACATAAAAGCACTTCATCCATATTAACCAACATTTTAAAAAAGCGAATAACAACCAGACAACACAAACATGATTCAAATGCTGCAGAGCGTTTACATGGAACGAAATCTATCTTGAGATTTGAAATCTCGCAACCAGAACTGCCTTTCCATAAACGATGTCGGAGTACGTACATGACCAGCGAGAAGCGGTACCGAGAAATCAGTTTACGGGAAAACGGATTTCAGAGCTGATGTAAACGTAGTGGGAGAGAGAGGCATTGCAGTGTGCCTCTGCAATCGGACGGACAATGCCTCAGCACTCTTACGCAGCTCCTGCCGACATAGTTGCATTAATACTTTGGGTCTGCTTCGGAATTCAGAAACGTTGTTTATTGCACAGTGTGGACAATATAAAAGTGCTGAATGATCTCCATGGAAAAGTATGCACATGGAAAGTGAAATACACACTGTGGACAGGTTCTGTGTATGGAGGTTCCTAATCAAGTATTTAAGATAAGCTTCAACTTAAACGAATGTCAGTTCCAAGTGATTCACACACTGGCAGAGGAAGACAAAAGGAAAATCAAGTTACATCCGGGAGTCCATAACTACTGAAGAACAATCAGAACTATCTCTAAAGCATTTGATTAAAAGAAAATTTGTTTTTTCTTCGATCGATATTTATCACAAAGCATTGATACGTTTCATGTGTAACTTTCAAGATTCAAATAAACAGTATACATCAGAAGTACAGTGCGTGTTATCCAACACACAGTTGAAACATTCGCCGCTAGTGACCACCGCAAAACCAAAACGGCACTAGCGAAAATTCTAAACCATAGATGGTACTGACTGGAATTTTAGCAATGCAAGATGGCGGTGGCGGCAAATTCAACATTGCGGAACTAACACAGTTGTACTAGTGGGAAATACAAAAAATTTAAAAATTCAAAAGATTCGAGATAGCGGAACTATCTCATATCGTGTTAGCAGTCATTATCGTGCCATGTTCGAAGGGATCTGAATATTGATTGGACCATATTCAAACGTTCAGTGACACACACACACATACACACACACACACACACACACACACACACACGAACCTGAATTTTGTGCCATGTTCGAAGGTATCCGAACGGCTTGTATTATTTAACGAACATACGTAAGCCTCACCCAAACTGTGTAAATTGGCGTCATGTTCAAAGTATCTGAATGACCCGTACTGTTCATCAAAAATGTGAGAAGAGTGTAATTTATAGTATTTCCATGTCAAAGATGTATGTGTAAAATATGTTAGCAAGACACTGTTTATGTCAAATGTCACAGTGTCATTTTCGCATCTAGAATATGTAAAGAGTGTAATTTACAGTATTTCCACATCTAGCTTGTTCTATAATTGTGCAAAACATATGTGCTCTGCTTAAATAACATGCTAAGCAGGCAGGTGATATTTTATCCTAGCCTTAAATAAGACTATGCACAAAAACAATTCTGACAAAACATAATTTTAGGGGAGAAGAATATAACACAATGTTTATGTCAAGTGTCACAATGTTATTTTCACATTTAAAATGTCCATCAGTATATGTAAAGACTGTAATTTACATTATTTATATTACTGAAACATGTGTCAAAAATATGTCAGTAACAGACACAGTGCTCATGTCAAGTGTTACAATGATATATCAGTGTCTCAAATATCTGTCAAAATACATAAAGGCTGTTGCCATTTCAGCCACAGATTTTCTCGAGGCTATGTTACTCGTGGGACAAAGATTGAACTATGAGAAATTGAAATTTATAGAAGTTTTTCAGTAATGCTTCACCTCACCTCACCAATTACTGGCGAGAAGAAGATAATGCATCGTGTTTTGAAGCAGAAAGATATAATCGATGATACTGACTAACTAATATTGATTGTAGCTATACAGGGTGTTACAGAAAGGTACGGCCAAACTTTCAGGAAACATTCCTCACACACAAATAAAGAGAAGATGTTATGTGGACATGTGTCCGGAAACGCTTAATTTCCATGTTTGAGCTCATTTTAGTTTCGTTCTTCCACCTACGCTCAATGGAGCACGTTATCATGATTTCATACGGGATACTCTACCTGTGCTGCTAGAACATGTGCCTTTACAAGTACGACACAACATGTGGTTCATGCGCGATGGAGCTCCTGCACATTTCAGTCGAAGTGTTCGTACGCTTCTCAACAACAGATTCGGTGACCGATGGATTGGTAGAGGCGGACCAATTCCATGGCCTCCGCGCTCTCCTGACCTCAACCCTCTTGACTTTCATTCATGGGGGCATTTGAAAGCTCTCGTCTACGCAACCCCGGTACCAAATGTAGAGACTCTTCGTGCTCGTATTGTGGACGGCTGTGATACAATACGTCATTCTCCAGGGCTGCATCAGCGCATCAGGGATTCCATGCGACGGAGGGTGGATGCATGTATCCTAGCTAACGAGGACATTGTGAACATTTCCTTTAACAAAGTGATTGAAGTCACGCTGGCACGCTCTGTTGCTGTGTGTTTCCATTCCATGATTAATGTGATTTGAAGAGAAGTAATAAAATGAGCTCTAACATGGAAAGTAAGCGTTTCCGGACACATGTCCATATAACATATTTTCTTTCTTTGTGTGTGGGGAATGTTTCCTGAAAGTTTGGCCGTACCTTTTTGTAACATCCTATTTTTGATCTATATCTACATGAGGTTATATTGCATTAGTGGTACAAAAACGAACTTTCAACGATGTGTGCGACATTTACTGATTGGAACAATGGTCCCAAGGCTCTAAAAGTGCTTGTAATACTTAACAAAATATATAAAGATATTGCCATTTCGATCTGAAGCTATGTCACTGGAGGTATATGTATCGAACTTTCATTATTTGTCGTTTTTCAGTAATGCTTCACCTCACCATCTTAGGCGGACGAAAATAATGCATGATGTTTTACAATAGAAAAATATAACTGAAATTACTGCCTGACTAAAACAGCAGCTATTACACCAGCCATGAACAAGAAACAATCACAGCACAGTATTATATTTTTAATGAACATTAAAATGAAACAAGCGTCTGCCATCTCGGAATTTGATGTCATGAGGTCAAGGTAATGGCCAGCACATGATGTCATTATGACATCAAAGTAATTGGGCATTGTTTGTGATGTCTTGGATAGGGTACTCTTCTGTACATGTGACATCACAAATTTGAGTAAACGGTTTGCTTGTTGGAACAAGTCCTATCTTAACTTCGTTCATCATAATCGATGTACTGTGTAATTCATGAGTTAAATAATGAAAATCTGCAGTAGTAACTACAGTGCAAGAGGGGCAGAAAGTCACACATGCAAACATCACAAAAAATATTTATGTAAACAAAAGCTCTTGAAAATGAGAATAAATTCTGAAATCGCTTTGTGCCAGGCATGAAAAAGTAAGTAACTAGTGCAGTTTTTCATTATTTAAATCATGAAGTCCAAACTTCCTGACACTGACAAGTCTCTGCTTTCTGGCTAATCACCTTTGCTTGTTGGAACAAGTCGCAACTTGCAGGAACAAATCTCAACCTGCATATAGTGCATCTAAAATTAGTTGAGACTTTTGACATTTGGCTCACCAGAGTGGGACATAACGCCGTAGCCCCAGTAACACCAATGGTGAACCGGTTCTTCTTAACGTGTCCCAAGCGGTTCGGTTGGTGAAGTGCTCCTGTCGCCACACTGTGAATAAACAGTACCACGTGACGTCGCAAATTAGAATCATCTATGTTCATCAGCTCTTGTTATGGAGTGCTACTGAATCATTCTGCAGTTGTCAGGTGTCGTGAAAGAGTGTTTTGTGTCGGTGTTGCACTAATAATAAAAGTACAGCATGCGTGAACAAGAGAGTCCCAATAAAAGTAGTCATTCAAGAACACTTTCACTGGCTCCAAAGATATCAAGCGTTGGAAGGGGAATTCCGATCCGTGGGCAAGGCCACGAATTTGTCTGCTCTATGTGCAGTTATTTTCAACTCGAGTGGAAAAATGGTAGTCCGATTTTAGATGCTACAAGGACGGTGGACAGAACAGCTGCGGCACTGAATACTCACATGTCTATAGTGCTGAGAATTGGAGAGGGAAGAAAAGGGAAAGGAAGAGGTGAATGATGAAGCAACACGAGCTCATGCTGTACTAGAAGTTACAGGTAAGAAAAGGATGCAATGCACAGACATGTTGGTTCAAATGGCTCTGAGCACTATGGGACTTAACATCTAAGGTCATCAGTCCCCTAGAACTTAGAACTACTTAAACCTAACTAACCTAAGGACATCACACACATCCATGCCCGAGGCAGGATTCGAACCTGCGATCATAGCAGTCGCGCGGTTCCGGACTGAAGCGCCTAGAACCGTTCGGCCCACAGAGACATGTGCAGTCTTATTATCAACAATAGGAATACTCCCCCCCCCCCTTTCCAATAAACTTCTTTCCAGCCTCAAAGAAGGAAAGCTGTTCGATGGAAGTAAGTTAGGAACTTGGTTTCCGGCACGAAAATGTTTTGTCCCCGCATTTATCATCGAAAGAATTGAATAATAGCCTGGAGAGGGCCGTTATCTACACGCCGTGAGGAATGTTTCATTTGAAGAAATTCTCTCTGGATTCCAGCGGCTATCTGATTTGGTGAAGGCTGCCGGTCTTGCTTACGAGATGAAGGCAGTGCTCAACATCTGCAGCATCGTTGACAGAACCGACTGCGGACCTTTGGTGCAGAGCCGGGTGGAAGGTCTGAATCAGAGGCTCAGACGGTTTTGCGACCGTGTTGGCTGCAGATTCCTTGACTTGCGCCATAGGGTGGTGGGGTTTCGGGTTCCGCTGAATAGGTCAGTAGTAATCCATCAGCTGGCGGCTACACGGGTAGCGGAGGCTGTGTGGCGTGGACTGGGCGGTTTTTTAGGTTAGAAGGCCTCGGGAAAGTACGGGGTGGCCTGCAATCTCAAAGGGTGCATGGCAAATATAGGACGTGCTTGGATCAAGGAACAGTCGGAATTGTAGTTGTAAATTGTTGTAGTTGTGCTGGGAAAGTCCCAGAGCTTCAAGCGCTAATAGAAAGCACAGAAGCTGAAATCGTTATAGGTACAGAAAGCTGGTTAAAGCCTGAAATAAGTTCTGCAGAAATTTTTACGAAGTCTCAGACGGTGTTCAGGAAAGATAGATTAGGCAGAATTGGTGGTGGAGTGTTTGTGTCTGTCAGTAGTGGTTTATCTTGTAGTGAAGTCGAAGTAGATACTCCGTGCGAATTGGTATGGGTGGAGGTTATACTTAACAGCCGAACTAAGTTAATAATTGGCTCCTTCTACCGACCCCCAGACTCCGATGATATAGTTGCTGAACAGTTCAGAGAAAATTTGAGTCTCGTAACAAATAAATACCCCACTCATACGGTTATAGTTGGTGGGGACTTCAACCTTCCCTCGATATGTTGGCAAAAATACTTGTTCAAAAACGGTGGTAGGCAGAAAACAACTTCCGAGATGGTCCTAAATGCTTTTTCCGAAAATTATTTCGAGCAGTTAGTCCACGAACCCACGCGAATTGTAAATGGTTGCGAAAACACACTTGACCTCTTAGCCACAAACAATCCAGAGCTAATAGAGAGCATCATGACTGATACAGGGATTAGTGATCACAAGGTCGTTGAAGCTAGGCTCAATGCCGTTTCTTCCAAATCCACCAGAAACAAACGCAAAATAATTTTATTTAAAAAAGCGGATAAAGTGTCACTAGAAGCGTTCCTAAGAGACAATCTCCATTCCTTCCGAACTGACTATGCAAATGTAGACGAGATGTGGCTCAAATTCAAAGATATAGTAGCAACAGCAATTGAGAGATTCATACCTCATAAATTGGTAAGAGATGGAACTGATCCCCCATGGTACACAAAACAGGTCCGAACGCTGTTGCAGAGGCAACGGGAAAAGCATGTGAAGTTCAGAAGAACGCGAAATCCCGAAGATTGGCTAAAATTTACAGACGCGCGAAATTTGGCACGGAATTCAATGCGAGATGCCTTTAATAGGTTCCACAACGAAACATTGTCTCGAAATTTGGTAGAAAATCCGAAGAAATTCTGGTCGTATGTAAAGTACACAAGCGGCAAGACGCAGTCAATACCTTCGCTGCGCATTGCCGATGGTACTGTTACCAACGACTGTGCCGCTAAAGCGGAGTTATTGAACGCAGTTTTCCGAAATTCCTTCACCAGGGAAGACGAATGGAATATTCCACAATTTGAAACACGAACAGCTGCTACCATGAGTTTCTTAGAAGTAGATACCTTAAGCGTTGCGAAGCAACTCAAATCGCTTGATACGGGCAAGTCTTCAGGTCCGGATTGTATACCGATTAGATTCCTTTCAGATTACGCTGATACAATAGCTCTCTACTTAACAATCATATACAACCGCTCGCTCACTGATAGATCTGTACCTACAGACTGGAAAATTGCGCAGGTCGCACCAGTGTTTAAGAAGGGCAGTAGGAGTAATCCATCGAACTACAGACCTATATCATTGACGTCGGTTTGCAGTAGGGTTTTGGAGCATATACTGTATTCAAACATTATGAATCACCTCGAAGGGAACGATCTATTGATACGTAATCAGCATGGTTTCAGAAAACATCGTTCTTGTGCAACGCAGCTAGCTCTTTACTCGCACGAAGTAATGGCCGCTATCGACAGGGGATCTCAAGTTGATGCCATATTTCTAGATTTCCGGAAAGCTTTTGACACCGTTCCTCACAAGCGACTTCTAATCAAGCTGCGGGCCTATGGGGTATCGTCTCAGTTGTGCGACTGGATTCGTGATTTCCTGTCAGGAAGGTCGCAGTTCGTAGTAATAGACGGCAAATCATCGAGTAAAACTGAAGTGATATCAGGTGTTCCCCAGGGAAGCGTCCTGGGACCTCTGCTGTTCCTGATCTACATAAATGACCTGGGTGACAATCTGAGCAGTTCTCTTAGGTTGTTCGCAGATGATGCTGTAATTTACCGTCTAGTAAGGTCATCCGAAGACCAGTATCAGTTGCAAAGCGGTTTAGAAAAGATTGCTGTATGGTGTGACAGGTGGCAATTGACGCTAAATAACGAAAAGTGTGAGGTGATCCACATGAGTTCCAAAAGAAATCCGTTGGAATTCGATTACTCGATAAATAGTACAATTCTCAAGGCTGTCAATTCAACCAAGTACCTGGGTGTTAAAATTACGAACAACTTCAGTTGGAAAGACCACATAGATAATATTGTGGGGAAGGCGGGCCAAAGGTTGCGTTTTATTGGCAGGACACTTCGAAGATGTAACAAGTCCACTAAAGAGACAGCTTACACTACACTCGTTCGTCCTCTGTTAGAATATTGCTGCGCGGTGTGGGATCCTTACCAGGTGGGATTGACGGGGGACATCGCAAGGGTGCAAAAAAGGGCAGCTCGTTTTGTATTATCACGTGATAGGGGAGAGAGTGTGGCAGATATGATACGCGAGTTGGGATGGAAGTCATTAAAGCAAAGACGTTTTTCGTCGCGGCGACATCTATTTACGAAATTTCAGTCACCAACTTTCTCTTCCGAATGCGAAAATATTTTGTTGAGCCCAACCTACAAAGGTAGGAATGATCATCAAAATAAAATAAGAGAAATCAGAGCTCGAACAGAAAGGTTTAGGTGTTCGTTTTTCCCGCGCGCTGTTCGGGAGTGGAATGGTAGAGAGATAGTATGATTGTGGTTCGATGAACCCTCTGCCAAGCACTTAAGTGTGAATTGCAGAGTAGTCATGTAGATGTAGATGTGGCTGGATTAGACATGTATTAATGTGTGTCACACAATGACAAAAGGGTGGGCTGATCGCACAGAACAAAGAATGACGTACGCACCATCAGAAAAGGGTGGCTTGACAATCGTCCTTCATGTTGGCTCTCCTTTTGGCTTCATTTCTAACGGTTTATTGCTGTTCCATAACAGGAAGCTAGCGCTCTCTCTCTCTCTCTCTCTCTCTCTCTCTCTCTCACACACACACACACACACACACACACACACATACACGCACTGCCCTTCTGCTGTTACAACACTATGTGGCAGTAGTCACCATGATTGGGGTAATAGAAATGATATGTCAATTGACCACCACTGCCCTAATTGTGTGTGCATGGGGTAACAGCAGTAACAATATGTCGACAGCCAATCATTGCCGCACAGATGTACACTCCTGGAAATTGAAATAAGAACACCGTGAATTCATTGTCCCAGGAAGGGGAAACTTTATTGACACATTCCTGGGGTCAGATACATCACATGATCACACTGACAGAACCACAGGCACATAGACACAGGCAACAGAGCATGCACAATGTCGGCACTCGTACAGTGTATATCCACCTTTCGCAGCAATGCAGGCTGCTATTCTCCCATGGAGACGATCGTAGAGATGCTGGATGTAGTCCTGTGGAACGGCTTGCCATGCCATTTCCACCTGGCGCCTCAGTTGGACCAGCGTTCGTGCTGGACGTGCAGACCGCGTGAGACGACGCTTCATCCAGTCCCAAACATGCTCAATGGGGGACAGATCCGGAGATCTTGCTGGCCAGGGTAGTTGACTTACACCTTCTACAGCACGTTGGGTGGCACGGGATACATGCGGACGTGCATTGTCCTGTTGGAACAGCAAGTTCCCTTGCCGGTCTAGGAATGGTAGAACGATGGGTTCGATGACGGTTTGGATGTACCGTGCACTATTCAGTGTCCCCTCGACGATCACCAGTGGTGTACGGCCAGTGTAGGAGATCGCTCCCCACACCATGATGCCGGGTGTTGGCCCTGTGTGCCTCGGTCGTATGCAGTCCTGATTGTGGCGCTCACCTGCACGGCGCCAAACACGCATACGACCATCATTGGCACCAAGGCAGAAGCGACTCTCATCGCTGAAGACGACACGTCTCCATTCGTCCCTCCATTCACGCCTGTCGCGACACCACTGGAGGCGGGCTGCACGATGTTGGGGCGTGAGCGGAAGACGGCCTAACGGTGTGCGGGACCGTAGCCCAGCTTCATGGAGACGGTTGCGAATGGTCCTCGCCGATACCCCAGGAGCAACAGTGTCCCTAATTTGCTGGGAAGTGGCGGTGCGGTCCCCTACGGCACTGCGTAGAATCCTACGGTCTTGGCGTGCATCCGTGCGTCGCTGCGGTCCGGTCCCAGGTCGACGGGCACGTGCACCTTCCGCCGACCACTGGCGACAACATCGATGTACTGTGGAGACCTCACGCCCCACGTGTTGAGCAATTCGGCGGTACGTCCACCCGGCCTCCCGCATGCCCACTATACGCCCTCGCTCAAAGTCCGTCAACTGCACATACGGTTCACGTCCACGCTGTCGCGGCATGCTACCAGTGTTAAAGACTGCGATGGAGCTCCGTTTGCCACGGCAAACTGGCTGACACTGACGGCGGCGGTGCACAAATGCTGCGCAGCTAGCGCCATTCGACGGCCAACACCGCGGTTCCTGGTGTGTCCGCTGTGCCGTGCGTGTGATCATTGCTTGTACAGCCCTCTCGCAGTGTCCGGAGCAAGTATGGTGGGTCTGACACACCGGTGTCAATGTGTTCTTTTTTCCATTTCCAGGAGTGTATCAACCCTGTGTTCAGGGTAATGCTACTCACTGTATGTCAACTATTCTGAACATCATTGCTCTAATTTCCCACAATTTTGTGTAATAATGGAGATGTATAGGGTTATTTTGTTACAATTTTGCTGTAACAGCGTTCTGCTGTTATACGCCGATAATAATCAGTTCGCAGAAGTGATCCATAAGAGAGAGAGCGGGTATGCCGCCCCGGATACATTTTTAATGTTTCCACCGATGCTCGGCTCACCACCTGTTTGCATCTCATGACGCAGTCTAGTGAAGGTTTTGCTTAGTTCTCGCAAGCACAATGCCATTTCGCCACTGCTGTATTTCAACAACAAACAGAAACACCTTTGTAGTATGAGTCCAAAGTTATGGCCCATGTACTCATGTGCGTGCGGAGGGTGGGGTAAACAGCTCCGTACCTCGAACCGGTACGGGGAGAAGTGTTTTCGTCTCTGGATCAGTGCTGATGACACACAAACTTTATTTACTTTTTACTGCCCACGTCTGTATTGCTCACTGACAGATCGCATACGTCGATAGTAGGCGACAATGACGCGAAGATTACCGACTACTCGCGCAATGTGACTATTTAATGAACAGACTAGTTATCTACAGTGGATTCGCGCGTAAAATTCTTTGTTAGTGGCTTGTTAATTTCATGCGGCCGTTTCCTTGTGTCTGTACTGAGTTTATCCGTAAAATGTCTCGGATTCAGAAGGGAAAAGTAGATGCTGAATGTCGCTAATTCCAGCAGAAATGGACAGAGGATTATTTCTTTACTGTTTACAAAGGTACATCTGTTTGCTTGTTGTACTTTCTGTTGGGAAGGTGTATAACATGGAAAGGTACTTTTCTACGAAATAAATGGGCACAGCGACAGCTTAGAGAGCAATTTCGAAAGACAAATTTAAATTATTAGATTTCATTTTGGACAAGCAACTGTAAATGGTTGCCAAACCGAGGACACAATGTGGTAATTCGGTTAAAGCGAGTCTTATAGTGAGTGAAAAATCGCCAAATCTTTAAAGAGTGCCTCTTGGACATTGCAGATTTACTATGTCCCGATAAGTTTGTGTGATCGTGCTGCCACATTTGAAGCATTTGTGATCGCTTCGGGTGAGAGCACCTTTTCAAACACAGCTCAATTAGCAAGTTTTGTTCATTGTGTTGATCTGGAGTTCAGCATAACGGAAAAATTGTTAGCGTTACATCCATTAAAGGGAACCGCTGCTGGTGGAAATGGAAATGAACGTTTGGCGTCATTGGGCGGGAGGCCCCTTGGGGGCTGGTCCGGCCGCCTTGGTGCAGGTCTTATTACATTCGACGCCACATTGGGCGACCTGCGACCAGGATGGGGATGAAATCACAACAGCCAGTCCCTGAGCGGAGAAAATCTCCGACCCAGCCTGGAATCGAACCCGGACCCGTAGGACGGCAATCCGTCACGCTGACCACTTTTTTTTTAATTTTTTTATATTTTTTGTATTTTCTATCTTTTCTTTGTTTTTTGTTTTTATTATATTCTGAGTTCTATTGGCAAATTTCCTGCTCTGATAGTCAATTTGGGAAGGGAGGCTCCAGTGCGGGGCGAAACGTGTTGAGGAAGGTGGCCAGGTCACTACGGTAAACCCTTCTTTTTTTTTTTTTTTAAATTGAACTTTTCACTCAAGGGGAGACTTTTTTTATTTTTATTAGATGTATCAGGTAGTGGGCTAGCGGAGGCAAGGTGGGCAGGGGTCGCGACCCGAGGCCTGGCCATGATGTCTCCTCCCTCCCATCCTGGGGATGTGATGTGGTACAAAGGATGCAGTTGGTGTATTATTGTGATTTTTTTAATATTTTATTTATTCATTTATTTATTTTTAATTTTTTAAATTTTTTAATTTTTTTAATTTTTTTGTATTTTTTTTTAACAGTAAGGAACTGAAAACTAGTAAGTGCACTCGTTGGGTCGAGTTGGGGACGCACATAACTAAAACCATGCTAATAGTTGTAGAAAAAGGCATAAAGAAAGAGAGCAAAGTGCGGGGCGAAGGAAACCATGAAACAAAACTGAAGGGTGGAATCCATACCACCATTAACCAGTGCTACATCTTGCACTGGATGGGAAAACAAATCTGCGAAGACCTTTTTGCACCGGGTACAAAAAGAGGAAATGGGGCAAATACTGCTACAGAGTGTGAGGGTTCACAACGAAACTCTCCATCTGCTGTATCATCCAGGTATGACTTCTCGTAATGATGAAAGTAGATCCCACGTTGTATGTAGTGTTCTATCATCGTCTTGTAATCTTAGCTTCTCTTACCCGTGATGTTCCAGCTACGTGCACGGTCGTGGAACACACTCCACAAAAAATTGGAAAAATATTGTCGATACTTTGGGTTACGGAGGATCTTGCAATGTCGTTCCTGCAAATAGTTCCAAAAGTCTAAAGTGTCCTTAGTGCCGTCTTGAAACAAATAATGCACTGCATGTCCACGAAGCCACGTCATTGCATTAGTTTTAGTGCGTGGGTAATACGTCTCATCCGGGAATAGGATAGTCTTGGGGTCGATGTGATTCGGCGTTACCCGAAGGAAGTATGCTGACATTTGCCTCACTAAGTGCCACACTGCCGTAGACTCGCCACAGCTAAGGCGGTGTTCATCGTTGTCTTGAACGCCACAGCTCGTGCACGTGGGTGAGTCTACCATGTGGATCGCGTGTAGCCTTGATCTGGTCACCTACTTGCCGTTGACAGTGATATACCACATCGCCGTGACGTCAGTGTCCAGTGTTACGTGGTGAATTGTCCTCCACACCACTCGCCAGTTGACGTTCGGGTGCTTCCTCTCCACGACGTTATCGGGTCGTCCACGTTGCAGGACCCGATAAACCGTCTTTGCCATCGCCAGTTGGGTCGCTGGTAAGGCAAGTCGAACGTAACTGAGTTCGAGGTAAAAGACACCGATGTAGAAGAGCGAGGAGGGGACGTGGTGTGTCGGCACAGGCGGCAACAGGGAGGGCGGTGCTAGTTCTTCTATTAACAAACTGGTCAAACTGTTCGGACGGCGGTGCCATAGTTTGACTAATGTGCTCACAAATAGGGCGACCGCTCTGTCATGAACGTGATAAAGGCCAAGCCCTCCCCGATCCGGGGGAAGGGTGAGAGTCTCATATTTGATCTTGAAAAGCATTCCTGAACTCGCGTAGGACCCAAAAGCCGCAAGTATACGGCGAGCTAACATCACCGGTATAGGTAATATCTGGGCGATGTGCGGAATGCGTGACGCTAAATGTGTGTTAACATACTGGGTCCTTTGGACGATGTCCAGGGCTCGTAGGCGGTTGTTGGCAATTCCAGTCCGAACATTTCGTAAAAGCCATCGAAAGTTGTGAGCAGCGGTCCGTCGTATATCGTCTGTAAAATCAATGCCGAGATATTTCAAACTATCTCTGAGCTGTAAAGGGGTGACACTGTTCTCAGACAATCCGCCCCCGATGTTCATCGCCACCGATTTTGCGACGTTGATACGACTACCAGTGGCCATGCCATATTTCGCTATCCAATTCAGTGCGCTAGCGGTGTCGTCACCGTTGCGGATGACAATCACCAGGTCGTCAGCGTACGCTTTACATCGGAAAGTGTGGCATCGTAACGTCATACCCGTTAGTCGTTGGCGCAGGCCGCAGAGGAGAGGTTCCATGGCCACAGCGTAAAGTAAAGTGGACAGAGGGCAGCCTTGGCGTATCGATCTAGAAATGGTGAGGGGCTGCGAAGGTCGGCCGTTGACGATCACCTTGGACGTCGCGCCACGGAGTAGTCGCATGACGACAGTGACGAATGGCTGTGGGTACCGCATATGTTGGAGGACCGCTTGCAAATAGTCGTGGTCCACTCAGTCGAAAGCTTGACTAAAATCGATTGCCGCCAGTGCACCCTTCAGACGACATGCCCTCGCCAGTGAGATCAAGTGACGATATTCACTGAGTGCTGTTTGAATATTATTGTCGCCTCCTAATGACGTTTGATCGGGTGAGATAACATTTCGTAAGGTCTGGCGTATCCGCGCCGCCAACAGTCGAGAAAAGATCTTAAAGTCGCAGTTCAATAGCGTCAACGGGCGGTAGTCCTGCAGTCGTGAGCCACCGGACGGTTTGTGAATAGGAATAATCATCCCTTCCACAAGGGCCGCAGGGAGCGGCACGTCCGGAGATAGTAGTTCGCGACAGATGTCCGTCCATCGGGAGGCTAATAAATATTGAAAAGTCCGGTAAAATTCCAAGGGGAGGCCACAAGGACCCGGAGACTTGTTGACAGCTCCTTTTCTAATGGCGTCGATCACTTCTTCTTCTGTAATTTCGTCCACCAAGGCCGCTTCCATTGCCGGGGTGACGGTGTCATAAATCGTCTGAGAGACGTCCTCCAGTGCTGTCGGATCAGGGGTCTGAGCGGAATAGAGTTGGGAATAATGATTGTAGAACGCTGTGTTTATGTCTTGTTGCGTGGTGAGGCGACGACCGTCCTCCGTGTCGATAAAGCGTATCAGCGCTCGTTGGCGTCGTTTACGTTCACGAAGGTCGTGGAACATTGACGGGCGTTTGCTCGGTATCCGATCCTGCGTCCTCGAGCGGATGACTACCCCCTCTAGGTGGCGTCGCATATGAGCGAGGATCTGATCCTTAGCGCGGTGGACCGCCGTTTGTCGTTCCGGAGACGGCGCCATAGCATCGGAGTCGCGCAGGACCCGGAGGTAAAAGTCGAGTGTACGTCTTCGCCAAGTAGCGTGGTCGCGACCGTAGGTTATCAACGTTCGCCTCAGTGCCGGTTTGGCGCAGTCCAACCACCAGCGGATCGTTGTGGGATATGCACGGAGGCGAGTTTCACATGAATGCCACGTATCCTCAACGGCTTGGCGGCAATCCGGGTACGACAGGTGAGCGATGTTTAATTTCCACGGGCTGCGGCTTACGGCAAAAATGTAAGCTGTGTGGTCCGAGAATGCTGCAGGCCACAGTTCCGCATCCTGTGTTCCAGCGGCGAGAGAGCGTGAGACATAAATCCGATCGATACGACTGGAAGAGTGACTCGTGAAGTGCGTGAATCCCGGTCGGTGGCCGTGAAGATGTTCCCAAGTGTCCACCATCTGCAGGTCTCGAATTAGCGTCTCGAGTTCCGGGCACGGATTATGTCGTGGGAGTTGGTCTCTGGGCGCCAGTACGCAATTGTAGTCACCTTCAAACACCAGATGGTCGTGGCGGCCTTGGAAGAGCGGGGCGACGCCTTCCGCAAAGAATCGTGAACGTTCGCGACGTTTGTCCGTCCCGGAAGGTGCGTAGATATTGATAAGGCGGACACCCAGTACTGTGAGTGCCATTCCTCTTGCCCCAGGCAGAAACAGGATATCGTCCGCCACTATCCCTTCCCGAAGAAGTACAGCGACACCGCTGCCTGTTCGGGAAGCTGGAGAGACGCAAGCATCGTAACCGTACATGCCTGGGAAGTCGTAGACGTACACTTCCTGGAGAACGGCTATGTCGATGGAAGCAGAGTTCAACATATCCTGAAGCAAGGATAACTTAGCGCGCGTCCGTATAGTGTTGATGTTTATAGTTGCAACGCGATAAGTTTGAGGTCTATCCATAGCATCCGTGTTGGCCATCAATACCCTTGTAAGGCTGTCTCATCACTGTAACTGATGGCGGGAAAGGATCAACACTGGTGGGGTAAAGTTCCCCCCGTGTCGTCCGACACGATGGGCAAGGAGTGTTCCTCACAGTCGTCCGCCCAGTCGCCATGAAATACCATCGGCTGTTGGTGGCTGTTAGTGGCTGCTGCGGCACTCGGCGCTGACTCCATCGGCTCTGCTGGCTGGGAATCGGCAGCGGCTGTCTGCTTGTGATACTGCTGTTCTGTGGGGTCGGAGGGGCTGGAGCCGTCACCACGGCGATCTGTTGAGTTTGATGTTACAGCGGCCTCTGTACCGCCGGTACCGTCGTCGGAATTATTTTTTTTTATTTTTTTTTTATTTGGCCTTTGAGTGTGTACTCAATTTAGCCATCGGCAACACAGTGACAATGTACACATAATTGAATAAACAAATACAGAAATGTATATTTACAAGAATAAAAAGCTTAACTGTTACAGTTTTGTACTTAATGTTTTAAAAATTGAATTGAATTGAAAAAAATTGAAAGTGTCTTGGCTTACGATTCACACCAATTCTGAAATATCTTCATCAGAAAGACATATTTATAATTGACGTACACCATTAAAACCTACAGATTGTGACCAGTACTCTTGATGAAGTTAACGATCACTTTATATAGACGAACGTCTTTAGTACACAAAAGAGAAGAAGCTGATTGAGGAAGATGGTATCCCATACTCAGCAATATCTTCAAAAAGACCAACCGTTCACGATCAAATTTGGGGCAAATAAATAAGATGTGGTTGACATCAGCTTCCGACTCAGGATCACACTCACATGCTGATGAACTGTAAACGTTGATCCGATGTAGATGCTGTGGGAAAGAGGCATGATTGAAGCGGAGTCTTATGATGGTAGAAATCGTGGATCGGTCCAGATGTGTCCTCATGAACCACGGCTGTGAAGGAATCCGAGGTTGTAGCACTGCGTAATAACCGCCTTTTGTCTGTTGAGAAACGTTCCACATTTCCTGCCATTGTTGTCTTGCGTGATCCTTGACTGCACGTAAGTAGTCTGTATAAGGAAGCTGCAGATCCAGGACGGTGCCTGACGTTGCCGCTTGTTTGGCTAATGCATCGACTTCTTCATTATAGACGATACCAGAGTGGGAAGGTACCCACAACAAATGGATCGTCCGGCCCGTGCGTGTGCTGCGAATATATTCAGATATCACATCCAAGATATAACTGTTGGTCGTTTTGTTCCATCGACTGTACTGAATGTTTTTAAGAACGCTTTGCGAGTCAGATACTATCAATATCTTGGGGAAGGAAGTGCTAGAGACAAACTTAAGTGCTTCCAAAACTGCCACTGTCTCCGCCGTAAAAATAGAAGTGCTCGTAGGCAGTTTGAAGGTTTTGCGGATCTGGATCTGAGGGCAGATAAAAGCGCATCCAGTACACTCTTCTTGCGGAATTTTGGAGCCATCAGTATATACACAGAGAAAACCCGGCCATTGTGGTTGAACGAGACGATTGAAGCCAACGTTGACATTAGTACTGTCCAGCCAGGTCGTACTTAAATAATGGACTGGGATCTGAGAGCAGAGCGTTTGAAGATCATATTCAAAAACAGGTAGATGCGCTGAACGCCGTACAGAATGTATGACAGGTGACCAAGTGTCAAAGCTGGCACAAACGGCTGGCACTTTATTCCTTCTGTGGGATGCAAACCACAGTCGATAAATGCAGTCTCTACTTTGATAGACGGAACAGTCCATAATGGCCATGCCTTGAATGTAGAATTTGTCCGATAACATTTGGCACCTAATGCTCAAGGGCATCTCCCCTGCTTCTACACTCCTGGAAATGGAAAAAAGAACACATTGACACCGGTGTGTCAGACCCACCATACTTGCTCCGGACACTGCGAGAGGGCTGTACAAGCAATGATCACACGCACGGCACAGCGGACACACCAGGAACCGCGGTGTTGGCCGTCGAATGGCGCTAGCTGCGCAGCATTTGTGCACCGCCGCCGTCAGTGTCAGCCAGTTTGCCGTGGCATACGGAGCTCCATCGCAGTCTTTAACACTGGTAGCATGCCGCGACAGCGTGGACGTGAACCGTATGTGCAGTTGACGGACTTTGAGCGAGGGCGTATAGTGGGCATGCGGGAGGCCGGGTGGACGTACCGCCGAATTGCTCAACACGTGGGGCGTGAGGTCTCCACAGTACATCGATGTTGTCGCCAGTGGTCGGCGGAAGGTGCACGTGCCCGTCGACCTGGGACCGGACCGCAGCGACGCACGGATGCACGCCAAGACCGTAGGATCCTACGCAGTGCCGTAGGGGACCGCACCGCCACTTCCCAGCAAATTAGGGACACTGTTGCTCCTGGGGTATCGGCGAGGACCATTCGCAACCGTCTCCATGAAGCTGGGCTACGGTCCCGCACACCGTTAGGCCGTCTTCCGCTCACGCCCCAACATCGTGCAGCCCGCCTCCAGTGGTGTCGCGACAGGCGTGAATGGAGGGACGAATGGAGACGTGTCGTCTTCAGCGATGAGAGTCGCTTCTGCCTTGGTGCCAATGATGGTCGTATGCGTGTTTGGCGCCGTGCAGGTGAGCGCCACAATCAGGACTGCATACGACCGAGGAACACAGGGCCAACACCCGGCATCATGGTGTGGGGAGCGATCTCCTACACTGGCCGTACACCACTGGTGATCGTCGAGGGGACACTGAATAGTGCACGGTACATCCAAACCGTCATCGAACCCATCGTTCTACCATTCCTAGACCGGCAAGGGAACTTGCTGTTCCAACAGGACAATGCACGTCCGCATGTATCCCGTGCCACCCAACGTGCTGTAGAAGGTGTAAGTCAACTACCCTGGCCAGCAAGATCTCCGGATCTGTCCCCCATTGAGCATGTTTGGGACTGGATGAAGCGTCGTCTCACGCGGTCTGCACGTCCAGCACGAACGCTGGTCCAACTGAGGCGCCAGGTGGAAATGGCATGGCAAGCCGTTCCACAGGACTACATCCAGCATCTCTACGATCGTCTCCATGGGAGAATAACAGCCTGGATTGCTGCGAAAGGTGGATATACACTGTACTAGTGCCGACATTGTGCATGCTCTGTTGCCTGTGTCTATGTGCCTGTGGTTCTGTCAGTGTGATCATGTGATGTATCTGACCCCAGGAATGTGTCAATAGAGTTTCCCCTTCCTGGGACAATGAGTTCACGTTCTTATTTCAATTTCCAGGAGTGTATTAAAAGGGCGTTGGTGGGCGTCGATCGCATGGCTCCAAGACAGGTACGAATGGCTCTATATTGAAGAGTATCTAATTTGGAGAGATGAATCTTTGACGCAGTGTGGTAGAATTGACAGCCATAGTCTAATCGAGATCGAATTATCCCTCGGTACATGGTGAGTAAAACACTCTGGTGCGCTCCCCACCAGACACGAGTGAGTGATCTGATTACATTTAAACCTTCTTCACACTTGGTAACGGTGGATCGGATGTGGGGCGCCCAGCTTAACCGAGAGTCAAAAATCATCCCCAGAAATCGAACGTGAGATTTTATTTGGAAGGTGTACTTGCCACAGGTAATGTGATCTTCAGTGCGAGCTGTCGTCGACTTGGAGAAGGGAACGACTGCTGATTTCTCAGCCGAGATCTCCAGCCCATTGTTAGAGAGCCACTCATCGATGTGTGCGATGGTTGTGGTTAATGCCGTTTTGGCCTGAAGATATGAAGCAGCAGTAGAATAAACACATATATCATCAGCATACTGTAGGATTTTTGTGGGGGGAGTAAGTATGCTTTCTAGGTCGTGCGTATATAGAGTATACAGGAGAGGACTTAAAATTGCACCTTGCGGCAAGCCCTGGGAGACATAAAAAGGTCCGATCATGGTACCTTTGAAACGGACGTAGATCGTTCTTTGAGTAATCACGGTACTGATACCGTAGATCATCCGTGAAGGAATTCCGAATCCTGCCAGCTTGTCCAAGAGTATCGGTATTTGTACGTGATCATATGCCCCCTTAACGTCAAGAAAAGCTGCCACTACTGTCTCTTTCGTTTGAAAGGCTGACGTGATATCCATATTAAGCAAAAACAGGTTATCCATGGTCCCATTGCCTTTTCTGAAGCCGTATTGACTCCGAGGCAACAAATTACTTTTTTCAAGCCACCATTCTAGTCTCCTTTTTACCATTCGTTCCAGTGTTTTTGCAACGCACGACGACAAGGCAATAGGTCTATAATTAGTACCGACATTTGGATCTTTACCACGTTTGAGAATTGGAATTATTACTTGCGTCGTCCATGTTGATATGAGGTCTTTCTTCATCCAGGACTGATTAAAAATGTTCAAGAGAAAGTCTTTCGCTTCTATAGGCAGGTGTGCAAGCATAGAGTAATGTATGTGACCAGTGCCAGGGCAACTGTCGCTCGATACTTTAATAACTTCGTTGAGTTCTTCTATAGAGAAAGGACGAAGGAGAACATGGTAGCGGTCTTCCTCAGCAGGGAACCGATGGTTTAAAAATGGCACCGTGGGAGGAGCGATTGTATCTATGAATTCCTCTAACCAGGCCGTGATAGCAGGAGGGGAGGAAGACAGTCTTCTTGTTCTAAAAGCTTTTATTTTATGCCAGATGCTTGCCATACTGGTTTCATTATTTAGGGACAGGCAAAATTGTTTCCAACTGTCCTTCTTGGTGTCGTCGGAATTTCCGCAGTCCATGTCAGACGATCGCTGCAAACAATCGTCCGATGGAGCACGCCGCCGTCTCTTGTGTTTTCGCGGGGAACGCTGTTTACGGACGTGTGTTTCAGTATCTGAATGTGGGTGAATTTCTTCAGCTGCTCCGGTGTCTGGAAGAAAAGCCGCTGTCGGCACAACCCGTGGGTCGATGTCCATCCTGGCATCCACACCTTCTTGCAAGGTCGGTCGGTGATTATCTTCAGGTGGGGGCGCCGTTGTAGAGGCCGGATCCTGTACTGCAGAAGCCATCACCGTCTCGCTATCGGGGGCGGCTATCGGACTAATGTGGTCAGCATCGGAAAGGGTTGCTGCCCGTGTAACTTCGGCGTAATTGAGAGGAAAGGTCGTCACCGTAGAAGGAGTCATAGATTCACCTGTCGGGATTTGAGTAAGCCGTCGTCGGAGACAATCCGACCGGACGTGCCCTTCTTGGCCACAACCAGAGCAAGTGCGTGACTGACCGTCATACATTGATCGCCCTACATCCGCCGATGACAAGATATGACGGAACATGTTTGGTCAGTTCAATTTTAATCTGTCGCACCCCGTTAAGAACGGGGTACGTTGTAAAGGTGGTCCATTTTTCGGCCATATGGCTGATCACTGTGCCGTAGGGCTGGAAAGCCGCGGTGACTACGTCCGGTGGTACTTCGAACGGGAGTTCGAAGACGCGTATCGTACGGAGGCCAAGCCCCGCGTGATCGATAGAGACCGCCCCAATATGGCCATCAGAATGTTTGAATTTAGCCGGCCGGGGTGGCCGAGCTGTTCTAGGCGCTACAGTCTGGACCCGCGCGACCGCTACAGTCGCAGGTTCGAATCCTGCCTCGGGCATGGATGTGTGTGATGTCAAAAAAAATGGTTCAAATGGCTCTGAGCACTATGGGACTTAACAGCTGTGGTCATCAGTCCCCTAGAACTTAGAACTACTTAAGCCTAACTAACCTAAGGACATCACACACATCCATGCCCGAGGCAGGATTCGAACCTGCGACCGTAGCAGTCGCGCGGTTCCGGACTGCGCGCCTAGAACCGCGAGACCACCGGAGCCGGCTGTGTGATGTCGTTAGGTTAGTTAGGTTTAAGTGGTTCTGAGTTCTAGGGGACTGATGACCTTAGAAGTTAAGTCCCATAGTGCTCAGAGCCATTTGAACCATTTTTGAATGTTTGAATTTAAGGTCGTTCGCATATGCGCGCACGATTCTGTTGCACACCTCGTCACTTACTAGCTTGACGTAGGCAACACTGCTCGTGATAGAGAGATGGATACCAATTATGTCTCGCGGTTCAATTTTAACGTCGTCACGTAGAAAACGTTCCACTTCAAAAGCTCGCGATCGTGCATGATCGGGTTGAAAACTGATCTTGATGGTGGTTTGTCTATATGAATGTGCCATGTTGTGTCGGTAGTGATGGACTCTAAACCAGCGACAATGCAGTAGTAAACAACTACGGGCACTCGCGACCGCGCGGACGGGACGTAAACAAGACGTCCTCGCCGCAGCGCTGCGGAAAGCAGGCTGACCACTCAGCTATCGGGCGGACACCGCTATTGGTGATTTTTGAAAGAGTGGAAAAGGCATCGAAACGTTCAATATGCGGTGGAGTCAGCTCACTGGAGTTTATTCTGATGGAACGCCTGCAATGGTCGCTTTACGGAAGAGTTTTTTTGGCACATTAAATGAAAAATCTGCTGAATGAAATATTGAGAAAGCCAAATTGGCAATCTATTCACCAACAAAGTGTGTTAAATCAATTAAAAAGAAAGTGTTAATGGATGTGGTTACCACACACTAAATCACCACCAATGCCAAGGAAATTTGAACGACCTATGCTTCCATCATGATGATTTCACTTATCTTTGGAGAATAAGGTGTCTGGGCAAGGACAAACTGCTGAAACGTTGTTACGATCTTCGAAAATAAATAGTTGATTTTATGGCTGTTAATGAGTAACCATTAGCTGAAGGAAATGAGCCCCATTGTATTTGTGATTTAGCATTTCTGGTGGACATCACAGGTCATTTGAATGACTTAAATTATAAACTCCAGAAACAATGACAGTTATAAAGCCATCAGACAGCTTTTCAGAACTCGGAAAATGGTAACAGTTTCCAGCTCTTATCTACCTTTGGGAAAAGCAGATAAGAGCTGGAAACTGTTACCATTTTCCGACAGGGTCATTTCAAGAAAATGTTGGTTGTGTTATTTATACTGATAAACGGAAATAATTAATAATGCAGTTTTCCACAAGATCATTGTGATTTCAGGAATGTAGACAGCATTTTTACTTTATTTGCTAACCGAATACAATATGACGTGGAAAAGGCCCCAGTAAACCTTCAAATAGAACTTATTAAACTTCATGAAGATTTTTCTATAATATCTGAATTTGTCGTATTAAACATAGTCGAATTTTATAAAATTTATCTGACTGAAAAAAATATCCACGATTGAGATTATTTTCTAGAAAGAAAATTTGTGTTTTCGGAAGCAAATATAAGCGTGAACAATTTTTTTTCTCGCGAAAATGCAATATAGGACAAGGTTAACGGAGGACAACCTTCAGAATCTGTGTCAGTGATACAAATACAAGGATGTCTGCTACATTCCATCCTCTGCAGCTTGTATGAATTTTAAATATGTCATATAAATCATTAATTATTTGACGGAAGTCGCTTGTTGGTAGTAATTTATTTTACCAAACTGGTTTCGGGCATTGCCCATCGTCAGCGGTATCTGTACTACATAAAAGATATTTTGTAACATATAAAAAATACTGTCATTGGAATTATATAAGAGGCAGCCAAAAGAAACCGAACATCCGCCACAACGGGACCATCGAATGGTTCCATTCAAAAGCAATCACCGCACGTATTAAGACATTTATCACACTGGGAGGTGAGACCATCAATTCCTGTTTCATATAAGGCGGTCGACTGCTGACAGATTCACATTAGCACCCACTCTTGCACTTCTCGTCCAACTGAAACCGACGTCCACGCATGTCTTTTTTCAGGTCGGCAAAGTTGTGATAGTTACACAGTGAAGGATCCTGGTCGTACGGTCGATGTTGCAACGTTTCCCAACCAAATCGTTGAAGCTTAGCGTTCGTCCGATTGGAAGTGTGCGAGCGGGCGTTATCATGTAACAGGATATTCCGTCTGACAGCATTCCTGGGCGTTCTGCCTTATGGCGACGCAGTTTCTGCAAAGTGTCTTCATAGCGCTGCGCATTGATTGTGCTTCCACTCGAACTCGATCTCGAAGCTGAGAAACCCTAGAGACAAAGAAGGAGGTCACCATGACCTTACCAGAACTTAAGTGAGCAGCTTTGGCTTTCTTTGGGGGGTATGATGTGGGATGTTTGCACTGTTGGCTTTGACGTTTGCCCTCGGGCTATCAGAATGCTGTCGGACGGGGGGAGTGTTATGGGACCATTGCTTTACACAATATATATAAATGACCTAGTCGATAGTGTCTGAAGTTCCATACGGCTTTTCGCGGATGATGCTGTAGTATACAGAGAAGTTGCAGCATTAGAAAATTGCAGCGAAATGCAGGAAGATCTGCAGCGGATAAGCACTTGGTGCAGGGAGTGGCAACTGACCCTTAACATAGACAAATGTAATGTACTGTGAATACATAGAAAGAAGGATCCTTTATTGTATGATTATACGACAGCAGAACAAACACTGGTAGCAGTTACTTCTGTAAAATATCTGGGAGTATGCGTGCGGAACGATTTGAAGTGGAATGGTCATATAAAATTAATTGTTGGTGAGGCGGATGCCACGTTGAGATTCATTGGGAGAGTCCTTAGAAAATGTAGTCCATCAACAAAGGAGGTGGCTTACAAAACACTCGTTCGACCTATACTTGAGTATTGCTCATCAGTGTGGGATCCGTACCAGGTCGGGTTGACAGAGGAGATAGAGAAGATCCAAAGAAAAGCGGCGCAACCGTCACAGGGTTATTTGGTAAGCGTGATAGCTTTACGGAGATGTTTTGCAAACTCTAATGGCAGACTCTGCAAGAGAGGCGCACTGCATCGCGGTGTAGCTTGCTGTCCAGGTTTCGAGAAGGTGCGTTTCTGGATGAGGTATCGAATATATTGCTTCCCCCTACTTATACCTCCCGAGGAGATCACGAATGTAAAATTAGAGAGATTCGAGCGCGCACGGAGGCTTTTCGGCAGTCGTTCTTCCCGCGAACCATACGCGACTGGAACAGGAAGGGGAGGTAATGACAGTGGCACGTAAAGTGCCCTCCACCACACACCGTTGGGTGGCTTGCGGAGTATAAATGTAGAGGTAGATGTCGATGTAGCATTACCTCGTTGCACTGTAACGTCCGTCCCAACACTGCCAGTCAGACGAAACAGGAATTCATCGTCTCGTCTACCAGTAGGATAAATGTCTTATCGCGTGTAGGATTATACACACATGAACAAAAGTTTTGAATAACCTGGGTTCCGAGAGTTCCGGAACCTGTACAGAAAATTGGAATGGAGATCAACATAAACATCTTTTCCGCCCTTTCTACTGCTCTTGAAAACTACACATTGTTGTTATACCACTCTACAGCGAGACCTTCAGAGCTGGTGGTCCAGATTTCTGTACACACTGGTACCTCTAATACCCAGTAGTACGTCCTCTTGCATTGATGCATACTATCCACAAGTTCATCAAGGCACTGTTGGTCCAGATTGTCCCATTCATCAACGGCGATTCGGCATAGATCCCTGAGAGTGGTTGGTGGGTCACGTCGTCCATAAACAGCCCTTTTCAATCCATCCCAGGCATGTTCGATAGGGTTCATGCCGGCCACTGTAGACGAGCGACCTCGGTATCCTGAAGGAGGTCATTCACAAGATGTGCACGATGGGGACGCGAATTGTCGTCCATGAAGACGAATGCCTCGCCAACATGATGCCGATATGGTTGCACTATCGGTCAGAGAATGGCATTCACGTATCGTACAGCCGTTACGGCGCCTTCCATGACCACTAGCGGCGTATATCGGCCGCACATAAAGCCACCCTAAACAGTAGGGATCCTCCACCTTACTGCACTCGCTGGGCAGTGTGTCTAAGGCGTTCAGATACTTTAGAATTTGGCACAAAATTCAAAGTAGTCAGGTATTTTTGAACATGGCACAAAACTTAGTTCATTCAGATACTTTTGAGCATGATGCCAATTTACGCAATTAAGGTGAAGCTTACGTATATTAATAAAAAATTGAAGTTGTTTGGGTACCTTTGAAGATGATGTAAAATTCAGATGGTTCAGATACTTTTGAACATGACACAAAATTCAGATTATTCAGATGCTTTTGAACAAGGCGCAAATTTTAAGCAATTTACGTTAAGCTTACATATTGGCATAAATACTACACCTCGTTCCGATACTTTTGAACATGGTATCATAATAACCGCTAACACAAGCAACTTTTGTCGTCTTGGATTTTTTAAATTTTCAGCTACACAGCTGGGTTAGTTCCGCCACCATCATCTTGGAATTTTAAATTTACCACCAGTGCCAGCTTGGAATGGACACTTGAACTAAAGGCTAGATAGTTGTAGTTATAATGCTTACATCTTAATGTATTTAATCATGAATATGGTGCAGATAGTTGAAAATGCATAACGTTACAGTAAGGTTCCGAAGTTAATTTGCACATGCTGAAGAATTATGACATATTGTATGGAGCGCAGCATGTACTGAGGGTAACGTTGCTCCCTCGTATGGTATCAGTGATCTATGTAAGATTTATTTTGTTTCAAATACAGTGATATACATTTTTTCTTTCACTGACATCTTGTACACTTTTAGCAAGTTTATTACAGAAATATGTGTATGGAACATTCATGTAAAGTTCGGTTTCTTGTATAACTGCAGTCTCGGATAAAGTATCTACTTTTTTAGCTTTCCACTGGTAGCTGTATATGTTACTGCGTATTTTCTTTAGACATCACATCATTTGGTATACTACGATTAAAATAAGTTAGTGATTGATGTTTCGGCGAGTAGACTGGTAGGGGCCAACTATCAATCAATAGTAATCCTTTTCTCGTGTCCCACGTGCTCCCCGTGTTGTCTGTTTTGTAAGTACATGCAGAGCATTGTCAAGAGCGGAATGCCAGTAACATTTCTCCACCACGGCAATCTATTAACCACAAAGTTATTTTTATTTCTGATGTAATGGCGTCTCCAGTACGTCTAGTATTTCATTATATTGTGTTCCTGTGGTATCATTGTCTCTGCAGTTATTTGTAATGGTCGTTTTATTGTCTTCATCTTCCATAAATATATTGTGTGTGCAGATGTTAGCGGCGGATTCTATGTAGATATTTGTATTACAAACACAAAGCCACACAGATGCATGGATGAAACTCACACACATGTATTTACAATGTTTACATGTAGCCTACCGGGCAAAGGCAGGTACTTAACTTCTTCTGTGCGATTTACAGTGGTTTGTCTCGAGGAAAACTATTACTGGTCCTGATTAGTCGTTTCCAGTAACAGATAACTGTGGCGCAGGCGTCGATGGCAGGCTTTTTTGGTACTGCGTATCTTCGACGTTTTTTCTGCGAGTCTTTGGACTTATTCTCGCATTCCCCGACTTATAAAGAGGTGCGGAAGGATACAACCTGCTCCGTTGTGGGCATGGCCATTAGCGGCGACCTCTATCTTCGTGTGTAGCGCCACCCATCGTTATTGCGGCGGTTGACGGAGCAGCGAGCGCTGCGTCTACTGGCGCCCAGACTGGAGTAATCATACTCGGCTGAGTTCGAAGCGTTGCGCTTGCAGCGTCGTGTGCGGTTCGCGTGTTCACTGACGAACGTGCAAAACAAGTGGCAAAATAGTGCGTTGTTTCTATTTATTCAAGCTTCTCCAAATACCCACAGCGACGTCAGTAGAAATCGCATTATACATGTTCCGTCTTATTTGTCATATGTACAATATGTAAGCACTATTATCTTGAGACAATTGAAATGGGATGTCCCTAATAAAGAAAGTTCTTCTATGAACATTGGAAGTGAACTAGAGCTACGGCAGCGCACACTGCTGCTGAAAACTGAATTTTAAACTTTACGTCCAGGAGGTAACCCTTACTGAAGTGAAGGTGGGATGAGACATTCTGTTTTAATGTCCCACATAGGGCGAGATCATTAGAAGCGGAGCAAAAGATCAGATTAGGTAAAGATGAGGAAAGAAATCGGCCATGTTCGTGTCAGTGGCACAGTCGATTAAGGGAAATCGTGGAAAAGCTAAACCTGAATGGCTGGACAGGGAACTGAACCCTACTTCCCTTGAAAGGGAATCGCATGCTGTGAGGTGGCTTAATTATTGATGTAGCGCCATCCCACATATATTCATTCATACTTTTATGATCTCATAGTACTCCCCATGTCTATTAACAAATGAATGGGTAACTGAGATGTTCTTTTCATAATTAATTTTATTACTTGCAAAACGCATGTGTAACTCCACTTATTGCCTACGGTCGAGCAAGAAACTGAATTAGCTGTTCATTTCTCTTTGTGAGAGGCTGTATTTTTTCCGTTTATTCGGCACACATCAGCTTAGCAGAGAGGCGGCGGTGGGAAGCAAGCAACCGACCTTCGGCTCGGTCATAAATGTGTAGCTCAAAAGTGCGCTTCAGGGCCGAAGCTACCTCCACCCTCGCTGTTTCGCCCTGTTCGGGGCTGGCCATGTTAAAGCGACGGGGGACAGGCGCTCGTGCAAAAATGCGGGGGCTACGGGAAGGAATTTCTCCTTTACTTAAAAAAGTGGTGGTTGAAAGCCTGCTGTGGGAACTGAAAGACACGGCGTCTCAATGGCTGCTTTGGATGATGACTAGAAACACGGCTAGCTTCTGCTCTTGTCCCCTTCTGAAAATAACACAAAAAACCTCCCTCTTGCAGATGCTCTGTCGAAATACTGAAATTTCATTAGGGCGGTGGTTGCAATCTCGGCAAAGCTTGGTTACAGATTGTACGTCTTTCAGAACCATTACTGTCATTGGTGGATGACTTGGAGCTATTCCAAAACTAGGGACACGTTAGAATTTTGGTAAACCGCGCACACAAAAATGGGTACCGAACGCTGCTAACTGCTACTCACGGCCGGAGCGCACACTGGAAGTTATTTGGTAAGATTCGGGCAGCAGTGCTTTTCCGTGGTAAAATTCAGAGGCCCGGTATTTGTCAACTTTGCCGCTTCGGTAACTGATGACTGCAGTTAATAGTTTGATTTACAGGATGCGCTTTGCATCTTTGAACGTTGTTTGCCCTTTAGCGTTCACTTATCATTAACACTTTCTGAGATGTGTTTCGCTTGACCATTGGCAATATCCTTTACGCGATCCCAAAACTGGAACCAAAATCTGGATGAAACGTTATTGTTTCTTTAACTCTGCGTTCATTGTCTTCTTGTTGAAGGTTTTCCCACTTGAATGCACATTAAGGGAAATAAATAGCATGCATTTTCACATTTTCAAATGGCTTCAAGCACTATGGGACTTAACATCTGAGGTCCGCAGTCCCCTAGACTTAGAACTACTTAAACCTAACTAACCTAAGGACATCACACATACCCATGCCCGAGGCAGGATTCGAACCTGCGACCGTAGCAGCAGCGCGCTTCCGGACTAAAGCGCCTAGAACCGCTCGGCCACAGCGGCCGGCCAGCATGCATTTTCATTCAGTAGTTAGATGCCATCCTTGGCAAATATGTGGTGATGTGTGGTGGTTGATCTGTGTATTTCATGCATAAATATTAACTTTTGAAGGTGGACCTACCGCTGTTAAATTCAGTCCTTGCGCAACTTGTTTCATTACCTTTTAAAAGAAAATTTGAGTGAGTGCATTGGAAGCTTCACTCCATTTTCCGATCACAGGGACTTCAATTTTGTATTTCAGAAGTATTCCCTACTGCAATCACAACCACCCCACTTCACAGTGCCTTCACTACGTCACCTCGCTGAGTGACTGAAAAGAACAAAATACAACAAAGCGAATCCCAGTTGTGAAGAACCTGTCACATTTCCATATTGCAGTACCCCAAACGGATTTGTAATTACCTCAGAGTGTAAAACACTATTCCACGTACTAAAGCTCACATACAACAGAAACCAACCAAAAGCGTTATGTTTATTTCCATAACTATTGTTTTAAACAATATACCGTGATCTGCACGCTCAAAAGCTGTAGTTAAGTCACAGACGTTCGAACGGTTGCAGTTTATTATCAATACTTCCACCATTTCGTGCAGCAAGGAAACTATTGTCTGGTGATCTAGTTACCGGATAGTATTTCCCCCCAGCGCGGGGTAGCCACGCGGTCTCGGGCGCCTTGCCACGGTTCGCGTGGCTCACCCCGTCAGAGGTTCGAGTCCTCCCTCGGGCATGGGTCCTTAGCGTAAGTTAGTTTAAGTTAGGTTAAGTAGTGTGTAAGCCTAGGGATCGATGACCTCAACAGTTTGGTCCCATAGGAACTTACCACCACCACCAGTATTTCCCGAAACTGCTCCGTGACCTAATTAATAACTTACTATAAAAATTAGATTGCCAAATCAATTAAAACAGCTAACGATGCACGAAAGTGCAGATATAAATGAAACAAACACCAATAATTGCGAATTTAATAAGTAGTTCTTCATTTAATTTCTATACGGTAAAGGAATGTGTAATGTTTTTCTGTAAGCTGGGTCCACAGGTGACTGAGGGCGTGAGGATCGGAGGGCTAAAAATGCAAGCGAATTGTAAAATTGTCCCCCACAGAAAGGCAGAGTCCCGAGCCAAAGGAGGCTAGCAGTAACTGATGGTTAAATTCTGTAAGGTAGTCCCGGATCGATTCACCAAAATTATTTTTGCAGCATGGGATGAAGACTTGCAAGTGCGTGTCTGCAGCCGCTGTCATTGGCTGAAACAAGAGACGACCCTCACAGTGGAAGAGAATTTCTGCTTTCTGCCCCAGTCTAAGAGAGAAATTTGTACTACTGATTAATGACAGCTGATTCTTTAGGATAAGGCAGAGTGTTGTAATTTTTATAAATTTTTTCTTGGCCAGAGCTCGGAAGGTCTACAGTGATCGGCTTAAGTGAAGCGGGTGCTGGCAGAACTAGCAAGATTTTGAGAAAGAAAGCTAATAGACACTTCGTCTTGAATCGTGAGAGAGAGGACTTCGTCCGAGACCTGATCATAGATGCCGGGCTGAATTTATATCTGTCAGCCCCATTGCAGGCAGCCTCTGCACTTGAGTTTTAGAACGATGGCAAGCAGGAGCCGCATTTGCATACGTTGTGACGCTGGGACCAGGAAGTCCTCTTTTTTCAACTTAGGATTTTTGCCTCTCTGAATTAATTCACGCTGTCAACTTGTTGAACTCAACATGTACTTAGGCAAGGGAACTGGTACTCATACGTACTTTTCTGGGCCTTTTCTTTAACCTGCGACTAATTCAGTAATCAGTGGCGTCTTGCACGGACGTAGTTAATTATATCATTTCATTTCCATTCCAACCACCTGCACCGAGGTGTAGTCTTATCTGATTAGCAATTAATTTGAACCTTTGTGGACTCTGTAATTATATTACATAGTCAGTGACTTGAATGAAGTTAATGCATCTTAGCAATAAACAAGATTTTATTGTGATCTTTAGTTCCGTTCCACAGTTTGATGAAATCCTTTGCCGTTATAGCTATGTGAGCTGTGGTACCAGTATTTCACGTTTAATTGGGCCACCCTAGTTTAAATTCAGATGTTTATAATAGTTCCCATTGCGCGACCTTGTCTAAACACTACACGTGATCTTATGGGGTGACCTTTTCACTGCATTGTCATATCTAGTTAGCACTTCAGGGGAATGCTGAATGCTCAACTGTAGTCTCTCAAATTGAAGGGCCATTCCTAAAATCGAACTACAACTATATCAATAAAGTGTGTGCGCACGGAAAGTAACTTCACTACAAGCCGGCCGCAGTGGCCGACGCCGGCCGCGGTGGTCTAGCGGTTCTAGGCGCTCAGTCCGGAACCGCGCGACTGCTACGGTCGCAGGTTCGAATCCTGCCTCGGGCATGGATGTGTGTGATGTCCTTAGGTTAGTTAGGTTTAAGTAGTTCTAAGTTCTAGGGGACTGATGACCACAGATGTTAAGTCCCATAGTGCTCAGAGCCATTTCAACCATTTTTAAAGTCTGGCTTTAGCTGTCGCAGCGGTCGCACGCTCCTCAAGTTTGCTCCGTGAACGTTCAGTGTTTACGCCAGTGTTTTCGAGTTTCGTGCTCGTTTATTGACGTTTTGCACGTGATTTAAGCGTTATCAATTGAGCATTTTGTCTTCGTCGTGTCATCTTTCTACGTAGTGCTGTTGGGATTTCGGCGTTGTCCGAGATTTCTTCGCTGCAGAACACCATGGCAAACTCCGTGAGAAAAAACACCGTGATTTTCACCTTCGACAAGTACACCGGTCGAGTACAGCCCTCTGCACTTGAAATACACGACTGGATTACCGAGGTAATTGGCCTTCATTCTGAATCTGTTCATACCATGTAGCTAGACTCTGATGAATACTGCATTTTTGTAAAGTTTAACGATTCCGTGAGTGTATACCGCTTTCTGGCAAAATTTGGTTATGAAATGGAATTCATACACCGTGGTGGTACTAAAAGTACTGTAAAACTCCGGAATTCCGAGTCTGTAATTAGGAATGTTAGGGTTTTGAATATTCCCATAGAAGTAGACAACTCGAAAATTAAAGATGTCCTTTCAAAATATGGGGTTGTCAGGCAAATAGTCAACGAAAGGTGGGCTTCGCATTTCAAGCTGCAGTGCTTTAACGGCATTCGCTCCGTGGAGATGGAAGTGAAGGCAAACATTCCCTCCCACATCTTTGTTGACGGGCACAAGGCGCATGTTATGTACTCAGGGCAAACCCCTACATGTCATGTATGTAACGAGTCTGGTCACCTCCGTCAGGACTGCCCTCGCCGTGTTTTTGTGCTAACAAATAACCTTACGCAACGCCGGAAATTAACACTCAACGATTTGTTGCCAGCCAGTAATACAACAGAGCCGGCGGCTGTCGTGGATCCTGTTACTACCTCTGAAAATGTTGCACTTAATGTTAATGACTTTCCGTCTTTAAAACCTGCATTAACTGCTGAAATTCCGTCCCGTGACAGCGAGATTCTCACTAAAAAGCGTCCTCTAGAGGACACTGAAAAAAATGTTGATGAGGACTCTTCCTGTGAAACACCCGTTGCCAGGAGGCCGAAGCCCAGTCCTGAAGATCTGTTGAAAGGAGATGGAATGCAGGTCGATGTGGCTCCCACTTCCGCACAAGGACTTATACCACCACGAACAAATAGTGACGCAGCTGGTAGTGACCTTTCACGGAAATGTGACCCTGAGCCTGAGGTCACGACTGAAATAACCGCATCAAGTGCACAGCCCATACAGTGCGAACAGTACAAGGAAGTACCAAGTAAACAACCTGCTGACCCCGAAGCGAAAAGCCGCGCCGAAGGAGGAAATAAACAAGCATCACCGCCTCGCCAGCAAGACAGCACAACAGACACCACGCGGGAACCAAATATTGACGACTCGCAAGCCACGGCCGTTGCCCCATTCAGCCACCGCCGGCGGCAGCGACCGACACCGGGTCTTGCTGTCACGCGTCATCAAGCGAAAGCCACACCAGAGAAGACAGACATCAAGAAAAAGAATATTAAACATGAAGTCATCAGGGCCAACACTGACGAGGAGAAAGAGAATGGCCACAGTGACTTATAGCAATGCATTGTCGGAATTTCAGGATACTTTTCTTCTCAAGCTCTTTGTTTAAAAGCAGTGCAAATTTTTCTAGGAATTTAGTGCATGTAATGGGCACACAGCTTGTAAATATCGTGCCTTGTAGGGAAGCACTTTGCTGCTATAATCATACCGATCCTCATCCCAAATAGCTTCTTATGGTATGTCTGTGATGCAAGCTTATAGCATTACTACTATTAACATTAATAAAATAGTCACCCTTGAAATTGGCAGCACTAAAAGAATTCTTGTACCAGTCCGGGACAGATATCGCGTTGCTACAAGAAGTTACGATAACGGAATTTCGGATCCCAGGCTTTTTTGAAATTGTTAATGTTTCTACGGAAGCCAATATCGGTACAGCCATTCTTATAAGGGAAGGCATTCCGGTGACTGAAATCGAACGACTAGAATCAGGAAGAGTCATAGGCATAAAAATATTCGATGTGACAGTGCTTAACCTTTACGCCCCATCAGGAAATTCCCACAAATTGGATCGTGCGAAGTTTTTTCAAGATGAACTGATTTATTTATTTAGGAAAAATCCGTGTTCTCTTATACTAGGTGGAGATTTTAACTGTGTTTTAAACCAGAAAGATCAACAACCCAACTTCAACTACTCGCCACAGTTAAAAAAGTTAGTAAGTGATCTACACCTTAAGGACGTGTGGGAACTTCAGCACCCGACGTCAGTCGGGTTCACGTATACAACCAGCCACTCCCGCAGCAGACTAGATAGAATTTACGTGTCACCAAATTTGCAAAATTATTTATTAAACGTTGAAACTATTCCCGTGTATTTTAGCGATCACAGTACAGTTTTAACTTGCTTTAATTTAAGTGTACAGCCAACCCGACGATTCAGAGGCCAATGGAATTTAAATATCTCTGTTTTAACTGACGAAGAACTGGAACAGGAAATAAGAGTGGCGTGGACTATGTGCCTCCGCACAGTAGACAAGCACCCAACAGTCATTGACTGGTGGACTAGGAGGGCTAAACCAAGGCTGCGGAAAGCTGTCATGCAGTATAGTGCAGCGAGGCACAGGGAGTTGAGGAATACAGTGGAGTTTTATTATAAAGTTTTAAGAGACTTATATCAACAGGCCCATGATGACGTAATTCGTCTGAATGATATCAAAAAAATAAAAGCCAAGTTATTAAGCATTAAACGGCAACAGATGGAGGGACTCAAAATTAAATCGAAAGCCACACCAGTCGTAGCAGATGAAACAGCTTCTCTGTATCACTTGGTGCGGCATGCTAAAAACAGACGTCTAACTTTAATTGATGGAGTCCAGACGCGTACTGGACGAGGCTCACATGCCAGAAACAAATACTGGACGAAGTCCACAGGTACTATGAAACCTTATATGACCCTACCACAGTGGAAGATGCAGCTCTCGAGGACTTTCTCACTATTTTAGGTCCACAATTGTCGGGAACAGACAACGCTGACATCCTGTCACCTATTACTAAAGATGAAGTGCATGAGGCAGTGCGTAACTCACCTCTCAAAAAATCTCCGGGACTTGATGGCCTCCCTGTGGAGTTTTATGCCCGCTACTGGTCTATAATTGGGGACAAGATCACTTCCATGGCAAATGAGGTCCTGAACGGAAAACCGGTCCCTGCAGAGTTTAAGGAAAGTAAAACAGTACTGATTCCTAAGAGTAAAGGCAAAACCAACTTAAACAATTTTCGGCCTCTTTCGCTACTAAATTCTGATTACAAAATAATTTCGCGTATTATCAACAAAAGACTCTCTGCCTTTTCCAACAAAATATTGAGTCATCATCAATCTTGTTCTCCGACCAGAACGATATTCGAAAGTCTATCTGCATACAGAGACGTCATTGCAATTA
This sequence comes from Schistocerca piceifrons, assembly GCF_021461385.2. Classification (NCBI taxonomy): domain Eukaryota; kingdom Metazoa; phylum Arthropoda; class Insecta; order Orthoptera; family Acrididae; genus Schistocerca; species Schistocerca piceifrons. The sequence continues at coordinate 649,226,282 of NC_060149.1, forward strand.
CCTCAGTGACAAGTATAGAATGTGCGTTAATCTTTATAGATTTCAACAAAGCTTTTGACCGCGTTAGTCATAGATACCTCTTTGCGACGCTGTCAAGAATGGCTTTCCACCCCCAGATTGTGAACATGCTAAGGAATATTGTCACAGGTATAAATGTGAAAATAGCAATCAATGGCCAAACATCTAAACCCATACAGATAAGGCGAGGGGTTCCACAGGGCAGTCCCTTACCTATGTTTTTATTTTCTGTATCTTTAGAGCCCTTCCTCCGCACTGTCCACGCAAGATTAACAGGCATAACATTGAGTGGTGAGAAAACTGTCATACGAGCTTATGCTGATGACGTGGGCGTTGTAATAAGAAATAAGGAGGAGACAGTTACACTGGAAAGAGAAATCCAAAGGTATTGTCTAGCGTCGGGAGCGAGAGCAAATGAAAACAAAAGTCAAATATTGAATCTACGGGGCCTAGATCACCTACGACTGGCATAGGCAAAACAAGACAACAAACATAAAACTTTGGGAATAACCTTAATGGCATGTCCGATGAGGATGGCTGCTTTTAACTGGACGGAAACTAGGAGGAAAGTTCATGGTGCTGTATTGGAGAACATCCATCGAACTATGGACCTGGTGCAAAAAGTCAGATTCATCAACTCCTGCGTTTTGTCTAAAGCGTATTTCACTGCGCAGGTATTTCCAATCCCTAAACTAGTAGCGAAAGGGATCATGTCCACTGTTACCAATTATTTATGGCGAGGAGACATATTCAGTGTTGGTGCGACTACCGTTATACTGGATGTCAGAAAAGGGGCCTCGGTTTGGTGGATATTCGCAATAAAGCGTCTGCTCTGTTCCTCAAACGGACTTTCCATATACTCAGAGAACTTCCACAATGTATAACCGCAAAGCTCTTTGAGGCTGTGACACCCCATAGCCTGCAAGCACCGATTGATGTGCGAAGGATTAATGCCCGTCTGCAGTATGTGAGGAACTTTTTCCTCGAAGCAAGTTATCTTAGTGACGAAATCAGAAGCAACACACGTATCACAGCGCGCGACATCATACTTGAAAGGAAGTTAAATGAGGGTAGAAACAAAATTGAAACGAAATTCCCAAATTGTGACTGGAAAGCTGTATGGCGGAACATCAACTATGCCGGGCTATCTACAGACGCTATTTCCGCATGGTACAAAACAGTTAATAATGTCATCAGCACCAACGAGAGACTATATGGGATCGGTTTAAACCAGACACACCTTTGTGGAAAATGCAATCTGGTGGATACACTCAGCCACAGATTCACCTGTGTTGGCAATGTGCATAACTGGAACTGGGTCAGGCAACAAATCGCTTTTCTCACCAGATCCTCTACGGAATATATAACGCCATCGCTCCTACTGAGACCAGACATGACATACTTTCCGAAATTAAAAACCAACGCCATTAGCTGGTTACTGGGAAAATATGTTAGTTATGTCATCCACACACTTGGGGCGGATAACGAGATAGAATTCCGCGTTTACATGAAGTGTGAATATGCAAAAATCAGCACGTATCGCAACCACAAGAAGCACTACGGCAACATGCTGAAGATCATTTTTGAAAGAATGGGTGTTGGTTAAATATGTGGAACCACTACAACACCTTGAACGAGAACGAACAGAAGAAAATTAAAAGTCACTTGGTTTCTTATTATTATTTACTATTACCTTGCTTCCGGAACATTTTTTTTCAAAACATTTTGTTCAAAATTACTCGTGTTCGACTTCCAAAGTATTTCTGTGATTCGAGAAGAATTGTTAAGTTTTTTTTTTTCAGTGTTCAGTTTCTACTCAGAGAAGAGGTTTCTTTGTCTTTCTTACATCGGAGAATGGAAATATTGTGTTAAGATTTCTGCACACTTAGTGATATGACCCAACAGGGAACATGAAAAAGGGGTGGGAGGGGGTTTGGGCCTCGACGCACTGGCAGTGCCGTGAACAGACCCCACTGCTAGTGCGACGTGTACCACGCCCTGACCATCCTAAAAATTAAAAAAATTAAAAATAAATAAAAAATAAAAAGAAAATAAAAGTGGTTAATAAAAATTGGATTGCTGGGGAAAAAGGATGGATAAAAAAGTGGATAGAGAAAAAACAAAAAAAGATGAAAAAGTGGTAAAAAAGTGAAAAAAAGTAAAAAAAGCGGTTCAAGGCGCTTCAGTCCGGAACCGCGCATGCTCCCACGGTCGCAGGTTCGAACCCTGCCTCGGGCATGGATGTGTGTGATGTCCTTAGGTTAGTTCGGTTTAAGTAGTTCTAGGTCTAGGGGACTGATGACCTCAGTTGTTAAGTCCCACACTGCTTAGAGCCACTTTTTTAACTTCACTATTATATATCGCCTTTTGAGATTTTTTGAAAAATCCTGATAACAGTGTTACAGACTTCTAGTGTCAAGATAACCTGTCTCTCCTTTTTTTTGTGAATAGGCGTCGTTACAGAACATTTAAGATCAGACCTTGTTACACAAGTTAGTAATCACATGAACGGTGCAGAAATCTTCTGTACCTTACTCAATATTGTTGAGCCTCTACTTTGGAGAAAAGGATGCTCGATCGCTATCCCCCTCTTCATCGTTACCTATACCTGCCACCATTTTGCAGAAAGTGAGGTATAAAATTTCCTTGAAAACCGTGCAGTACCTATATTTATCCATTCCGAGACGACTGGAAGCTGTTTTGAATGCCAAGGCTTTCCTACACCGTATAAGACATGGTAATGTGCTGTATTTGTGATGTTCCCTTATTTTTGTCCATCCCTGCGTTTCTACACTTCATTACAGCTTTTTAACGGCGTTATCTCCGTAAATTCAGCTGCGTCTTCTGTTACAGCCTGAAAAAAAAAAAAATGTGTCCTACTTAAGCAGTTTATACTAGATGCCCGAATACTGCATACCGTTTTAAATGTCTCTTCCGTGTGTTTCTAGAAGATAGCAGTACATATGAGGTGAGCAATAGCCGCTGCACAGTGTTTCAGAGTCAACGATCAGTCAGCTTCCAGTACAAGATGGCAGTTGTGTTGCTGGAATGTAATCTTCTGGAACAGCGTGCAGCTGTACGATTTTTCTTGACCAAATTGCTGATCACAAAGAGGGTTTTTCGTGAAATGAGTTCCTTATTATGCGGAGAATTGCGTTTCAAAGAAAGCTGTTTTTAAATGGACACAAGAATTCAGCAAAGAATGAGAAAGCAGCATCACAGACGTGAACCGTCCTAGTCGCCCTGTGGAGTTTATTAGTGAGCCGACATTGAAATAGATGGATGAGAATCCAGAAGATCGCAGTGTGAAATCGAGACGTGGCGCGTCCCCTCAGTTGTTCTCGCAGAGCCGCATGCAACCTTCTTCATAAACGGCTGAATTTTCGCGAAGTTTTGTATTCGGAGCGCAGATGGAACTGAATGGACCTATCGAAGTCGAACGTCACGCACTGTAGTTGAGGAAGAGGTTTCTTCCTAACGCATATCATTATAGGGGACGACTCAGGGGTCCTCCACTACAAACCCGAGACAAAGTGATTCTCCACGGAATGGAATGGAAGCATCCCTCCTCTCCAGCAAAATACATTGTGTGACAAAAATAGTGAAGCAGTCATATGGGAAGGAAGAGACGAAATGAAACTTCATAGGTTGAGGGGATATGTGACGTTATTTCAGTGATTACAAAATCGAGTCAAATTTTCAAAGAACTCGGCAGTATGAACCCGCTCACCAGTATGACACTGTAGCCCCCCTGGCCCGGATGCGTGCACTTATTCAGGTAGGACGGGTGTCGTAAACTCGTTGTAGTCTCTCCTGAAGCAAGCTGGAACATAACCATTATAACTGGTCCTTGAGACCGTGGACACTGGCACTGGGAAGGAGTTGTCAGACGAGCTGGACCCACTCATGTTCTATCACGGACAGATCTGGGTATCCTGCTGGCCACAGAAACACAACTCCACGCAGACAGTGCATAGAGACACGTGCCATGTGTGGACGAGCATTGTCGTATTGAAAAATGGCACGATAATACCGTCGTATGAGAGGTCACACACATGAGGATTGCACAAATGGCTCTAAGCACTATGGGACCTAACATCTGTCATCAGTCCCCTAGAACGTAGAACTACGTAAACCTAACTGACCTAAGGACATCACACGCATCCATGCCCGAGGCAGGATTCGAACCTGCGACCGTAGCAGCAGCGTGGTTCCGGACTGAAGCGCCTACAACCGCTCAGCCACAGCGGCCGGCTACACACATGAGGACGCAGGATGCCTGTGATGTACCGTTGTGCCGTTGGGGTTCCCTTAATCAGTATCAGCTGTGACTGGAAGTCGTTGCCGATGGTTCCCCACACCATAACTCCAGGAGCAACATCGCTGCACTTCTCCAAAACATTCGAAGAATGAGATCTCTCCCCAGGCTGCCGACACGCTCGCCAACGGTGGTCATTCTTGGTAGTACAGAATCGCGATTTATCGCTCAATCCAATACGACGGAATTCATCAAGAGTCCATACTTTCTGGTCACAACTCAGTTCCAAACGTAGCAGTTTGTGTTCTGTTAACGGCAGCCTTCGCATGGGACGCTAATTCCCTAGTCCAGTTGCTGATAATCTTCGACCAGTGGCGCGAGGCAACACAGAAGGCAAAGGTCCCGACTTCGAGTCTCGGTTCAAAATGGCTCTGAGCACTATGGGACTTAACTTCTGAGCTCAACAGTCCCATAGGAACTACTTAAACCTGACTGACCTAAGGACATCACACACACCCATGCCCGAGGCAGGATTCGAACCTGCGACCGTAGCGGTCTGATCTGGGTATCCTGCTGGCCACAGAAACACAACTCCACGCAGTATGACACTGTAGCGCCAGACTGTAGCATCCGCTACAGATTATTAGTGACTGTAGCGCCTGTAGCACCTAGAACCGCTCGGCCACCCCGGCCGGCTCGAGTCTCGGTTCGGCACACAGTTTTAATCTGCCAGGAAGTTTCATATTAGCGTACACTCCACTGTAGAGTGAAAATTTCATTCTAGATAACACAGAATGTTGGAAAGAGTCTATTATTTGTTCTCGAATTGCAGGCGCAGATGTGAATTGGATAAAAGGCGCTTGGTGCATAATACGATGGTTCTCCCTTGTGGTGGTCACACGTGGTCGACCTGAACGTTGAGTACGAACATGCCTTCTCTCACATTTCCGTGCAGTTCAACATTGTGCCACTGTCACATCCGAATGCCGCACAGATCTGGATATTGCACGGTTCGACCAGCCGGCCAAATGAAGACCGACAATGAGGCATCTTTCAAACCTTGTCCGGAGCTGGTAACGCCGTCTCACACGAGTATGCGACACCTCCGCGTCCTTCAAAATAATCACTCAACATTTGACGCTCTGCACGTCCGTTATATACCCTGTCAGGCCAGGTAGCAACACTAAACGTGAACAACATTTATGCACTCTGGTGGCCGTTCTACCTGTCACAGAGAGTGGAAATTCTAAACATTTACATGCTCGCCACTGATGTGTACGTGTACGATGTTACATTGACAGTCGATCATGTCTTCTGGGTGCTCTTTTTTGTCAGTGAGCGTAAATAAATAAATAAAAAGCTCAAATAACATCAGTCGGCACACAAGACGATAGTGACTGTGTTTTGGGAAATCCAGGGTGTATTATTGCTGATACTCCAGCTTCATGGTGAGATTTAACACCGTTCCCATTGTGCCACACTGCGCGAACTGCGACAGGCGCTGGAAACGACCTTGATAGAGTGATAGGGATCGTGATTCTTGTGCCTATCCTCACGCAGCAAAACAAACCCAGGGGTTACTGCAAATATCCACCATATATCTCCGACTTAACCACCAGTGATTTTCATTTGCTTCAGCCCCTTAAAAACCACTTGGGTGCGCAGTAGTATGTAGACGATGAGACCGTAATTTGAGAGATCACTCGGATGCAGCATCTGCCACAAGAAATCCTTGCTGCATGCTTGTAAGACCTAGTCAAGCGATTTGATAACTGTTGTAAACAGGGCGAGAATGTTGAGAAGGAAAATAAATTTCTCGCTGCTATTCGCAGCGCTGGTGTTATTACCTATCTTACGACTTCTTATTTAATTATGCATTATTTCACCTGGTAATAGTAGGGCCGCCAGACTCTCTTTCACAACTAACCAGACATCCTTAGCGAGGTAACATTACATAATAATAATAATAATAATAATAGTACATGAATATAGATATAGTAATGAGCACATGGAATTTAAAACATGTCAGACTTATTACCCTTACGTTAAGCAATTTTCTCATTATTTACTTGGTAAATATGAGTAACGACATGTAACAGAAGTGTGGTAGCAGTACAGAAGGAATCAGTATACAGGGTGCTTCTAATGAAGCCTTCGCTACTTGAGGCTGTGTAGACGGAAAACTATGTATTGTAAGGGTACCAAACTTGACAGGAAAGATGTGCAGATGGTGCGCTGCAGCACACCGTTGTTACTAGTGTTGGTCTCGTGACTTGCCTTTAGGCGCCGGTACTGCTACAGCGACGTAGGATTGAAACACAAGCATCACTGTGCATTAGTTTCCGACAGTCAACATGGGCTTGGACAAAGCGAGCAGGCTATTGCTCTTAGCGAGTATCGACACATTAAAACAATACGGAGAGCTCTTCATTCCGCATCAGCGTTGAAGAAACATGATTCGGTAGTTCGAATAAACTGGCGATTTGGGATTTCTTCCTGGAAGAGGGCTGAGAATGCTGGACGCAACGAACGATCTTCAAGCAGTGCACGAGCTGTGTTACGAGAGCTGAACATTCCTTTGTCCAATGTTGGAAAAGTGCTAAGAAAAATTGTGAAATGGTAACCATAAAAACTTCACATTACCAACTTCTGAACATGACGTTTGTAAACACGAACGTAAACATGTTACGCAATTAACAAATGTTACCCTCTCATGTCGAAATTAAAATGTGTTTCTTTCATTGTTTTTTCGTTATTTTTCTTCCGCATATTCTTATAAATGTTTCCACAAAGTTTCCTTGTCCTACGATCTCTAGTTTTTCGTGGGGGTCCTCTCAGTTAGCGAAAGTTTAATTATAACCACCCCATAAAGAAGACGTTGATTGGTCAGAAGAAAAGCGAGAAGTTGCCTAATAAAGCAAGACTAGCATATGGCATGGAAAGTAGAAAACAAAAACAGAAATAGACCAGAAAAGCATGTATAGTTCACTATACAGTGTGATAGAGATACTTCTATACTGCTGGATAGAACCAGCCCCGGATCTACGATATTTCTGAACCGGGGCAAAAACTTGATGGTGGCGCCCCTCCAGCGTTCGAGATAGGACGTCAAAAATTTAAAAAAAATCGATTTTTCAAATACGTATTCATTTTGTAGCGCACATCTTCCTGAGGAGTTTGATATATGAAACATATACGTTCGAGGAAATGTAAGATATGTTATTTGGTCTTAAGTGTAGCAAAGTGCAGTGCCACACCTCTTCAAACGGCATTCTTCTGTCACACGTCACTATATTTTGCTCTGTGGAATTCAAGCGTGTGCATTTTGCAACGGAGGCCATCAAACCTATATTCAGGACAGTGGAAATTGAAATGTCCTGTGGTGCCTCTCCTGCTGCCAGTGGGCCTGTTTGACACCCAACACCCTTTTTTTTTTTTAAAGAAAAAAAACGCACAATTAACACTGGGTGGGATTATTTGTGACTGGGAGGATAAGAACTCTTCAGAAAATTTGCACTGTTTGATGTCTATTACTAATAACTTTCTCTTTTGTGTGACACAAAATTAAAAATGGTTCAAATGGCTCTGAGCACAATGGGACTTAACATCTGAGGTCATCAGTCCCCTAGAACTTAGAACTACTTAAACCTAACCAACCGAAGGACATCACACACATCCATGCCCGAGGCAGGATTCGAACCTGCGGCCGTAGCAGTCGCGCGGTTCCGGACTGAAGCGCCTAGAACCGCTCTGCGACAGCTTCCGGCCATAAAATTAAATATAGGAAACACAAAAGCAGTTAAGACGAGAGACATGCAAGACAGTACACATTTCTTGAATCCTTGGGTCTCAACATTTTTTTCTCTCTATTCTTGCTACAGCTTTACACGGTGTGCTTTCCGTTCTGCGAAAGAATCTATTACCCCATTAAAGTTCGCCAAACTTTTTGCTACATGAAAAATCAAAATGTCGTTGTCTAATACTGAAAAAGCTTTTAATACGAGTAGCAGCCAAGACTTGTGTGGTTTCTTGATTTGAATACGTCTATCTTGTCACTGTCTGCTAGGCAAAATGAAATAGGCAAAATTTTTGAAATTTGTCGTAAGGTCTTATGGGACCAAACTGCTGAGGTCATCGGCCCCTAAGCCTACACACTACTTAATCTAACTTACACTAACTTACGCTATGGACAACACAGACACCCATGCTCGAGGGAGGATTGGAACCTCCGACGGGGGAGCCCCACGGACCGTGACAAGGCGCCATGAAATAGGCCTTCTTAATATTGCAGCAATTGTAACACACGCCAAATAAGCGAGACTGTTTAGGCACAAATGGTCATTTTTATCTACCTCATTTAGTACATAAATAACACCACAGAATATAATTCACGAAGTACCAATATTAAATGCCTATTAGGCGTACTACAAGCAAAAAGTTTTATGTTAGGAAATAGTTTCACAATCATTTCATATGCTCAAGTTTCTCAAGTATGAGATCGAAAAATAATAGTTGTACGAAATTTTTATATAAATTTGGAATCTTCATATTCTTCCATATAATTTGTGTGATGTCCCCGTTTCTTCTCCTTCCTCCTTCTAACAAACAATCTTGTCATCCTAATTCTCTAACTATTCCTGCTATTGTCAAAACTTATTCTCCGGTTAATTTCACTAACCCTTCCAGAATGATCGGTTCAGTTACCTCGCGTTTATTCTCCGGTTACGCGCTATTACGTGTTGGTGCAACGCGTCTTCCGCGCTGTTCCGAGAACGGAACTTCAGTGGCTGCTGACTGGGGACTGTACAACTGGCCCTTAGAAGCACAGAGTTCTGGCAAACATCTTCTGTGAAAATTCGATTTTCTTGGACACATCGAGAACATAATATGTAACCTTTCTTACATGTTATTCCTGTTAGTCGATTTATTTCCATTCTGAATCTACGGATTTCGCTAATAATGATAACAACGCTTATCATTGACACATCCAATCAACCACATAAACAAACAGCGATTAATATTCATCCGTTCACGTTTATTCGGCTCAGCTCGTATAGTCGCGTCCCCTTTTGCCTGAGGGGAAAGTTTCTTATTTCTAGATGCGACGGGGACTCCCCTGGCACGTACTCTATGCACGCATTCAAAAATCAATTTATGATTCGTACAGAAATTAACTTAGAATGTGTTCAGAAATGTTCAAAAACCAACAGAGATGCGTTTCAAAATCATATGAACAATCAATAGACCATTCTGCGCTTAGTGAAACAAGGTTTGCGCTTAGTGAAACAAGGTTTTCTTTCTTCAAGAATATGAATTTGGCGCCCATGGCAGATAACCCGGTTTGCCCTACCCCCTAGATCCAGGCCTGGACAGAACAGTTAGGATATCCAAGAGGAAGCTACAGCTGTGATAACAGATAAATTCCTAATCTCTCCTTGAATGCAGAGTGGTAGAGTGGTTGTTGATATGATGCAGATAACAGGGTATTTTTTTCCACAGTCGTTTGGCGGAAATGGAGAAGGAGGTGGAGAAAGATTCAGTGTTATGCCAAGATGTTGGACGTATCCTATCTGGTATTCCAGTTCTGGGATGGAGATGGATATTTGATATGTCAGGAGAGGTACTGAGAACATCTGTGAGTAAGAATCTTATTAAATAGAGAGTGCGAAAATCGCATATGTATCGTGACCAGAAACCGTACTGTCAAAACACACACACACACACACACACTTGTTCCATCGACGATCCCGGCCAGCTGGTAATTGTTGTATTCTCCAAATACACTATGTGATCAAAAGTATCCGGATACCTGGCTGAAAATGACTTACAAGGTCGTAGCGCTCTCCATCGGTAATGCTGGAATTCAGTATGGTGTTGGACCACTCTCAGCCTTGATGACAGCTTCCACTCTCGCAGGCATACGTTCATCCAGGTGCTGGAAGGTTTCTTGGGGAATGGCAGCCCATTCTTCACGGAGTGCTGCACTGAGGAGAGCTATCGGTGTTGGTCGATGACGCCTGGCACGAAGTCGGCGTTCCAAAACATCCCAAAGGTGTTCTATAGGATTCAGGTCAGGACTCTGTGCAGGCCAGTCCATTACAGGTATGTTATTGTCGCGTAAACACTCCACCACAAGTCGTGCATTATGAACAGGTGCTCGATCGTGTTGAAAGATGCAATCGCCATCCTCGAAATTCCCATCAACAGCGGGAAGCAAGAATGTGCTTAAAACATCAATGTAGGCCTGTCCTGTGATAGTACCACGAAAAACAACAAGGGATGCAAGCCCCTTCCACGAAAAACACGACCACACCATAACACAACCGCCTCCGAATTTGAGTGTTGGAACTACACACACTGGGAGGTGACTTTCATCGGGCATTCACCATACCCACACACTGCCATCGGATCGCCACATTGAGTACCGTGATTCATCACTCCACACAAAGTTTTTCCACTGTTCAGTCGTCCGATGTTTACGCTCCTTACATCATGCGAGGCGTCGTTTGGCGTTTACCGGCGTGGTGTGTGACTTACGAGCAGCCGCTCGACCATGAAATCCAAGTTTTCTCACCTCCCACCTAACTGTCATAGTACTTGCGTGGATCCTGATGCGGTTTGTAATTCCTGTGTGATGGTCAAGATAAATGTCTGCCTATTACACATTACGACCCTCTTCAACTGTCGGCGGTCTCTGTCAGTCAACAGACGAGGTCGGCCTGTACGCTTTTGTGCTGTACGTGTCCCTTCACGTTTCCACGTTACTATCACATTGGAAACAGTGGACCTAGGGAGGTTTAGGAGTTTGAAAATCTCGCGCAAAGACGTATGGCACAAGCGGCACCCAATCACCTGATCACATTCTAATCTGTGAGTTCCACAGAGCGCCGCATTCTGCCCTCTCACGATGTCTAATGACTACTGAGGTCGCTGATACGGAGTACCTGGCTGTAGGTGGCAGCACAATGCACATAATAAGAAAAAACGTATATTTTTGGGGGTGCCCGGACACTATTCGTCACACAGTGTACTTTTGTCAATAATAAATGTGACAGGAAGAGAACCCCATTCCACCGAAAGTAGTAGTTAAGGTGGCTTGCTTGAAAGCAGGAACTGTATAGGCTCGGTACAGGGCCAAGTTATTTTAAGCAAAGCACAACAAAAATGATAGAAATACAAATTAGCAACAATCTGCTACAATTTATTACATAAAAGTATACATCACGTAATTTGGGTGTGAAGAGGGTGAGAAGCAATGTAATGAAATGTTCACTTCCATTGATGAGTCTTTTATCACTGGTCTAGCCTTGAATCCGGTGTACGATGACTAACATAACTAGTAGAACGTCCAGTTGGTCTCTTCTGGGCGGAAAATGTAGAGAAGTCTTGTTGTTGTCAGAAGGCATGCTGTCGATACAACGGAACCAACTGCAGATGCACACTGAGCTGAGCCGTGCGTCCTCTTATATCCGCGTCTGGCGATGGATGTTCATATGGGACCTTGTTGTGTGCCCCTCTGTGGCCTCTGACCAAACGTATGTTGCGCTCTCCGGGGGGCTGGTCTTGCAGTGTCCCGCCATCTCTGTGTACGCCTGTGTTTCGTACACACCAGTCATCAAAGCGCAGTACGCATTTACGCGCAATCGCGGGGTAGGGGCCCACACCGCACACAATCCCGCAGCACAAAGATTAGAACAAGAAGTCGTTGTTTAATATTGTTGTGCAGGCACTATTATAATCGTAACAATACAGACATAATTATTTGTATGGGCTTAAGCGGCTGGATTTCTCAGTGGTCAGCTGATACGAGGGTTAGAACTTTAATAATGGCAACTATTTATTTACAGCTCGTACAAAATAGATACGTGTTTCAAAGTTTTAATGACCTTCAAAGTAGTCACCAGCATTGTGTATAACCCGTTACCAGCGATGTGGAAGTCGTGGGATACTCTTAGCAGTGATCACGGAATAATGTAGATAGAGAGGTACAAATTGACGCACATGCTTGGAATGACATGGGGTTTTATTAGAACCAAAAAAATACAAACGTTCAAAAAATGTCCGACAGATGGCGCTTCATCTGATCAGAATAGCAATAATAGGCATAACAAAGTAAGTCAAAGCAAAGATGATGTTCTTTACAGGAAATGCTCAATATGTTCACCATCATTCCTCAACAATAGCTGTAGTCGAGGAATAACGTTGTGAACAGCACTGTAAAGCATGTCCGGAGTTATGGTGAGGCATTGGCGTCGGAGGTTGTCTTTCAGCATCCCTAGAGATGTCGGTCAATCACGATGCACTTGCGACTTCAGGTAACCCCAAAGCCAATAATCGCACGGACTGAGGTCTGGGGACCTGGGAGGCCAAGCATCACGAAAGTGGCGGCTGAGCACACGATCATCACCAAACGACGCGCGCAAGAGATCTTTTACGTGGCTAGCAATACTTTGTTTTTTATTTTGGTTCTAATAAAACCCCATGTCATTCCAAGCATGTGTGTCAATTTTTACCTCTCTATCTACATTATTCCGTGGTTTATTAAGTTTTCAAATTTATACTGACTTTTTTATCACCCAGTATATGCGGTGTTGTACATTACTCCGAAGTACCACAATAACTATGGGCCGTGACAAAAAGAAAACAAGTTCATTATCAAGCTGAAATGTGTATCTATAAGATGCGGAAAAATAATATTTTTTACCACATAGCTTCCTCAAAATGGAATTAGAAAGACTGAATAGTGGAGAAAACGCGGGAATCCCAAAACAGTGGTTTTTACTTTTTTACGCAAAAACTAAAATTTCACTGAGAAACTAACTACAGAAACTGTTGTAGCTTTGCTTCACCTACGTAAAATATTTTTTAAAGGGAAATCGGATGGCACGAAATTTCACTCCCCGTGTACCGCGCGATACGTTTTGCGCGGAGCTACCAGCATCTCAGTGGTCGTGGGTAGCCAGCTGGAGGGGGAACCTTGACACACCTCTCGCGGCGCGAAGGCCACTCTACTTGCTACTATGCTCTGTCGCACCGACCGTTCTTATCTTGTATCGTTACTGGAGATGAAAAATTGTGTATTTACAGTAACATACGGAAAAGAAAAGAATGGTTGATACCAAAAAAGCAGCAGCTCCCCATACAGAGACCTGCGCACGTCCACAGAGCATAATGTTACGCATCTGGTGGAACTGCGACGGTGTGCTGTACTACGAATTGCTTCCCTGGGGTGTAACCATCGCTGCTCACATTTATTGTCAACAACTTGTAGACGTATTCCAAGAACAACGACCAGGAGACTGCGTGAAGTGATGTTGCTCCACGATAACGCGCGCCCGCATCCTCCTAGACTGACAAACAACACTATACAGGAGCTAGGTTGGGTAGTCATTCCGCGCCAAGAACAGCCTCGCTACCTGCAGACGGACACCTTGCCCAGAGTACAACAATTTTACAGCGGCAAACTGCTCTTAAGAGGATCCTTATCTAACGCATCCAACTTGTGAGCTTTCATGTGTACGACACCTCCACCAACTACATAAGAAAAGCAGAAGATCAAACAATGAATGAAAAACTGTCATGGCAGTGTTAATCCAGATCTGCAATTACACAGCATTTTAATGAACAACTATCTGATCAAGGGAATTTGCCTCTAGTCTTCTGAAATACGTTAGTGGACATTTTCAGAAAAAATGGCCATGTTACAAACTGTACCAGTTATTATAAACAAATACACAGAAGTGCCAAATAAACTGATACAGGCATGCGTATTCAAATACAACCATATGCAAACAGGCAGAATACGGCGCTACGGTCGGCAACGCCTGTATTAGACAACAAGGGTCTGGCGCAGTTAATAGATAGGTCATAGCTGCTACAATGGCTAGTTATCAGAATTTAAGTGAATTTGAACGTGGTGTTATAGTCGGCGCACGAGCGATGGGACGCAGCATCTCAAAGATAACGATGAAGTGGGGATTTTCTCGTACGACCATTTCACGAGTGCACCGTAAATATCAGGAATACGGTAAAACATCAAATCTCCGACATCGCTGCGGCCGGAAAAATATTCTGCAAGAACGGGACCAACGACGACTGCAGAGAATCGTTCATCGTGACAGAAGTGCAACCCTTCTACAAATTGCTGCTGATTTCAAGGCTGGGCCATCAACAAGTGTCAGCGTGCGAACCATTCAACGAAACATCATCGATATTGGCTTTCGGAGCTGAAGGCCCACTCGTGTGCCCATGATGACTGCACTATCCAAGGCTTTACGCCTTACCTGGACCCGTCAACACCGACATTGGACTGTTGATGACTGGAAACATGTCACGTGGTCGAACGAGTCAAGTTTCAAATTGTATAGAGTGGATCGACGAGTACGGGTATGGAGACAACCTCATGAATCCATGGACTCTGCACGTCAGCAGGGTACTGTTCAAGCTGGTGGAGGTCTGTAATGGCGTGGGTCGTGTGCAGTAGGAGTTATATGGGGGCCCTGATGGGTCTAGATTCGACTCTGACATGTGACACGTACATAAGCATGCTATCTGATCACCTGCATCCATTCATGTCCATTGTGGACTCTGGTCAATTCCAGCAGGACAAAGCGACACCCTACACATCCAGAGTGGCTCCAGGAACAGTCTTCTGAGTTTAAACACTTATGCTGGCCACCAAACTCCCCAGACATAAATATTATTGAGCATATCTGGGATGCCTTGCAACGTGCTGTTCAGAGGAGCTCTCCACCCCTTCGTACTCTTACGGATTTATGGACAGGCCTGCAGGATTCATGGCATCAATTCCCTCCAGCAGTACTTCAGACATTTGTCGAGTCCATGCCACGCCGTGTTGCGGCACTTCTGCGTACTCGCGGGGCCCTACACGATACTAGGCAGGTGTACCAGTTTCTTTGGTTCTCCAGTGTAATAACAACGTAAAATCAAATGTAAAACTAACATTGTCTTAAATGGTAATCTATTATTGTAGTCCACAGTAAACTAAGAAATTCTTCTTCCTTTCGTTAGCGTTTATCCTATCTAGCTGTGAACTCCGCTGTACTCAACCTTTGGCAAATTTGTTTTAAGTAACTTTGCGGCCGGATGATGTTCCTGTGGCCACAGTCGGCAATTACCTAAGGGAGGGAAGTCGTGCGTGTCATCTGCATGTGAACTGCGTAAACTTTGTTCTGTATGTCATCGTATTTTAACTGTTTGTCCATCACATTTTGTGAAGCGAAAATAGGGTACGAACCCAGCATTCGCGTCGACGAGCGTGGAAAACCGCCTAGAAACCACACTCAATCTGGCTCGTGTAGCGACTACAGTCGTTAATCCGTCGAAGGATCCGGGCGTGCTTCCCCTGCCTATCTGGTAACTTAGCACTCTGCGCATTGCACTGTACGATTAAGTACCGTCATAAACTGCAAACTAATC
Organism: Schistocerca piceifrons; assembly: GCF_021461385.2. Classification (NCBI taxonomy): domain Eukaryota; kingdom Metazoa; phylum Arthropoda; class Insecta; order Orthoptera; family Acrididae; genus Schistocerca; species Schistocerca piceifrons. The sequence continues at coordinate 649,241,997 of NC_060149.1, forward strand.
CCATTAAAATGAAAGAGGAATTTATTTTAAATTTTTTGTATTTCATCAGTTATAGATCACAACTTGTATTGGGTTGGTGCATAAGTTCGCAGCATTTTTCCATAAACTTAATGAATACAACAGACAAATATAACATAGACTTTATTCATCCATAATATATTCTCCTTCACTATTTACAGTAGTCTGCCATTGTTGGGGTAACTTCTCGATTCCGCGACAGTAGAAATCACGTGGCTTTGAAGGGAAGAACTCGTCGAGTCATTTTCATCTGGAAAGGAAGTTCCCTCGAGGTTGTTTGACAGAGAGCGGAAAAGGTAAAAATCTGAGGGCGCGGAATGACTACCCAACCTAGCTCCTGTATAGTGTTGTTTGTCAGTCTAGGAGGATGCGGGCGCGCGTTATTGTGGAGCAACATCACTTCACGCAGTCTCCTGGTCGTTGTTCTTGGAATGCGTATACAAGTTGTTGACAATAAATGTGAGCAGCGATGGTTACACCCCAGGGAAGCAATTCGTAGTACAGCACACCGTCGCAGTTCCACCAGATGCGTAACATTATGCTCTGTGGACGTGCGCAGGTCTCTGTATGGGGAGCTGCTGCTTTTTTGGTATCAACCATTCTTTTCTTTTACGTATGTTACTGTAAAGACACCATTTTTCATCTCCAGTAACGATACAGGATAAGAACGGTCGGTGTTGTTCAGGAGCCAACTGATAGCGAGCAAGTAGCTACGTGCTGTTTTTTGTGATTTTGGATTAAAGCAAACAGTACCCGCACAGCCAGTTTTTGAATGAACCTTCCTCACTGCGTGCAAACGTCCCACATGGTAGAATGATCACAGTTCATCACACTTGCCAGTTCTCAAGTTTGCTGACGTATATACACTACTGGCCATTAAAATTGCTACACCAAGAAGAAATGCAGATCATAAATGGGTATTCATTGGACAAATATATTACACTAGAACTGACATGTGATTACATTTTCACGCAGTTTGGGTGCATAGATCCTGAGAAATCAGTACCCTGAACAACCACCTCCGGCCGTAATAACGGCCTTGATACGCTTGGATATTGAGTCAAACAGAGCTTGGATGGCGTGTACAGGTACAGCTGCCCATTCAGCTTCAACACGATACCACAGTTCATCAAGAGTAGTGACTGGCGTATTGTGACGAGCCAGTTGCTCGGCCACCATTGACCAGACGTTTTCAGTTGGTGAGAGATCTGCAGAATGTGCTAGCTAGGGCAGCAGTCGAACGTTTTCTGTATCCAGAAAGGCCTGTACAGGACCTGCAACATGCGGTCGTGCACTATCCTGCTGAAATGTAGGTTTTCGCAGGGATCGAATGAAGGGTAGAGCCACGGGTCGTAACACATCTGAAATGTAACGTCCACTGTTCAAAGTGTCGTCAATGCGAACAAGAAGTGACCGAGACGTGTAACCAATGGCACCCCATACCATCACGCCGGGTGATACGCCATTATGGCGATGACGAATACACGCTTCCAATGTGCGTTCTCCGCAATGTCGCCAAACACGGATGCGACCACCATGATGCTGTAAACAGAACCTGGATTCATCCGAAAAAATCACATTTTGCCATTCGTGCACCCAGGTTCGTCGTTGAGTACACCATCGCAGGCGCTCCTGTCTGTGATGCAGCGTCAAGGGTAACCGCAGCCATGGCCTCCGAGTTGATAGTCCATGCTGCTGCAAACGTCGTCGAACTGTTCGTACAGATGGTTGTTGTCTTGCAAACGTCCCCATCTGTTGACTCAGGGATCGAGACGTGGCTGCACGATCCGTAACAACCATGCGGATAAGATGCCCGTCGTCTGGACTGCTAGTGATACGAGGCCGTTGGGATCCAGCACAGCGTTCTGTATTACTCTCCTGAACCCACCGATTCCATATTCTGCTAACAGTCATTGGATCTCGACTAACGCGAGCAGCAATGTTGCGATACGATAAACCGCAATCGCGATAGGCTACAATCCGACCTTTATCAAAGTCGGAAACGTGATGGTACGCATTTCTCCTCCTAACACGAGGCAGCACTAGAACGTTTCACCAGGCAACGCCGGTCAGCTGCTATTTGTGTATGAGAAATCGATTGGAAACTTGTGTGAATGCTCTGAAAAGCTTATCATTTGCATATCACAGCATCTTCTTCCTGTCGGTTAAATTTCGCGTCTGTAGCACATCATCTTCGTGGTGTAGCAATTTTAATGACCAGCAGTGTAATTGTGGATTAATGCGTTTAAACGATTTTCATCAAACCTCGAAAGTCTTCCTGAACATTGGGAGTCCCTAATACCCAAACGATTCTCCTTAAAACGAGAAAACCATTTTCTTGCCAGCTCTGGTCAATGGCATTATCCCCAAACACGGCGCAAATGTTTCTGGCTAGCTCCCCTGCTGTTACTCCTCTATTGAAGTCGAACAGAAGACTACGTCGGAAATGTTCCGATTTCTGCACTTGGCACTCCATTTTCTAGCGTCCACGGCTCCAATCATTATCTCCAAATGAGAAAATGACAATATGTAAACTCAAATAGCAAAGTGGACTACAAATAAAAAATGAGAATCTATAGATGAAACATTAGCAACCGAAGTACCAATATGCAAAATAAAAACGCTACTAACTAATGCACCAACCTAATATAAGAATTCTTTTTGCAGTTAAATAATAAACCTTAATAAATGCTGCATTCGACGCTTTTTAAGTGTGTTTTGGGGGCTAGTTTTCCCTGGCACGGCGCGTGTGGTGTTGCAGGCAGCAGGGCATGGCTCGGGCAGGCGCCGGCGCTGGCGGCCCGCGGTGGCAGCGGCGGCTGTCGCTGCCCGAGGCGGTGATGCGGCGCTACGCCGTGCAGCTGGCGCAGTCCGACGACAGCGAGGACGCCAGGGCCTCCGAGCCCGCTCCCAGTCCGCCCGCTACAGGTCTCCCACTTCACGTCTATCTATGTCCATCTGAAATGACGAGTCCACACTAATAACGAAGGATCCCAAATCCTGCGGATAAATTTATCTTCTGGTCGTTAGTTATTTATAGTCCTCGAACATATCCGCATACTCTACACCTCCCGCCGCCTTGATACCCCTCATCCCCTGGTTGCTCCTCTCCTCTGCAACCCCCACCCTATGCCGCGCCTTCACTGTTGTGTCCCCGCTACCCTCCATCTCTACACCCTTCATCTCTTTTCCCAAGGTGGCTTCCGTCAACTCCCCCTCCCAGATGATGCCCTCTCTCCCTCCATTTATCCCTCCTATCAGATCTGATCCACACCTCCTCCTCCTCCTCCTTTCCTCTGTTCTTTCCCCAGGGCTGCCTCCTCCCCCCTCCCTTCCATCCTGTTTTTTCCCCGCCTACCCTCTCTCTGGTTTCCTTCTCTCCCCTGAGTCCTTTCTGCTCTCCCGTCCACTGCCTTTCTGTGGTGTGCGTACTGTAAGACCTTCAGTACACACACCATCAGATTATTTGACCTGTCCCTCTAACGAAGTAGGTGTGTGTCAGCAATATGTCTCGTGGTCTTATCGTGGCGTGTTTATCTTCTGCTGTTAGGTCAGATGATAGAAATGCCACTTGCACGCTTAGAGTAGCAGATTGACGGTGACCAACTTTAAACGGAACTTGATTAATTTTCGCACACATTTATTAAAATAATAACAAGCATAAAAATTACTTAACTTGGTTCTGGATGCTATTTACAATTGACAATCTGAAGTTCCTTTGGTATTGGTACGTTAATCTTATTCTCACATATCTCTGATACTTGACAAAAGTGTCTATACATTTATCTTCATGGCTATGTACAGGAATATGGTAATCTTACTAGGCGCAGACTGAAACTTGACTATAGACTGGTTCAAATGGTTCTGAGCACTATGGGACTCAACTGCTGAGGTCATTAGTCCCCTAGAACTTAGAACTAGTTAAACCTAACTAACCTAAGGACATCACAAACATCCATGCCCGAGGCAGGATTCGAACCTGCGACCGTAGCGGTCTTGCGGTTCCAGACTGCAGCGCCTTTAACCGCACGGCCACTTCGGCCGGCTACTATAGACTGGTACAGATAAATGTAGAACTCGTACAGACTGGTACAGACTAATGCAGACTGGTACAGACTGATGCAGACAAATGCAGACTGACTAATCGGAGGTCTGTACACTCGTTATAATACCACGCGCGTTCATGTATCACTGCGCGAGTGTGATCCGCGAGGAGAAAAGGTTCTACGTTAGCAGCAATCTCATTGGCTGCGTTACATATTAATACGCGGATCGGCGGAAGCAGAATTTGGTCCGTCTCTATGGGAGCGCCATCTCGTAGTGCGGAGACGGACGAGCGCTGCTCCTGCGCTGTTGTGCTTAGCGGGGCGCGCTCTAGTGGGAAAGTTGTGTACGCGCTGACTACGCGGAACTATGTACACAACACTTTCCCACTCCTTCTCGTGTCCACCCAGCCCCCATTTTCTATGTCCCCTCCCTCCATCATCAGCTCCCCCTTTTTTTCTTTTCCTCCCCTCCCCCCTTTTCTCCTTCATAGGTCCGGGTCCTCCTCCCCCACCCCCCATCTGCCACCGTGTCATCTATACAGTGCTGTTATAAGTGAGTGTTCAGTGATGTGCGTCCCCTGTCACTGTTGCAAACAGCCGCTATACTGTCGGTAGTTGTGTTTTTTATCTCGTGCGAACAGAAGCCAGACTTTGGCTGTGTTTTTTTATTGTGCTTGTCTACTTCTTGTGTGTCCTCATCCGCATCGTCACCGCAGTGTTTTTATATTTTAAATTCCACAACTTATCGCCATTTTACAGTATTTTACAAAATCACCGTTTTATCGCCTGTTTTTCTTGTTTGTTTCTATTTTCATTATGGTTCTTAACTTTTCTGTAGGCTGTAGAGCAGCATATTACGCTGCTGCCAGCCCGATCACCCCCCCCCCCTCTCTGGGGAGGGGGGAGAATTGAAATCCAATAAAGAAAAACAAATTATTTATAGTTGCAGGTCAACCGATCCATTTACTGGGGCCGTTCAATAAGTAATGCAACACACTTTTTCTCCGCCAGTTTCGGCTGGAAAAATGAGAGATTTGTTGTGGGACATCATCTATTATTTCCACCTCAGCCCCTATAGTTTCAAGAAGTTTCAATTGGGGGTGGCGCTACACATAGCCTTCAAACTGGTGTCTGTAACGGAGGTACGTCCCGAGCAGAGGGCTGTCATTGAGTTTCTTGTGAGCGTAAACCAGAGCAACGCAGATATTCATACGCGCTTACAGAAGGTCTACAGAGGTCAGATAGTGAACAAAAGCACAGTGAGCCGTTGGGCGAGGCGTCTGGCATCACTGGAACAAGGTCGCGTAAAACTGTCCGATGTCCCGCGTTCTGACTGGTCGGACATAGCAGTGGCTCCTGCAGTCTTGGAACGTGCGGACGGTCTCATTCGAGGCGATCGACGGATTACAAACAAACACCTCGCTGCTCATCTGGACGTCGCTTTTGGTAGTGCTGACACACTCACCCACCAGTAGGGCTATTCAAAAGTGAGTGCCCACTGGATTCCTAGCCGCCCAATAGAAGACCATAAAGACTAAATTAAACCTGTTTGGCCCAATGAAGGATGCAATCTTCGGGAAACAGTACGTGGATGAGGGGAGGCTACTGACGCAACAAGTCGTTGGCACCAACGTCGACCTCTAGAGTGGTACCATACGGGCACACAGGCTCTCCGAGTAAGGTGGCGTAAGGCCGTCGCATTGAAACGAGATTGTGCTGAAAAATAGGGTTTGGTAGCCAAAAGAGTGGCAGTTAATATGGTGCATTTAATCCTGGATAAATCCAACCTTCTTTCAAAAAAGAAGTGTTGCAATATTTGTTGAACGCCCCTCGTATTTTTGAAATGATAGCTGAGACTGGATGTAATACATTGTCCGCACAAAAGGTTCTGAGACTAATTTTATTTGTGGCATATGACTGACGTCAGCGCTGTAGCAACTGTGGCAACTTGAACTGATCTGCCGGCCGAAGTTGCCGAGCGGTTCTAGGCGTACAGTCTGGAACCGCGCGACCGCTACGGTCGCAGGTTCGAATCCTGCCTCGAGCATGGATGTGTGTGATGTCCTTAGGTTAGTTAGGTTCATGTAGTTCTATGTTCTAGGGGACTGATGACCTCAGCAAAAAAAAATGGCTCTGAGCACTATGGGACTCAACTGCTGTGGTCATAAGTCCCCTAGAACTTAGAACTACTTAAACCTAACTAACCTAAGGACATCACACACAGCCATGCCCGAGGCAGGATTCGAACCTGCGACCGTAGCGGTCGTACGGTTCCAGACTGTAGCGCCTTTAACCGCTCGGCCACTCCGGCCGGCTGATGACCTCAGCAGTTAAGTCCCATAGTGCTCAGAGCCATTTGAACCATTTGAACGGATCTGTTGTAGAATTTTAGAACATGTTTTTTGCTCGAGTATGTTATCATTTCTGGAAACCCAGAATCTACTCTGTAGGAATCAACATGGATTCCGGAAACAGCGATCGTGTGAGACCCAACTCGCTTTATTTGTTCATGAGACCCAGAAAATATTAGATCCAGGCTCCCAGGTAGATGTCATTTTCCTTGACTTCCGCCGGCCGGTGTGGCCGTGCGGTTAAAGGCGCTTCAGTCTGGAACCGCGTAACCGCTACGGTCGCAGGTTCGAATCCTGCCTCTGGCATGGATGTGTGTGATGTCCTTAGGTTAGTTAGGTTTAATTAGTTCTAAGTTCTAGGCGACTGATGACCTCAGAAGTTAAGTCGCATAGTGCTCAGAGCCATTTGAACCATTTGAACCTTGACTTCCGGAAGGCGTTCGATACAGTTCCGCACTGTCGCCTGATAAACAAAGTAAGAGCCTACGGAATATCAGACCAGCTGTGTGGCTGGATTAAAGAGTTTTTAGCAAACAGAACACAGCATGTTGTTCTCAATGGAGAGACGTCTACAGACGTTAAAGTAACCTCTGGCGTGCCACAGGGGAGTGTTATGGGACCATTGCTTTTCACAATATATATAAATGACCCAGTAGATAGTGTCGGAAGTTCCATGCGGCTTTTTGCGGATGATGCTGTAGTATACAGAGAAGTTGCAGCATTAGAAAATTGCAGCGAAATGCAGGAAGATCTGCTGCAGCGGATAGGCACTTGGTGCAGGCAGTGGCAACTGACCCTTAACATAGACAAATGTAATGTACTGAGAACACATAGAAAGAAGGATCCTTTGTTGTATGATTATATGATAGCGGAACAAACACTGGTAGCAGTTACTTCTGTAAAATATCTGGGAGTATGCGTACGGAACTATTTGAAGTGGAATGTTCATATATAATTAATTGTCGGTAATGCGGATGCCAGGCTGAGATTCATTGGGAAAGTCCTTAGAAAATGTAGTCCATCAACAAATGAGGTGGCTTACAAAACACTCGTTCGACCTATACTTGAGTATTGCTCATCAGTGTGGGATCCGTACCAGGTCGGGCTGACGGAGGAGATAGAGAAGATCCAAAGAAGAGCGGCGCGTTTCGTCACAGAGTTATTTGGTAAGCGTGATGGCGTTACGGAAATGTTTAGCAAACTCAAGTGGTAGACTCTGCAAGAGAGGCGCTCTGCATCCTGGTGTAGCTCGCTGTCCAGGTTTCAAGAGGGTGCGTTTCTGGATGAGGTATCGAATATATTGCTTCCCCCTACTTATACCTCCCAAGGAGATCGCGAATGTAGAATTAGAGAGATTCGAGCGCGCACGGAGGTTTTCCAACCGTCGTTCTTCTCGTGAACCATACGCGACTGGAACAGGAAAGGGGGGTAATGACAGTGGCACGTAAAGTGCCCTCCGCCACGTACCGTTGGGTGTAGATGAACTAACAACTGTAAACAACAAATGTGGGTCACTGTTGCCAGCTTAGCTATTTTATGGCTTAATATGGCATATTCACAATAGCGTTTAGCCATACAAATTCACAACGTGGCTATAGCCTGAAATCTAGCCTACTTGACCAACACCCTGTACCGAAGTCCAGCCTAAATAGCATAATTTTAATTACGCTTTGACTATGCAACATAAATCTACTGACAAAGATTATTGACAATAGTTATTCCCCATGTAATTTAAAGCTGAACTGCGTTGCACTAACTGGATGGCTGCAGTGTGTGCTTGTATTTTCGTTTACTCTGCAGGAAAAGGAGAAGGGGGAAAAATCTTACATACATGTACACGGTAAAACCCAGCGATAACGAATAGTTAATACCAAATTCATTACTCTACCTAGACATTGCTAGTTAGATTGTGAATGCATGAATCTGAAAACGAACACAGAAACAAGGATTCTCCTCAATCCAGTGGAGAAATAGTATAATAATTCCATTGTGCAATAAGTGATGCTTAAACGTAGTAGTTTCTATTTTTCTGTTTTGCAGACAATTAGAAAAGTTTTAATCATTAGTATGGCGCATCAGTACCAAAAGCGGTTTCGAAAACAGTGGCTTTCGGGCAATGAGTTCGAGGACTGGATTTTGGGAGTTCCCTCGAATGCTTCAAAAGCCCGGTCTACGTTTTGCAATTGTGATATTAAGGCTAAAAGATATATATGTGGATTTATATTTGTTCAGTGGTTATAATAAGCTTTTATTTGATTCAAAAAAATGTTCAAATGTGTGAGAAATCTTACGGGACTTAACTGCTAAGGTCATCAGTCCCTAAGCTTACGCCGGCCGAAGTGGCCGTGCGGTTAAAGGCGCTGCAGTCTGGAACCGCAAGACCGCTACGGTCGCAGGTTCGAATCCTGCCTCGGGCATGGATGTTTGTGATGTCCTTAGGTTGGTTAGGTTTAACTAGTTCTAAGTTCTAGGGGACTAATGACCTCAGCAGTTGAGTCCCATAGTGCTCAGAACCATTTTGAACCTAAGCTTACACATTACTTAACCTAAATTATCCTACGGACGAACACACACACCCATGCCCGAGGGAGGACTCGAACCTCCGCCGGGACCTTTTATTTGATTATTTAATAGTCTGTAACACAGGTGTGCTTCTAATATCTGACAGTGGAAGAGAAGAACTCGTATTAATAAATTGATCAAGCCTTTAAAAAACTGAAGAACTGCCCCATAACCAAATCCTGGTAGCGCTAGCGTATAAATTATTATCAATTATATGCAGCCTCTTTTGTTACTATCACGTGTTTTTAAAGAAACCATCTAGCAATTATTTCAGAGTAAGAACTGGCAACACTTACGTGCATTCGACCAGTCAGTGTTAAGTAGTGGACGTGCAGACGCAGTGTGTCAACACTGTCCTGTCACAAATCACAGTGGAGCAACATCACTAAATCAAGTGTTCGAGAAAAGTGTGTACCAAGTTTGTCCCGAACACCTCGGAACCCAAAGAAATACGGCGCATGGAAGCCTACCGCGACTTGACTGAAATGCAAAACGTACATAATTCTCTTCTGGAAATGATCATTCCAGGTGACGGAGTGGCCGACCGGTTCTAGGTGCTACAGTCGGGAACTGTGCGACCGCAACGGTCGCAGGTTCGAATCCTGCCTCGGGCATGGATGTGTGTGATGTCCTTAGGTTAGTTAGGTTTAAGTAGTTCTAAGTTCTAGGGGACTGATGACCTCGGAAGTTAAATCCCATAGTGCTCAGAGCCATTTGAACCATTTGACGAGAGTTCCTGTTATCAATACGGACCTACGACAAAACGATAAACCGCACAAATTCACATGACGGGCCAACGATTTGACGACATAACCGACATTCGAGTCAATGGGACGCGCGAAATGAATAACATTACAAAGAAGGATTTTGACAGTTCCACATGGTTGTATGAACGTTCTGTGCGTTGTACTCAAATGGTAGAACACCAGAAACATTAAATGCACTTTTCTCTTTTTTTTTTGTTAATCCAGCCTCGAAAGTTTTTGGACTGGCGGGGTAAACAAAATTTTTTCGGAATGCTTGTTTATTTGGCTTCTAGGCATAAACATCAAAACTAGTGATATCCACTGAACTATCTGCCCGCATTAATGTTGCCAGCTTCACACGAGGCAAATACTAAGCAACACCATCTTGAAAATATGCGCATGTAGCTGTCAAAGCGCCTGGTTGCTTCTCCCGTCGATACCGTACCAGGGCCGACACCACAACTGTCCACTTTCCAGCTGAGGCTGCTTTTCTTAACCTGATGGCTTGTGACATCATTCCGATAGCGTCAAACTAGTCCTATGTCACAATTACGACGTGTCGTATGAGTCAAATTGTAACTTTAAGTCACGCTAATGGCAAGTTATTAGTCGGCCACAATATTATTGCACCTGGGAATGAGGGAGCTTCGATCGGCTTCTGAGCTTTTACGTGATGTTTTACAAGGACACGCTGAAACGCTTGATAGTATATGAACAGCTCTCTTGAAATCATTCACAATGCGATGCGTTTTCCGTATTTAACGTAACATAATCGCGTGTTTCCGATAACGGCCACGGGAGGCCAAGTGGTCGGGTTGTATATAGATAAACCGGTGCATCTAAATGACAGTCGAAGTCCGTCACAAATTCCAGGTTCTGTTCGCATGCAAATCGTGTTTATGATAAATTGGTTGAATTTGGCTGAAAGGCGGCTGGAAAAGCTAAACCCTACAAAGACAACAATCATTAGAAAAATGTCAAAATAAAAATCAGTGTTATTGTGATGTACGAGTATATCCATCGATTCCGTTTAATCAGCCGGCCGCTGGTGGCCGAGCGGTTCTAGGCGCTTCAGTCTGGAACCGCGCGACCGCTACGGTCGCAGGTTCGAATCCTGCCTCGGGCATGGATGTGTGTGATGTCCTTAGGGTAGTTAGGGTTAAGTAGTTCTAAGTTCTAGGGGACTGATGACCTAAGATATTACGTCCCATAGTGCTCAGAGCCATTTGAACCATTTGATTCCGTTTAATCAGGGTACTACGACATTGAAATTCGATTTTCTCATGGTAAAGCACTATGGCGGTTGAAGCTGTATCTTTATTGCTTTATTAACTAATTAATGGTACTTAAAACATGTCTTTTAAGTGAAGATAATCAAAACGGTGATTTTTTTACCTTGTGCTTTAATTGCAATTTCTCAGTTGCTTCAAAAGACGTTTCTAAAAAAGTATCAAAGTTAAGATTAACATTTCCCTCATGGAACTAATTCATGGAAGCCATCACCAAGAAAACCTGTTATGTCACTGCGGTTCTGACTTCCAGTACATGTTATTGAGATGGGGATAATTTCTGGAACTTTTAACTACACAAAGGAAACTGACGGTGTACTCGTAAATACAACTAAAAGGATTGGTGTGGGAAGGGACGGATGATTTCAAGCAAGTTTATGCACAAAATGGTTCAAATGGCTGTAAGCACTATGAGACTTAACATCTAAGGTCATCACTCCCCTAGACGTAGAACTAGTTAAACCTAATTAACCTAAGGACATCGCACACATCCATGCGCGAGGCAGGATTCGAACCTGCGACCGTCGCAGCAGCGCGGTTCTGAAGTGCCTAGAACCGCTCGGCCACAGCGACCGGTCGAGTTTATACAGTGCCAATAAGTATATGGTATATTACATTATAACCAACTTTTATTACATAAAATTGAAGGTTATATAAGTAGCAAGGAGTGTTCAGCTGAAGCAATAGAATAGATACAGCTTGAGGACTTGCAGTCCATCTTCTGTTTTCGAACAGAGCGGTGAATTCGAGAAAATAGCGCGTAGACTACAAGCAATCGCTCGATTGAAATGGGATGCAATACGAAAGGAATGTACCGAGACAGTCTTCTGTGAGCATTCACTCACTACTTTTGGGCGACAAGATCGATCCGTCACAGTTGCAGGAGTCTTTCTTTCTCTCCTTGTAAGTGGGCCTGTATTACAAGAAAAGTATGCATCCGCAAAATAAAAGTTATTCACAAATGAAGTATGCTTTGCTACCAACATACATTCAACCGTCATGCATAGTGAGTTCTTACCGGAGCCAAATTATTTATTATATGTCGCGTTTTCCACAATACCCACGCGTATTCAATCGAACCCCCATTGTCAAATGCTAATAATAGACAACAATAGTCCGTCTCCGTAGATGAGAGTGGTTTGTTGTAGTGATTAAACAACCACATACAACACATGCTGATTCCTCCTCCTGCTGCTGTTAGGGCCAGGGTAGTAGCCGGCGCGAGGAGGTAACGCAGTGGCCGGTGCGACCACAGTACAGCCGGGACCTGTGCTCTGCCTCCTCGCGTCGTCTGTCCCCCTAGTCCTAACAGCAGCATGACGCTGACGTGTGGACGGTATATAAAAGAATTAATTAATTAATGGAATGGACATCATCACACTTTTTCAGGAAAACGGAATGCAAATAGTCGCAAACATTTGGCAATGTTCCTTTCTTCCACACGTACCCCTAAGAAAAGTGCCCACAATTTATTGACAGTATGAGTTTGTCAAACCACTGAAGCGACCTCACACCAACAAAATATTGACAAAAATTGTCAGTCGACAACGCGGTTTTGCAGGGCTAAGATGTCAACACCCAAAAGAAAGCGTGTGCTGCAATTATATTACGAGGTATAGCTTGCAAGCAACGGAAGACAGCGAGAAAGAGGAAATGGGCCTGAGAATGGTAGATAAAAAGGAGCGGCTGACCACATGTTAACTTACTGGCTGACAATCAGAACTGTGCACCCGTAACGTTCCGATGAGTCTTGCACTGTAGCGGTACAACAAGTTATTAATGTTCAAACGAGAGAAAACAGAGAAGCGAGATACGTTAATGAGAGAGGCAGTCGCAGTCATAAAGAGTTTAGGGCTAACTTTGAGATTCCTGGCGACATGTAGGTCATTCGAATGCTCGAAGTCTAGTTCTGTAATATCAGCAAACACAGTTACTAAAATTCTATGGAAACTAGTGAAGGAATTACATCCGCCTGGCAAAGGATACGTCCAAGCAGCTGACGTAAACATTATTTTGAGTTCTGTAATAATCTGGTGAAACTGAATGCATTTCACAGACGATTTTACTAGTCACTGCAGATATAGGGTGATTCGCGAAGATATGCAAAATTTTAATATGTTATTTTACAAGTAAAACTAAAGAGAAAAGTTCATATAAACATAGCTCCGCAAATTTTTAGTTACGGAGTTACGGCTAATAAAAGATTTTGCCTGAAGTTTAGCAACTTCCCTAATATGAAGCCTTCGCAAAACTGTACCGTACACGGTTAAAGTAAAGCACGATTTCCATTTATTTTGTTGTTATTGATCTGGTGAATCTAATGAAACATGTCCCAGACTTGTATCTGCAGTGGTTTTCCAGAACATCCAGAGGAGCAAAGAACAAATTTCGTAAAATTTTTAATTTATTAGTTACTTGGCCCAATTTGTTTTTTAAATCCCAGACAATTGCACAAATTTTTCAATAGAAGTTGTAGAGAATTTAATTTTGGAAAAATGATACTAATAACGTTAACTGAAACTGTATTAATGTCTTAGATAATCTGCTTTTATTAATATCATAGCACAAGTGAATTCATGTTAAACCGGGAAAAACAAAGCTCAGTTTTAAGGCAGTTGTACAGTGTACATACAAATTCACAATACATTCACAATAAATGTTAAAAATGCCTCCACCAAGTTCAATGCATTTAGTTACACGAGCATGAACAGATTTTGTTGCTCGTTTCACTTTCACAGAGTTGTTCTTAATTTCGTCTGTTGCATTCATAATACGAGCAATTAATGCCTGACGTGTATTGACATTGTCCTCATAAACTATGTCTTCCACCCATCCCCATACACAAAAATCCATTGGTGTTAAATTGGGCGATCTTGGTGGCCACAGAAGTGTAACACCACGACCAATCCATTTCTGGGGAAAATTTTCATTTAAATGTGTAGTAACGGCGTTGGTGAAATGTGGAGGCGCGCCATCATGTTGAAAATACATTTGCAATCGCGTAGCGAGTGGAACATCTTCGAGCAAGCGGGGAATTTCTTCTTGAAGGAATTGTAAGTACGTCTCGCCAGTCAGACGTCCTGGGAAAATGAATGGTGCAATAAAGTGTGTGTTGATTATACCACACCACACATTTATGTTAAATCGCTGCTGGAAATTGCGTTGCTCTGTAGCATGTGGGTTTGCGTCAGACTATCCGTGCTCGTTATGTAAATTATTTATACCATCTCGAGTAAACTGTGCCTCATCGATAAGTAAAATGTATTTGTGCAACTGCCGATTAGTATTTAACCAGCTGCACAAATGCAAGCGAAGGGTAGACTCTCCCGGATGTAAAAGATGCCCTTTTTGTTTATGGTAAGGATACAGATTATTGTACTTCATTGTACGCCATACCTTAGATTGTGAAATGCCTAATCGTTGAGAGATACGTCGTGTATTGGTACCCAGGCTACGTTGAACAGCATCCATAATATCCTCATCATCGTCTTCACGTATCGAGCGCACGTACTGATTATGAACGCTAGGTAGAGAACCTGTCTCCTCTAACATTCGAAATGCTCCACTAATGGTTCGTGCATTCGGAATCCCCCGGGCTGGATAACGTACGCGATGTTCGTTAACTGCAGCAGTAGCATTACCATCACATTTGCCATAAATGAACACCGTATCAGCATGTTCAAAATGGTTCAAATGGCTCTGAGCACTATGGGACTTAACTTCTGAGGTCATCAGTCCCCTAGAACTTAGAACTACTTAAACCTAACTAACCTAAGGACATCACACACATCCATGCCCGAGGCAGGATTCGAACCTGCGACCGTAGCGGTCGCGCGGTTCCAGACTGTAGCGCCTAGAACCGCTCGGCTACTCCGGCCGGCAGCATGTTCCTCTGTCGTAAATTTTAAAGGATCCCTGTTTCATAAATAATCTACAAACTAGAATAGTTACTATGTGGTTTCACTTAAATACACTGTTGTTATGTTCTTTTACTGAACAATGCGGAAAACAGACTCGTTTCAAGATTAGGAAACGACTGAAACAGCTCACTAACGGTTGCCAACAATGACATAAACGTTTCTACATTCTTAATGGAAAGTAAACAAATTTACTTGTATAATAATCTTTTTCTCTCTGGATGTTCTGGAAAACTATTGCAGACACACGTCTAGGTCATGTTTTATTGGATTAAGCAGACCAATAACAACAAAGTAAATGGAACTCGTGCTTTACTTTAACCTCGTACAGTTTTGTGATGGCTTCATATTAGCGGAGTTGCTAAATTTCTGGCAAAGTCTTTTATTAGTCGTAACTCCGTTACTAAACATTTGCGGAGCTGTTTATGTGAACTTTTCTCTTTAGTTTTACTTGTAGAATAACACATTAAGATTTTGCATATCTTCGTGAGTCACCCTGAGAATGTTGAGGGGAAGGCGAACCTAAGACTGCGTTTTACTGGCAGCGCACTTAGAAAATGTAACAGATCTACTAAGGAGACTGCCTACACTACGCTTGTCCGTCTTCTTTTAGAATACTGCTGCGCGGTGTGGGATCCTTACCAGATGGGACTGACGGAGTACACCGAAAAAGTTCCAAGAAAAGCAGCACGTTTTGTATTATCGCGAAATATGGGAGAGAGTGTCACAGAAATGATACAGGATTTGGGCTGGACATAATTAAAAGAAAGGCGTTTTTCGTTGCGACGGAAACTTCTCACGAAATTCCAATCACCAACTTTCTCCTCTGAATGCGAAAATAATTTGTTGACACCGACATACATAGGGAGGAACGATCACCACGATAAAATAAGGGAAATCAGAGCTCGTACGGAAAGATGTAGGTGCTCATTCTTTCCGCGTACTATACGAGATTGGAATAATAGAGAATTGTGAAGGTGGTTCGATGAACCCTCTGCCAGGCACTTAAATGTGATTTGCAGAGTATCGATGTAGATGTAGATGACGTATTTTTGAGGTGGAACCTTTTTTCCAAACTGGTATATAATTCACCAATCTATACTGTACTAAAGTAAGCAGTGTCATAGAGAATCCTCCGTTGACCATCCTAAAGTGGTATATACGATTATTACCTTCGCATATGTCCATTAAAATTGTTTTATGTGAAAAGACCACTTGAAAAATTGAATCTGAGGTATGATACGAAGAAAGGCGAATTGAAAACAAACAGCGCACACTAATGCCGTGTGACTGATACATTAAGCTCTGTCAACATCTGAATGGAACATATTGTCAGCCCGTCAATAGTTGACCTCACATGTTCAGTACGTATTGACAATGCTAAAAATATTTTGAAGACCATGAATACTGCTCGTCAACATTTCTACTATTGACAATATATCAATACGCGCCCTCGGAGGGTCAATATATTGACAGTTTGACAATATTATTGAACGTGTGAGGACCCTTTAAGAGAATTTCTGTGCTTGCTCAGCTCTGGAGGTATGTGCACCCCGGTTTATATTGTGTACCACACTGCTTTACTTCACCTAATGAAAAGAGTACAGTCTGGTGTCACTCACAAGAATAACTGGATAACTCCAAAAATGGTTCAAATGGCTCTGAGCGCTATGCGACTTAACTCTTGAGGTCATCAGTCGCCTAGAACTTAGAACTAATTAAACCTAACTAACCTAAGGACATCACACACATCCACGCCCGAGGCAGGATTCGAACCTGCGACCGTAGCGGTCGCTCGGTTCCAGACTGTAGCGCCTAGAACCGCACGGCCACTCCGGCCGGCCTGGATAACTCCAACTAAACCAGTAAACAACAGTGGTTTCAGCTCAATGAACGAATAAATAAACGCTTCAACCAACGGAAAAACTAAGGACTGGTTTCACTAGAAAAGAAAGAATGAATAACTCAGTTTCCAACAACCGACTGAGTCGATTGTTTTCATTCGGCTATTCCCATCACTAGTGGTTAGCGCGGATGATTGCTACACGGAGGACTCGGGGTTCTTTCCTGTGTTACCAGGGATTTTTCCGTGATGGGAGGACTCAAACGGGCTGCACTAAGCCTGGTGGAGTCAATTGAGGAGCTATGTGATTGAGAAGTAACGGCTCCGGGACACGGAAACGGACAAGAGCTGGAAGAGCGGTGTGCGGACACCACACCCCTCCATGCAGTATTCAGTGACGCCATTGGCTGAGTATGACACAGCGGTCGGTGGGTACCGAGAGGGCAGCCAAGGTCTGTGGGCAGAGTTTACGTTTACGTGCCACTCAGTTGTGAAGTGCTAGACAGAGGGTGCTTGCCATAGTATCAGTTATTGGGGCTTCTTCTCTTCCCATTCACATATCTAGTGTTGGGAAAAATGGTTGCTTATACTCCCTTTATGTGCGCTGTAATTAGCCCAATCTCTTCTTGAGGAAATATAATCCTGTTCTCAGCTACTCAGACTGAAGTCTCGTCTTCTGATTGATTGTCAGCGTCGTCTAATCGTGAATATCTCCCATGTCTTCTCCGTGAACGTCTATAGAATACAAATCTACACCCATGCTCCGTGGAGCGTACCCTGCGCATTGGTAATCGAGGTGCATGTTGAAGGAGTCTCTTGACTCGTCTTTGAACAAAACGCTGTGGTAAACAATGTTAGTGAACTATGTTGACATATATGTCTCCATTCCACAAACCCCACCTGTGGGAGTTTGCGTAGGTAATACACACGCCCAGGAAGAGCACAGCAATGAGTAGCGTAATTCCGAAACAGGACCTAAGGCTGTTGGATCCGTTCTGTTTTAAGAATCTGTTGTGTTTCCCATGAGGACAGGCAGTTATAAATCTGAAATACATGCAGAAGCAATTTTATGTGGAGGTTGCCGCTAAAAAGTGAGGCATTTATTTTGCCAACATTTCATAGTTTTATCTCAGAGTGGAATTTTTGCACTTTTGGGTCCAGCTATAGTTAGCATCCCCCAGATCCCTAAGTGCTGAGGCTTCACGCAGTCAATCAAAGTGTCCTGAAGAGTTAACTTCGCACTTGTTTGACGTCCACAGCTAAACTCAACAAATCTGACTTCATTGCCATTACTTTTGGATCTTGCCGATTAATGTTTTGGAGCTTCTGTAGGACAAGTTTGATGCTTTCTCAGTGGGTGTTGATTGATTTTCTTTTTAGATTACTTTAAGCTTTATTCTCTGTCACTATGTCCATTAATGCCGCAGGTTTGTATGAAATTCTGCAAAACTTTGAGCCTTGTGACACCTTCAGATACCTAGGCGACGTATTTTCAATACTAGTTCGCCGTTTTCCAAGTTACTTAGCTACAGTTCGTGTTATTACTGTAATTGTCTTGTCAAACGGTCAGCAGCCATAAAACTATTAACAAGTACGAGTATTACAAAAAAATGCAAATTTATTTTGTTTTTATTGGTCTGATGAATCTAAAAAAACATGTCCTAGACGTGCATATGAAAATATTTGCACATCTTCGTGAATCACCATATATCTGCAGTGACTAGTAAAGACCTTCGAGGTCTGATGAAGATCGTTTAAACACATTAATCCACAATTATATACGTCAGTAAACTTGAAAACTGGCAAGTGTGATTAACTGTGATCATTCCACTATGCGGGATGTTTGCACGCACTGAGGAAGGTTTATTAAAACACCTGCTTTACGCGTAGAAGAAATACTTTAAGCAAATGGTTCAAATGGCTCTAAGCACTATGGGACTTAACATCTGAGGTCATCAGTCCAACACTATAATCCAAAGAGGTAATAAAGCAGCCACTGAGTGTACCATAACTGTGATGAAATGTGTTTAGGTAAAGACAAACATATAACTATGTTTGCTAGAATGTGATCATATTTTATGCAAGCATGGTCACAGAGTTTAACAATCCAGGATGATGTAATTGCCAGACAATTGTCGCCTAAGTGTACTCTTGATTCATTTGTTAGCTTTAACACTTTGCTGCATATATCTTCTGGGAAAAAAAGCTGAATCAAGAAAAAAAAACATTACAGTTCTTGACGAGAGGTGTCATCCTTCCCATTATACGGCTTTCTACTACTGTCGCAGAACACGTTTGCAGTGGTTCGACTAACCTTCAATTTTTCAATTAAATTTAAAGTGAATTGCAAGTAATATACTTACCAAAACGCATTTCAATAATCTGTGAAACAAGAGGATACTTTGGTTTACAAATAATAACTGTTACACAGAAAAAAATTACACAAAGTACGGCATCGCTTCAAGCATGAGCGTTCTTGAATATCACCTGCGTATCACCCACATTTCCTTTGCGTTCGTGGGCAGATGTTATTACGGTAACTTTTCAACGAGAAGCTCTCTCAGTTCTTTGAACGAAAATGGTTTTATGTTCTAGAACTACACTCCTGGAAATTGAAATAAGAACACCGTGAATTCATTGTCCCAGGAAGGGGAAACTTTATTGACACATTCCTGGGGTCAGATACATCACATGATCACACTGACAGAACCACAGGCACGTAGACACAGGCAACAGAGCATGTACAATGTCGGCACTAGTACAGTGTATATCCACCTTTCGCAGCAATGCAGGCTGCTATTCTCCCATGGAGACGATCGTAGAGATGCTGGATGTAGTCCTGTGGAACGGCTTGCCATGCCATTTCCACCTGGCGCCTCAGTTGGACCAGCGTTCGTGCTGGACGTGCAGACCGAGTGAGACGACGCTTCATCCAGTCCCAAACATGCTCAATGGGGGACAGATCCGGAGATCTTGCTGGCCAGGGTAGTTGACTTACACCTTCTAGAGCACGTTGGGTGGCATGGGATACATGCGGACGTGCATTGTCCTGTTGGAACAGCAAGTTCCCTTGCCGGTCTAGGAATGGTAGAACGATGGGTTCGATGACGGTTTGGATGTACCGTGCACTATTCAGTGTCCCCTCGACGATCACCAGTGGTGTACGGCCAGTGTAGGAGATCTCTCCCCACACCATGATGCCGGGTGTTGGCCCTGTGTGCCTCGGTCGTATGCAGTCCTGATTGTGGCGCTCACCTGCACGGCGCCAAACACGCATACGACCATCATTGGCACCAAGGCAGAAGCGACTCTCATCGCTGAAGACGACACGTCTCCATTCGTCCCTCCATTCACGCCTGTCGCGACACCACTGGAGGCGGGCTGCACGATGTTGGGGCGTGAGCGGAAGACGGCCTAACGGTGTGCGGGACCGTAGCCCAGCTTCATGGAGACGGTTGCGAATGGTCCTCGCCGATACCCCAGGAGCAACAGTGTCCCTAATTTGCTGGGAAGTGGCGGTGCGGTCCCCTACGGCACTGCGTAGGATCCTACGGTCTTGGCGTGCATCCGTGCGTCGCTGCGGTCCAGTCCCAGGTCGACGGGCACGTGCACCTTCCGCCGACCACTGGCGACAACATCGATGTACTGTGGAGACCTCACGCCCCACGTGTTGAGCAATTCGGCAGTACGTCCACCCGGCCTCCCACATGCCCACTATACGCCCTCGCTCAAAGTCCGTCAACTGCACATACGGTTCACGTCCACGCTGTCGCGGCATGCTACCAGTGTTAAAGACTGCGATGGAGCTCCGTATGCCACGGCAAACTGGCTGACACTGACGGCGGCGGTGCACAAATGCTGCGCAGCTAGCGCCATTCGACGGCCAACACCGCGGTTCCTGGTGTGTCCGCTGTGCCGTGCGTGTGATCATTGCTTGTACAGCCCTCTCGCAGTGTCCGGAGCAAGTATGGTGGGTCTGACACACCGGTGTCAATGTGTTCTTTTTTCCATTTCCAGGAGTGTATTTTATTCTTTTACTTTTGGAAACATGATAGTTTTGGTATCATTCCATTATCGAGTATCATGCCCAGAATGACAATTACATAAAATAGCTTTGTGATTTGGCCAATGTTGCCCTTGAAGAACGCATAACATTACCTAGAAATCGTCGTTGGTTGATCCTGAAACTAAGTGACGGACTTCATTAAGAATTTCACATCGTTTTAGGGGAGAATTTGGAAAAACGAAATTTAGCTTAGAGCTGAACGTTTCGTCCACAGCAGTATCATTAAAGAAAGGAAGGAAAGAAGAGTGAATAGAAAAATTTCCGCTACCAGTCACAATAAAAGGTTCTTTATTTGTCACACGACCGGTTTCGGGCTTGTGTCCTTCCTAAGGTGTTTATACATTCGTGTACATGTCTATATTGCTAGAGATCACTGTATAAATGGAAAAAAATTGTTTGCTGGTGGCTGAACAGATAGAAGTGGGACAATTGTAAGTGGCAAGGCAGCATTAGTCGAACCTTTTTTGTATTTATACAGTGATCTCCAGCAATATAAACATGTACGTGAATGTATAAACACCTAAGGATGGGCATAAGCCCGAAACCGGTCCTGTGAAAAATAAATAACCTTTTATTGTGACTAGTAGCGGAAATTTTTTTACACCCCCTAAAGGAACAGTCATGGAGTACAACAGCATCCACTATGGATAAAATTCAAAGAAGAGTGACGTTTAACGACCTAGGGATTTGAATCGCGCTTTTCCTGAATTCAGCCAACGACCTTGCCGCAGTGGAAACACCAGATCCCACCAGTGCACCGAAGTTAAGCACCGTCGGGCTAGGGTAGCACTTGGATGGGTGCCCGTCTATATCCTCATCAATAACGCATATCGTCTGAGAATGACGCGCTGGGTCGGTCGGTACCGTTTGGCGCCCCAAGGCCTGTTCGGACGGAGTTTGTCCTGAATTCGACCCCAGTGCGACACCTCCTGAAAGTTTCTGATTAATTGATTGTGTGATACTGAGCATTACATTCATCTCTATGTTCTTACGATTCTTTCATATGTTGCTCTTCATCGTTTTATTTTATGAACTTATCTCTCATTCCATGCTTCTTTGTATTTCGCGTTTAATCGTTTTTCTTAAATCCCTCAGAATGTTTTGCCCACTTGTAGTCTTGCCTCTATCAGTCATTTGTAGAGAAAATGTAGCCACATGCAACTCTGGGAGGGCAAGCGCCTGCAATCCAGGCAACCGCCATGGATCTCCCAAGTGTTTGAAACTGTTCGCTCTCCAAGTCGTCCTAATTTGTCCTGCGCATTTGATACCGAATTTAGTGGTAACGCTTCGATTGTGCAGTCACAGTACGAAAAAAATTTGGAAAAGAAATTTTTATGGTCTTGGAGACAAACCTAGATTCTTGTAGATTTAGCCAACTGTGACTCTCCTGTGTTGGATAGTATACTCTTGCAACAAAAGTTCCTTTCAGCCCACTGGACAACACAGACAGTTTGCGTGAGCTATGAGACAACGACTGGCAGCGACTGACAGCTATTACAACACTGTTACACTGAGGTGACAAAGTCACGCCGTAGCCATATGCACATACACTACTGGCCATTAAAATTGCTACACCAAGAAGAAATGCAGATGATAAACGGGTATTCACTGGACAAATATATTATACTAGAACTGACATGTGATTACCTCCTTACACGAGGCATCACAACAACGTTTCACCAGGCAACGCCGGAAACCTTGTATGAATGCTCTGAAAAGCTAATCATTTGCATATCACAGCATCTTCTTCCTGTCGGTTAAATTTCGCGTCTGTAGCACGTCATCTTCGTGGTGTAGCAATTGTAACGGCCAGTAGTGTATGTATCTCTGCGTGCTCGTCATCAACTAGGTCGTGAACGACACGGACCATTTCATCCTGTATAGTTACTGCTGACGGGAAATGGTGTCTTTATGCTAACGGGAGGAAAAGAACGGAATGATTGAACCCAAACAAAGCAGCAACTCCCCGTACAAAGACCTGCGCGCTGGTGGAACAGCGATGATGTGGTGTATTACGAATTGCTTCCCCGAGGTGTACCCATTACCGCTGACATTTATTGTCAACAACGGAAACGTCTTGCAGGCGACATCCAAGAATTTTCACCTTTTCCACTCTCTTTCGAACAACCTTCAAGGATTTTCGTT